>NC_133338.1:44942124-45275457 GCF_030506205.2 Paramisgurnus dabryanus
CGATTTAAATGCATACTGAGTCATTTACTGTTGAATCGGTCTCGCGGTGCTGAGACGTCACATGCAGATCGGTCTGCGTGGCGGCGCAAGAAGCTAAACGAGTGAAAAAAAATACAGCAGAGAAGAATGTCTATTTAGCGTGATATTTCTTTTTTGAGCGTGAGATTGAGGCTGAATGCGTGAGTCTCACGCCAGATTCGTGAGAGTTGGCAACCCTGTCGAAATCCAGGAAACTCCCCAGACATTAATCCCATGAGAACTTGTGGTCAATCCTCAAGAGCCGGGTGAACAAACAAAAACCCGCAAATTGACAAACATCCAAGCATTGATTATGCAAAAATGGCCTGCCATTAGTCAGGATGTGTCCCTGAAGTTAATTGACAGCATGCTAGAGCGAACTGCAGATGTATTAAAAAAGAAGGTCAACATTGCCAATTTTAATTCCCTTGTCAAAAGCCTTTTACACTTATGCTTGTAATTATACTTCAGTATACCACCATAGTAACATGATCTGACAAAAGATCTAAAATCACTGAAGACTGCGAAAATGAATATATTTGGCCAAAGCTGTACACGATTACACTGCTAGTTATAAATCCAGCTGCTATGAAATCTGTAATAAGAGCGCCCTCTTTTGGTCATCGTCGGTTAAGCAGCAGACGCGCCTTGTGTTCTAGAGAGTTCCAGATGCATTGTGGGTACGTCACCCGGCACGGTCCTCCTCTAGCCTGCAAACATGATGGTGAGTGTTTTCTCATGTCTGCTTTACCTTCAAATCCGCTGTCATCTGATCATTAAAACGCATTTAAAGTGTTATCAGTGAAACAACATGAAAGGAAAAAGCACGCACAATATGTCTGCTAGATTATTTCCCTCGTAAATAAGATACAGCGCGTAAAGTTTTACAATAATGCTAGCTAGCTCGGTGGCTAATGTTTCATTCTAGTGAGCGTCTGTCTGCATTTGAGATTTGCATTACAAAGCGATATATAAAAATGGCTTTATTCGGAATATATTCATATTTTATACATGCTTGGCTTTCTTGATCCGTTTATTCAGCGTTGTTGTCAAGTTATGCTAAAGACTTTAGTTTAGCATCTTTACAGTTAACGGAGAAAAAGAGAACCGGTTAACACCCTTTATTGTTATCCGTCTCTAGGCTATATTTCCTGGATGAAGTCCCTTTATTTCTAGCTCAGAAAGCCTGTTTGTTAACGATATATCGTGCATTCGGGTGGCCAATAGAGAATTTAGCCGTTGATTAATTTTGAGGATGAAGGCATTGTGTATTTGAGAACAGTTTAGGTAGACATTCAGTTTGTTTATGGAGCATTTGTCAAGATTTTACTATACTAAAATAATATTTATAGCGATTGTTTATTGTTGCAAACAGCTTGGTCTAATTCATGAACATCTCTGCTTAGCCCACTCCAGTTATCCTCCTGAAGGAGGGCACAGACACCTCACAGGGTGTCCCACAACTTATCAGCAACATCAATGCCTGTCAGGTTGTGGCAGAGGCCGTGCGGACCACTCTCGGTCCCCGTGGCATGGATAAACTTGTGGTGGATAACAGAGGTAAGGTTATATCGAACAGGTGGCGTAGATACAACAAGTGTTTTTCATTTGATTTTAAAATGCTAATTTCTTGAAAATAGTTTTACCTTAACTTTCAATATGTGATCTTCCAGGCAAAGCCACTATTTCCAACGATGGAGCCACTATTCTGAAGCTTTTGGAAGTTGTGCACCCTGCAGCCAAGACTTTGGTAGACATTGCCAGGTCTCAAGATGCTGAGGTAACACTTTGTTTCACAACGATGGCATCATCAAGAACACCTATTGTGCTGTGTGTCTAAAAATAATATTCGCAAACAACACTGAGCTGGAGGACTTCGTGTGTGTTTTTCAGGTCGGTGATGGAACGACCTCTGTGACTCTGCTCGCTGCGGAGTTTCTGAAGCAGTTGAAACCATACGTGGAGGAAGGGCTTCACCCCCAGACCATCATCAAAGCGTTTCGCGTCGCCACCCTGCTCGCTGTCAAAAAGATAAAAGAAATTGCTGTTACGATCAAAAAGGATGACAAGGAGTGAGTCCAGATCTTGTTTACCGTTGTCTAATGATGTATTAGTATCTTAATAATCAGAGGTCTAATCGTTTGTCTCGTCCAACCCAGGGAGCAGAGGAAGTTGTTGGAGAAGTGCGCTGCTACAGCTCTGAACTCAAAGCTGATTGCAGGGCAGAAGGATTTCTTCTCCAAGATGGTGGTGGATGCAGTTATGATGCTGGATGATCTGCTGCCTTTGAAGATGATCGGTGTAAAGAAGGTGCAAGGTGGAGCTCTGGAGGTGAGAGAGATCATTCAGGATTCTAGATTTAAGGCATATGTAGCTGTTGATTGGTTCGCACTGTACATAAACCAAATTTGATTTTCACAAGTTATTTAGTTTACAGTACAGACTAGGGATGCATAAGGATTAATCACGATTAATCTATAGCAGAATAAAAGTTTTTGTTTACATCACACAATAATAACTTTGTATAGATAGACAAATGTATATACACATATAATTTATATTATATATATATATATATATATATATATATATATATATATATATATATATATATATATATTTCTCTTAAAATTATACATGCACATAATTATTATACACAGTTCACACACATGTATGTATGATATAAACTTTTATTCTGCTATAGATTAATCGCGATTAATCATTATGCATCCCTGTGGTTGTGTATACTCATGCTACTTTGTGATCCAGGGTCACATATAAGGAACCGGTTTCACCATTAATCGCGTTTTTAAATGTCACGGTTAAGTATCGGTTAAAGGCTTCGTTACACAGTGTGTTTCTGTTTCATGCACGCACACACAAATCAGATCCATGAACCACCAAGAGTCATGTGCGTCATGATGCAGACTGGTTGGCACACTTTATGACAAAGCTCTGCGAGAGCGTTTCAAAAGAATATGCACGCCTGATGCGTCTTTTGGTTGTTCGTGGATCTGGTTTGTGTGTGCGTTAATCAGGCACACTCCAATCGGTCCGTGCAGCATTAAAAACCTCCTGCCCACTGCTCGTGGATAAAGCCTGGGCGTGGTGCTGGGGGTCTGAGTGACTGCAACTAATTGCGTTTAATTACTTAAATGCGATTATGATTAATGAATTAATAGTAGAGTTTACACGTTAACACTGCCAGCCCTAATATTTATATTTGATTTTTGTGTAATATTAAGCTACACCTGTAAAAATGGTACATGATCCATGATGACCTTGTGTTATTATTATTTGTTTTGAGAGGTTCTTGTCATTTTTACTAAAACTTCAAACTAATAGACACATTTTCTCAGTCCACATGTAAAATTACATTTATTGAAACAAATCATTAAAATTAATACAGGTTTCAAAAGGCAGTTGGGGGGGATTCTCACGAAATCCAGATTTAGAAAGTGTCCAGCATCAGATTTTTTTTTTTAAAGCCCTTGAAGCCAATAAATTTTTTTGCACACATAAGATTAAGGCCTGAACTTACTATAACAATTTTTTTTTAGAGTATTTAAAAAAATTCCTATAGAATTATTTACATTTTTTTTATATTTTTATCATTATCAAAAATAATCATTACCGCAACATGGTATTACATTAAATATATCCATTTACAATGTTTCTGTAATGAGAACCAAAAGTTGTCTAGGTGCTATGACTTAAAATTTCAACTTTGATCTGGAGAGAAAAATAAGAACTGCTTACCTGCTAGCCATCTTGAAATGTTAATAAATAATAATTGAAAATTGTTGCGGAGGATGAGAAAATTGGTATTAGACACATTTATATTCCTTATTATTGTCTCTACATTTACCAATTATCACCAAATACCACATGTTTCTTTACTGTAAATGTTTATAGTTTATCATGCATTGAATCTTTTTAATTTTTAGATTTTTTAATTATAAATATTTCCATGTCGAAGAACCCAAATCCAGTCATGGACACGTTGCGGTAATGAAAATTTTCCACTTAAATGTGAAAAAAAATTGGTTTGTATGATGTCATTTGAAATCATGTGCAAAATAGTACATGAAGAGATGTTTGTTACTGTATGCTTCTTATTTTGATACTCTTACTTTGCATTTACTTTTTTATCAAAATGTTTCATGACACCTCACAAGTCTAATTTCGCGAAAATCACCCAGTTATACTGTGTAAGTCAAAAGCCAGCTGGGTTATTTTTTCTTTTTTTTTTTTTAAAAAAGAGTAAATATACAAACTAATAATACAAAAGAATTTAACAATTGTTCAAAAGAGTGTTGTCAATTTTATAATCATGATTATTCATCAGAATAATAGTCATACCAACAAAATCTATAATCATTGCATCTCTAGTCACATATAGATCTTATGTTTATCCTCCTTATCCTTTTACTTCCAGGAATCTCAAATTGTGGCCGGAGTGGCATTCAAAAAGACCTTTTCTTATGCTGGCTTTGAGATGCAGCCCAAGCGCTACACAAACCCAAAGATTGCCCTGCTCAACATTGAACTGGAGTTGAAGGCAGAAAAAGACAACGCTGAAGTCCGTGTCAACTCTGTGGAGGTACCAGGTTTTTTTCTGATCCTCTGGAGATGCTAAGGTTTTTGTGAAGTGTGCAACTTGAAAGCATTACCAAATGCTTTTTGTAATATTCCTTCATTAGTAAACCATCATTACCAATTAAGCAGTTCAGCTGTTCATGGGCTTTCAATATGGTTGTCTTTAGGACTATCAGGCCATTGTGGATGCTGAATGGAACATTCTGTATGATAAGCTGGAGAAGATCTACAAATCTGGGGCTAAAGTGGTTCTGTCCAAGCTGCCCATCGGAGATGTGGCCACACAGTTTTTCGCAGACAGAGATCTTTTCTGTGCAGGCCGTGTTGTGGAGGAAGACCTCAAGAGAACTATGATGGTATGATGGTCTGCTATTTTCATACGGGTCCAAACTTTTTGAATGCTCATAAAGTTAGATATCTACATGTTTTGTAATATGTCATTCAGGCCTGTGGAGGCTCTATTCAGACCAGTGTTGGCTCCCTGACCGATGATGTCCTTGGACAGTGTGAGCTTTTCGAAGAAGTGCAGGTTGGAGGAGAGAGGTATCTTTTTCCTTACCCCTATTAAGATCAGTCAATAAACCCAAATGTTTCAACTTTGCATTTAAACGCTGTATGCATATGCGTCCTCCAGATATAACTTTTTCAAAGGTTGCCCGAAGGCAAAGACCTGTACCATCATCCTAAGGGGCGGAGCCGAGCAGTTCATGGAGGAGACGGAGCGCTCTCTGCATGATGCCATCATGATTGTACGCAGGGCTATAAAGGTGGGTTGAATTTCATAGCTTTTGAAATTGTCTGTAAATGTCATGACACTCTTATTTTTGCATTAGTTAAGCATAAGTGGTAAGTTAAACAAGGTTAACGTAGTTCCATTTTTCCCCAATACCACAGAATGACTCAGTTGTGGCTGGAGGTGGCGCTATAGAGATGGAGCTGTCAAAATATCTGAGGGATTATTCTAGAACAATTCCAGGGAAGCAACAGCTACTGATCGGAGCCTATGCCAAAGCCCTTGAAATTATTCCCAGACAGCTGTGTGACAACGCAGGCTTTGATGCCACCAATATTCTAAACAAACTGAGGGCCAAGCATGCACAGGTACATACAATTTTATTTATCTTTACCCTACCTGCTTATATTTGTTTAATAATTTAGATGTTGAATTAAGGCGCTGTATATATTTCATCTTAGGGTGGCATGTGGTACGGAGTGGACATAAATAATGAAGACATAGCAGATAACTACCTGGCGTGTGTATGGGAACCCTCTATTGTGCGTATCAATGCCCTAACCGCTGCATCTGAGGCTGCATGTCTTATCCTCTCAGTGGATGAGACCATCAAGAACCCTCGCTCCTCTGCTGACGCACCATCGGCATCCGCTGGCAGAGGGCGCGGTAGACCCCGACATGCCCATTAATCCACACCCATCTCCAACAATGTCTCGGGCAGAACCTCTGGACTTTCAGAAGATCTAAACAAATGCTGGCTTTTAAGGGCCTTGATTTGTTTTTTGACCTGTTTTTGTTACTTCATGGTCCCCCAATTCCAAGCATTTGTGTTTAAAATGGCTGAAGCAGAAAATATTCACATTTTGCTAATTGTCCATGATCAGTAAAGATTTGAGCATCTGTTGGATAGCGGGAGATTTGAATGTTGTTTTGTGATAGTCTGAAAACACACACAAACCGTACATGCATAGTGTGATGGGTTTGTTGATCTGTATAAGCACTGATATGCAGGCAGTCTGCTGAGAGTTGTTCCTGTGTTGATCATTCGGTGGAACTATTTATTGGACCATTAAAACCAATACTGTTGCTTCTCAATTTTGTCTCGTTTCAAACTTTGTGATTAACATTTCCTAAAACTGCATCCGTTAAGGTAAAGGTTATAGTTAAAGAAAAAATAACTTTATTTTCAGCCATATGGATTCATATATAAACAGTATCATTATTACCAGTAAACTGGTTTAACAGCTGCAAAACAAAAACATTGTGGAAAAACTACAATTTTACCCTAATATCGAGATTACCATGTGGATAATAGAATCTCTAAACAAAAATGAATTTCTGTTTCATGAGTTTATAAAATTTCGGGGAAATACAACTTTCTTTTGTTTCTTACCTCCTGTAACGTTACCTCCTTTACAAAACCGATTGAAGGATGATTAAGTGAAGTTTGAAATGTTGAGTGAAACATGTCGTCTTGTCTTCACTTGGAATTGGAAAAGTCTTTAAAAAACTAAATTATCAAAACGGACAGACTTGTAGACCATAGACTGTAAAAATAGGTTTAGACTCAAAATAATTAACGTTGTAAGGGTTTTTTTTCATTAAGCGCGAGCTGTAGTATAATGCGCGGGAAGATCACGAAAAAAAATAAAAGACGACTTTCATGAAACTGTTTAAAACGGGGATTTAAAAAAAGATTTTTTTTATAAAACTATGTCGTCCCGTAACTATATGTCACCTACATATCTAGAAAAAAAATGAATGAATAAAAAATTCACTGCGTTCCCAATATTCACTTCCTCATTTGAACACCAGGTGGCGCAAAAGTCTGTCTTGTCACCCTTTACATTTTCTAACGACAAATCTTTTAGAATATAACGTTTACATTTGATATATCAATTTAAATACCTGTTCCTTACTGTACCTGTATTTTGGTTTTTGGTAACAAGTTTTTTTTTAATGTACGTGTGAATGCATGCATGGAATAAATTGCCAGTGTCTCATTTAAGACTATAGCGAACATACTGGAAATAATGTCTACCAGGTAAAGGAAAACGTTTAAAGGGAGAAACATGATGATGGTATTTTATTTGTATTGCTTTGACACGTTAACACGCTTTTGGGGGTAACACAATTACTTTTCTAACTTCTACCTACCTAATAGAGCAGGTTTAGTTAAAACTATATGGACGCTTAGATTGGCAGGATTATCCGGATACAGAACTGGGTTTGGTTTATGTTGGCCATGATGTAAGTTTAAAGATAGGGCTTTTAAAAGATAAATTGCAATTAACCGCATAAAAAATAATATATACACATACAAACACATGCATGTATGTATTTCAGAAACATTCATATATTTATTTATTCTATTTTATTTATATTTATCTATATTTTATATTACATATACATAAAAAAAACATATACATAAATAACATGTTTCTTAAATGTATTATGTATGTGTGTATTTATACACACAAATTATAAAGCAAACAAACTTTTATTTTGTATGCGATTAATTGCGATTAATCTTTTGACAGCCCTAAATAAAACGTTATAGACAAGGTTGATAAGTCAAAGTGTTTCCGTTTAGTTTTACAGACACAGTAGCCTACAGATTTTGTCTGTGGTAGCTGAATTCAAAAGTCCATTTAATACAGAGACAGTTCTTGTGGAGCAAGCTGATCCTCTGCCTAACGATGACAGGAAGGTTAACCTTCCAATTAATAAACCAGCCGTTATAAATCTAGTGTTAAACGTCCGTTCACTCTTTCCAGTCCTCTACAAAAACAGCAAAACGGGTTCAATTGGACAGGAAGTCAATTGATGCCCTCACCAATTTCCCAGTTGCCACATCAACAGCCGTCACTTTGATTTCAGTGTCTCCAAACTGCATAGTGGTACGAATCTCTCTTCGTTCAAATGCTGCCGCTTTACCATCATCACCGCCACAAGCTGTCGTTGACCCCGACTCAAGCAGGTCTAGAGTTATAGCGCCACACTTCCTCACCCCCGGGTCGGTAATGTAGGTTATATCATCAGTGTCGCTGCAGTAGATGTTGATGATGATCTTCCTCTGTCCCACTCTTGCCGGAGTGTAGCTCCGTCTCACCACCTCACCCAAAGCCACCGACTGTTCGACGCTTACGAAGCGATCTAGGATGTCAGTGCACCATTCTCGGCCATCTTTGATGAGTAGCTTATCGCGTGGATGTCGGCCTTCCACGAAACGATTTAAAACCCCAACGCCGTAAGTTAGCGGACAACGGCGTACACGGACTACGGTGGGGTCTAGACCAAACAAGACGGCACCCTTTAGGATGGTTAGACCCACATCATGTGGAATTATGATGCGACATTTCTGCCCAAGTGCATTCTGGGCCGCTCGTTGAAGCATGGGCGACTCTGCGAATCCACCGACTAAGAAGAGAAAGCGCACGCCCTTTACTTCTTCCTTCTGCATCAGGTCCTCTGGCAGAATGAGAGACATCGATAAGACATTAGAAAATTAACCAACCAACAATCCTTAGTTTTATATAAGTGTGCGAGAGGATAGGAAACTTACCAATATGTTTGATGATATTGTTAATGGTCGGCTGAAAGAGTTCATTTATGGCCTCTGCTGACAGTTTCAGCATCCCTTGGGATGACCATTTTATAAAATTCATACTGAGAGAGAGATTCAATAGAAAGTTAGACACGCATTTTCATTATAGCATTACCATAATAAAGCAATCAGTGCCGTACTTGCTTTTCCGCAGGGCGGTCTCCACACTTTGTCCCCGATGACTCCTATAGAAGTCAATAAAGGAGAAGGGCAGCAATATGTTTAAGCAGTTGGCCCGGCCAGGAGCTGCGGTGCGTTTTCGTGCTTCAAAGGCAATCATAAGGTCCACCCAAGCTGCAGGACGTTTTGCTTTGAAACTCTCAATGAAGTCAGACCCAAAGATCTGGCACAACATAGCCTCAAAGGCAAGATCCACACCTACTGCTCCATAGGGACCCCCTGATAAAGATAACATTTACATTTAGGTTTAGTACAGAAAAATCAATGATATATTATTATATACTATATAGTGTACAATTATTGTGCTTGCATTTTTCATACATATAGAATTCATTTTATTACTTAAGTTTAAGTTAATCATGATTTTTTTTTAGTTATTTTTTTTGGCCATTTTGCCTTTATTTTAACAGTGATTGAGGAGAGGACAGGAAAGTATAGGGATGAGAGAGGGGTATGGGATCGGCAAATGACCACAAGCCTGAATCGAACTCGGGTCGCCGAAAGTGCGAAAACACAAGTTAATCATGATTTGATCATGAAAATGGTCACACACAGATTTAATACAAACATTCATGCATATGCATGCTTAGTAAATGAGACCTGTTTCTGAATTATTAAAATAAATAATAATTATAGTTTAGAAAATTAGACACATTAGCTGTGTTTCAATTACCCTTCGAATGGTGCAAATTGAATTAGCGAATATGGCAAAAAAAACTATGTTTGGGTGAGGTGATTTTTCGGGCAATTCAGAAAAGGATTATATAAAAAAAACGGTCACATGATGTGCATAAAAGTCACATTATCATTCTTTAAATATGGCGTGGTATTGTTTGATTGGAGGACAAGACAGAGTAGGTGTGGTCAACTTCATGTGGCATCACAAGAACCGTCAAGCGCATGACAACAAAATACTGCGACAGTGATTTGGGAGTCAACTCTGTTATGTTTGTTGTGTAATGTTATAAATGTTTAACACCCTTCAGAGCATAAAGATGACAGAGAGGACACCCTACAGACTAAGCGAGCATGCACAATTTAAGGCCACATAAAGTGCGCCATTTGGGAACTGGCCAAAGATTCCGGTCTTCCTACAAGTCTGCTAAGCCCGCACAATTGCGTCTCAGGAAACGTCTGTATAAAGGGCGCATATCGACCGAAAAGAGAGGGCCCATGAGCACCCTTTTAAACCTAAAATTACATATGGAACACCCTACGGACTTATGGACTTAGCGGATACGAGCACGCGGCAGCCATTGCGAGTCCACAAGGCCGCAAGTCACATTTGGGACGCAGCTTATAAAGGCCCTGTCCTAAATGGCACACTCCAGATTTGTGGACCTCCTCAGAGTCCACACTTTGATGACATCATCTAGTGCAGACCTTTGGGACCCTTGAGTCCAAGAAGAGGGTGCACCGGAGTCGTATTTTGGGACAGACTTGAGCGTCATGCCGGAAATAAAAAGAGAAGTTGCCCATCAGTGTGAACTGATCTGGTCTGATTGCTCGAGGCCTGCTACAGTGCAGGCTTCGCCGAAGACCGCATCAAGGGTGCAAAGCGGGTGCTGATAAGCACACTTTGGACCCTAAAAATGACATATGGGACACCCTACACACTTGTCGACTAAGCGAGCACGCGCAATTTTATAAGGCCACGAGACCGAAAGTCTACATGAAGTGCGCCATTTGGGACAGGGCCAAAGTCGAACATACCCGTCACCATGGTTTTTGAAACAAAATAATGACGTTTTAGGTGCATAACAATGGCTAATGCATTGAACATTGAAGTTTTCTGGAAATGGAGTGATTGATATGATATGATGAAATAAACCAACCTTAGAAATATACTTAAGTAAAATGCAGCATACACATGGTTGCAGAAATAATATTAATACAAAAAATAATTTATAATACTTAAATAGTGACAATGTCATTTTTCTGCAAAATACTTTGGAGGATGCAGCCTTTGAATTAGGACACGTTTATGGGGCAAAATTACATTCGTATTTGTTAGAATTAGAACAGCTCTGTGATTTTACATAAAGTTTATTTAACTAAGCTTGGGAGGAGCATGGTCATTTAATCCAACCAATCAGCGCAAAGAGGTCTCTATATATGGCCATCTCTCACCTCTGTCCTGTGAGTTTTTTGCAGCATCCCACCTCCACCCCATTGCCGTACTCTCAGCTAGTATATCTATCCCAGTTATAGAGAGGGGAGAACTCAAGGTTCAGGCTTATATTCCAAGCTCCCCGCACCTTTGAATTATAAGGTTCTGCATTCTCAGTAGTTTTGAGATATTGAGGTTCAAAATTTTCCATTCAACTTTGTAGATAAAAACCTTTTTTTTATTTATTAAAAGTCCTAAAATGTACACAACTTAAAAAAGCATCACATAATGCAAATAAGTTGTCACAGAATAAGAATACGTGAATAACTCAATTTTGAAAAAAATGTCAGATAAAACCTTATAATTCTAAACCGACAAAATATGCTTTATTTCATATGTGATAGCATGTTAATGCAAACTCGTGAATCTGTTCCTGCAGAAGAGGTGTGAGGATGATCTTGGGCAGTTGTACATGTGATAAAGGTGATCTGGCTTAAATTCTTAACTCACCTGAGGCTTTGTAAAGCTCCTTCAAAGTGCCCTGCGGCTGCTCGATTTGATGCACAGTCAGATCCACTGTCCCGCCACCACAATCTGCCACCATGTACCGATCACCTTTAAAAACACACACACATGCGGTTAAACGTAACATTCACAGATCCCTAGTGCCTAACTACTCAGTAATTCTTACAAAAACAACACTATGAGGGTGGTTTCCCGGACAGGAATTAGACTAGCCCTAGACTAAAATAAATGTAAGAGCTGTCCAAACTGAAAACAGCTTGTACTGACATATCTTAAAATACATCAGTGCTCTTTGTTTTGCTTCAAAATACACACCAGTAATGTTTTTATTAAGGCATGTTTGTTAAAACTAGTTATATTTCTTAATTAAACAAGGCCTAGTCCTGGTTTAAGCTAATCCCTGTCTGGGAAACCACCGCTATATGTTTAAATAACACCCATGTTGTTCTCACTCTGACCTGATGTGTTCAGGAAGATTGCCTTTTACCAAACAGCCCTCAGACATTTATGATACATTTTGAGATAAGAGTGACTCGGCGTTGCTCCTGCCAAATAACTTTACTTAACTACTTAGAAGAGGAAGTTTATTTTGTGTTTGTTTACAGCGCAGCAATAACTCAATTGCATAGGAAACGGCCTTCTTTTGTGACTGTATATGTATGAGACAACAGAAAGAGAATTACAGTACCAAATGCAATCTGTATTTTAAGTATCAAGTGAGTGAGTTAGATCCCAATAAACTCTCTCTCTCTCTCAATGCTTTTTCTGCCCCACTTCTCTCTCTCTCTCGCCAGGAAACATCTGGAGCTAAAGATATGATTATTTTGACCCTGCACCTTGTCATTGTGCCAGAGCACCACACACAGGTTGTAACCATGAGCCTTTGCAGCCAGTTTAAACATAACCATGGTTTCTTCATAATGAACACATATGCATAAAAGTTAGTGTCACATAAACATTACAAACATTTATATGCACACAAGGAATAACAGAGAGAGGCACTGGGAAAAAGTACAAAAATAACATTTTATTTTTGTGCGTTTAAATGTTTTACTTTAAAATGTATTGCATGCAGAACCCTACAAATATGCATTTGTGGGATTTGACATTGTGGTGATCATTGGACATTGGAAGATTTTTGGCTTTTGGTTGTCTGGTTGATTAACATACTTAACATCATGGTCTATTATTATTTGTTGGCCTATTCTATTCCCTTACATTAAAAAAGAATGTGTTTTAATTCAAGTAGTTTAATTTTACAGTTGCTGCGCTTCATCACATTATTAAAATTGCGAATTGGAAAAAGTTTTTTATGCTCGAGTGAGATGGTTTTCAAACAATATGAAAATGAAATATATTTCAAAACTGCAATGGAAACCATTTTTGCATTTACAGGTGACTTCAAATGTGTAAAAGTCATATGACCATGCTTTAAATATGGTGCAGGGACAAGACAGAAGAGATGTGTTCGACTTCATGTAACTTCAGAAGAGCTGACAAACTTATAACATCAAAATACTGCAATTTGAAAGTAAACTGTTTTGTATGCTTTCGAGTCACTCTCACTGTATTTTGATGTCATGTCGGTCTGAATAGTCCCATATGAAGTCGAACACACCCGTTGCATGGTTTTTAGAATGACTTAACACAAGACAACAAAATTACATTTTAGTTGCATAACATTAGGCTTGTTCAACTTCACGCGGTGCTACAAGAACCAACAGATGGATGAGGTCAAAGTATCGCGAGATCGAGACGAGAAACCACACGTAGAAGTCTAATTTCGAATCGCTCTCGCTATACTTTGACGTCATCCGTCTGTCAGTTCTTGCCATAGACTGTAAAAAAAGATGGACGTAGTGTCCGTGACGTCACCCATAGGTTTCTGAAGATCGTTTTTAAAACCAAAAGTAGGCGGTGCCTGTTGTCACCATTTTGGGCTGGCGTCACCGCGCATCACTCCCGGATATCCAAAAAAAAAGAGTTAGAGAGTAAAGAGGGGGGACATGAGTGAAGCTGAGTTGCTGAATCCACTCCGCCTAGCTCGACTCATCCGTCACTCAAGTGGCCACGCCCTTAATTATGCAGAACTTTAAAGGTGACATAGAAAGATTGAATGGGGTATTTATCCCTGACATCACAGATGATGTGACATGTAGACAACAAAATTTTGGTTGGGTCTGTAATGCCTTAGAAGCTTCCCAAAAACCTCTCTCAGGTAGCTATATTAGGGTGGGAGATTTTAAACGCGTGGTTTTTCACCTATTTGGCGTCCCTGCGGGCTTAACTGGCAACCTCATTATGATATGCAAGCACTTGACGCTGATTGGCTCCCTTTGCTGCCACTCAAAAAAATTTAAACTTCACTGTCTTCAAAACATGGACAGACCAAAATTTTACAGATAGAGGAGCACACCTCGGAACGCGACTCAACATTTCGCGAACACTGCTGCAGTTTACTTCCCATTGGAGGCGAGATGCCGGATGTATGCAAATTATTTTGAAGGGGAGGGAATTGAATGAGAGTGGGGGGGGAGTGAGATGCATTTTACGCAACATGTATCCGTTGTTCAGATTGGGCCATTTTCTGGTGGAAATTTCTAAAGGAGGAATTTCTATTTTCGTATGTTCGTGAATGCGGGTAGACTACCGTTATTCAACTAATACAAGGTAAAAACTTATTTTCATTCTATGTCCCCTTTAAAGCTTAATATAATTTAAATGGATGAGTTCCAGAAAAATTCACCCCCCTCACAGTTGTCCAGAAGGGCAAAATTAGCTATACAGACTTTGTACCAGGCTGTAAACATCATTTTCTGCTCTAAAGATGGAAATTTTAACATGGAGGTCTCTATCGGGATTGACTCCCTTTTGGAGCCTCTAGTGGCCAGTCGATGAATTGCAGTTTAAGTCACTTCCATATTGGCTTCATCAGAGAGATCGGAAAGTTGCCCCTTGGTTCTTGCAGTGCGGCATAAGGTCGAACACATCAATTTGTTTATGGAAACGCTGTCATTTCACAATAGTTTTTTGTCGACATTTGGAAAATAACGCCAAAAAAGTTTTGTACAAATTTTTAATGTAAACACAGTTACGGTTACCATGTTTATTTTGGCCTCCATCTATGTCAAAATATCTCCAATATGTTGTTATGTTTATTCCCAACTCTTACCTGTTTGCATCTCAGACCATAATTCTCCAGTACCACTCTCTACCAAAAATGTTCGGCTATGTCTTGCTCTGCGGAGCTGCTCGCGAGCTGAAACACAAAATGACTCCTTTGAATCTCAATTGCATGCACACATGGGAAGCATTAATCAAAACACCATCAGGTGAAAGAAAGAAAAAACGTGCAGACTGTACAGTAAGTACCTGGATCAAAAACAAAGCAGTCTGCTTTAATGAACTTAAGGGCTTTGTTTGTAAAACTCGATCTTTGGGATGTAAGCATGCTTTATGTTAAGCCTTGTGCTTATACCTCATAAAATAAGCTTGTAACATGGCTATAGTTTTCAGAGGTTTTTGTTAGAGAGTGATATTTTTGGGGGATTCCTAAGGCTGTGCTGTTAGCCAGTTTTATGAGGAACACTGTTTATGGTTGGCAATACTTCAACATTTCCTCTCAGGTACAGTCTGTATGAACACAAAAGGATTTAAGCATGCTGCTGCAAATTCATGCATCTTCTACCAAACACAAAGAGAGCAGAAACTAAACTGTACTTTAGGGACAGTCTGGAAGTCATTACAGAGAGCTGACAAAGAGAGAGAGAAAAACCCATGTGATTTACACATTTGATGGTAAGTGTCCTGAAGACACACAATGCGGGACTCTTTGTTATATGCAATGAATGGTGTGTGTTATATTTGTAAATAAAAGAACACAGAAGTGGAAGAAGTGGAAATCAACACTGTATACAAAAGACAAGCATATAAAAAGTGTGTGAAAAGAAAGAAAGAAAGAAAGAAAGAATCATCAAGGGAAACTAATGTAAACAGTCCAGAGTAGAATGAGATCATGGTTCAGCAGCACCTTGTTCCAATTATAATGTGAAATGTGTATAATAATATGTACGTATGTTTGAGTACAAAAACAGGAATGAATGATGAGTGTCTTTAGACCCCCAATTCTTTTTGTATAAAATGTGTAACACGAGAGCCCCATTCTTTTTCACAAGCATTTGAAGTAAAAACAGTGTAGATCCTTCAAAGGGGTTGTTTTCTTAGCTCGGTGACCTCAGGGGACACCCTAACCAAGAAAATATCCCAAACCAAGTAAATGTCATCTCGCTCTCTTTGTCTTAACCCAAACCACATGCTTTTATACCCACTTCTGCATCTAATGGATCAATCTGAACCGCATAAACCCACACATGCCCACCCAAAACAAAAACAGTGCTCCATTTCCAAGGAATGAAAAGCAAACCTTTATTCCTCATGCTTGAAACATGGTTTCCATTTAATGGAGAAATCTGATACACTTTATGCAAAAAAATGGGACTCTTGCCCGGAATTGATCTGTGAGTGATAGGTTGAGAATGAAACAAATCAACATTGACACAAAGAAAGGACTTTTTACCTTGTCTGAAACTAGAATCGAAAGGGCGGGACCCATCCAGATCTAGACCATTAGTCATTGGTCGTTGACTGAGGTCAATGACCTGGTGTAGACGAAGCTTCCTGCAGTAGATAGAGGCAGCCTCTGGTTCAAGTGCTATGAGAAGCTGTTCGGGACAATCTGGAGTGACCAGACCTGCCTACAGTGACAAAAACACCAGCATTAACCATAAGCAACATTATCCTCATCATCATGAGATATTTTACTACTTATTAAATTTGTTAATGCATAATTCACAAGACACTTGTATCCAAGGTGATTTACGTTGCACATTTTTTATCAGTATTTGTGTTCCTTGGGGATCAAACCCATGACCTTTCCAATTGAACACTGTTAAGCTGGGTAAGGTGTGGCATCATAATCTATCAAACTTTACATTTCCACCACCTGGCAGATGATCAAACAGGCAGACTTAAGAAGAGCTAAGAAACACCACTTTTTCGCAAATGCACCACACTATTATCACATAATATACCTCATAAACCCACTTTTACAAGAACAAGGTAAAAGGACAAAAGATCTCAAGACATCTTGGAAAGTAATATTAAACTGCTCCAGCTGGTTTAATGGAGCTACAATAGTATAGTGGGAGATGGGAGGGGTGTCTTGTCCCCCCTTGCTTGGCTGGGACAGGCGTGGTTTTCCTGTGTTTGTGTGCTACTCGCTGCATTGTTTAACCTCTGTGACATTGAGAGGAGAGAATTAACCTCAACTTGCCTCACTTCTAGTGAGAAAGCAGGGTAGCATTGAGATCCAGTCCTTTTAGGACTAATACAGTGCAATCTGGTGTGCTGATATTTGGATTTAATATAGGAACATTTTAGTGGCTTTAGTTTAGACTAATGTGGGTAATGATGAAACTGGGCGATTGTTGTTTGACCTTTCAACAGGATTCGCTCAAAGGAAACATTAGTGATCCATTGTAAGCACATAGATTTTCTCTCGCACACACATTTAAGAGATACCACGTTATATGGGCCTGCACACAGATTTAATGGATCTTGACAGACAATCCTTTTCATATGTGCAGATTTCCTGAACTGCACTGGAAGCCTGCAGGACATTATTTTTATTGAGTGTATATGTAAGCATTAGAAAAGAGAAAGAGGGGAAGTTTGTGTTTTAATATGCAAGTCAAATATCTGTAAAAAAAAGTCATTTCAAGTATGAGGATTAGATGTGTCTATAAAAGACCCTTAAAAGTAATTGTGTTTTAGTGGAATGTTCAGGTCTGTTAAAGTCACATTGTCTGTGCTATTATGTTTCATTAGATGCCTCATTGTATCTTTCGGAGGTCGGATGCTTACATCAAAGCATTATAATATAAACATTTAAAGAGCTCAAATGCAAAAGCCGCTAAACGCCATCTCCGTAAAAAATTAGATAATGATATTGACTGAATGCTCTCGGCAGGTATTATACGTTCATCAATACTTTCGCTTCAAATATGCTTATTCCCAGCCTCAGGCCATTTAGATATCACTTTGTTGGCAGATTTTGCACCGAAAAAGTGCACAGTGAGTGCACGGAAGAATTGAATAAACTGCGGACCATGTATGTCAAGGTGCAAATTTTTTACTCCATTAAAGGAGGTTTACCGAATTTATTTGAATATTGACTGAATTTTTAAGGATTTTGCCTTTAATTAGAAAGGACAGTAAAGAGTGACTGGAGACTTTTTTAGAAGTGGAGATTTGTGTATGTACTTAGAGGGTTTTGCAGTGAAAGACAGTAAAATTTGTTAAATACCAATGAAATTACAGAAGTGACTTCTGTGAAAATAAGGCATTTCAATAACTGACTAATAACCTTTAATTGCCATTAAAGTGAAATAACCATAGACTGTAAAAAAAGATGGACGACGCGACGTCGCCTCCCACCATTTTAATGAATTGAAGCCAAAAATGTCCGACCACGGTCGCCGCCATGTTACGTAAAAACGTCAGTTTGGAGCCAAGGCATGCGCAGAAGGAATCGTCCGTGGAGCCAGAGGCGGAGCTGCGGTATCAAACTTCCGCCCAATCGCCCGCGCGACCAATCGACCACGCCAATCATAACGTCACGCCCCGTTTCTATTGCATCAAATTACAAGCTAAAACTAGATGGTAAAGTTTGAAGACAAACTTTATGTTGGCTTGAGAAAGCGTAGCCTGAACGTTTAAAACGGTTTGACATAAGTTTAGTTTAGTAGGCTATCTGGCTGTTAGTATGTTTAAGTATGAAGGTAGCATGATTTACCATGAAGCTAGCATGATGTTAGCATGATTAGCATGAAGCTAGCATGATGCTAGCATGATTAGCATGAAGCTAGCTTGTTGCTAGCATGATTAGCATGAAGCTAGCATGATGCTAGCATGATTAGCATGAAGTTAGCATGATTAGCATGAAGCTAGCATGATGCTAGCATGATTAGCATGAAGCTAGCATGATGTTAGCATGAAGTTAGCATGATGCTAGCATGATTTGCATGAAGCTAGCATGATGCTAGCATGATTAGCATGAAGCTAGCATGATGCTAGCATGATTAGCATGAAGCTAGCTTGATGTTAGCATGATTAGCATGAAGCTAGCATGCTGCTAGCATGATTAGCATGAAGCTAGCATGATGCTAGCATGATTAGCATGAAGCTAGCATGATGCTAGCATGATTAACATGAAGCTAACATGATGTTAGCATGATTAGCATGAAGCTAGCATGATGCTAGCATGATTAGCATGAAGCTAGCATGATGTTAGCATGATTAGCATGAAGCTAGCATGAAGTTAGCATGATTAGCATGAAGCTAGCATGAAGTTAGCATGATTAGCAGGAAGCTAGCATGATGTTAGCATGATTAGCATGAAGCTATTATGAAGCTAGCATGATTAGCAGGAAGCTAGCATGATGTTAGCATGATTAGCATGAAGCTAGCATGAAGCTAGCATGATTAGCAGGAAGCTAGCATGAAGCTAACATTTATTGCGTTGCTAGGGTACTAAGTTTGGTTGCTAGGGAGAAAATTGGCATCCCATAATGATCACCCTTCAAGCCACAAGTAAAACGGTCCAACCCCCGTGTCTCTACAATGTTCTGATGCGGAGATATAAGGCTTTGTTTATTCCGTTACTAGGGTACTAAGTTTGGTTGCTAGGGAGAAAATTGGCATCCCATAATGATCACACTTCAAGCCACAAGTAAAACGGTCCAACCCCCGTGTCTCTACAATGTTCTGATGCAGCGATATGAGGCTTTGTTATTCCGTTGCTAGGGTACTAAGTTTGGTTGCTAGGGAGAAAATTGGCATCCCATAATGATCACACTTCAAGCCACAAGTAAAACGGTCCAACCCCTGTGTCTCTACGATGTTCAGATCCAGAGATATAAGGCTTTGTTTATTATGTTGCTAGGGTCTTCATATTTTGTTGCTAGGGGCGTGGCTTAATACCTCAATAAGAATCCTAAGAGACTGATTGGATGCCTGAGTAAAATGAGCCCACCCCTATGTCTCTTTGACACTCTGGTGCAAAGATATCCATCTGGGCTTTTTATAATGGTAGTCTATGGGAGATGTTGCTAGGGTACCCAAAATTGTTGCTAGGGGCGTGGCTTAATAGCTCTAGGGTGATCCTAAGAGACTGATTGGATGCTTGAGTAAAATGAGCCCACCCCCATGTCTCTAAGACACTCTAAAGTGAAGATATACCATCTGGGACGCTTTTATTCCCTTTTATGGGCATGTTTCCTGCCCCATTATAAGTCAATGGGAAATTTTGGGGGCCTCTTACACCCCAGCAGTACAGCTTACACCCCATTGTGAGGTATGCTCTTACACAGCCTGTCAGCCTCCTTAAATGTGGTAAGCCAAAAGTTTCTACAAGTTTCTCACTCGCAGCTATGACCCGTCAAAGTTTGTCTCAATGTTAAGTCAATGGAAATTTTGGGGTGTTTCAGCACCCCGTTTAGGAATTCGGAAGGTCCCATCAGTTAGAAAAGATATAGCAACTCGAGTCAGATCAGACCGAAGGTCTGTCCAAAGTTTGATGGCTGTAGCTTGAAAGCTCTAGGACGAGTTAGAGTTAGAAATTTTAGTCTCGGAAAAAGAATAATAATAATAAGTTTAAGTGCAACAACAGTATGTTGGCTTTCTCAAGCCAACATAATGAAACTTACCACAATGATGAAGACTTGAACATATATCAGCGTGATAACAACTACTTGAAAGGACCAAAACCATCTTTCGGAAACTTTTATTGGAAGTGTAAATAATTTTTTTATTTAGAGCAGAGTCCCATTCGTTTGAATGGAGAGGGCGGGGTTTATGACTTGTACTGCAGCCAGCCACCAGGGGGCGATCAAAGAGCCAGAGGCTTCACTTTTTAAGGCTTATGAGGCACACCCGGAAATAACCTAAACATATGGGCTTGATAAAAAATTTTCATTTTGAAAACAAGTTACATACACTAATGGTACATTTACACAGGGCTTCAGCGTTAATGCTTGACAGAGGGCGGGTCTAAAGCCTGGCTGTGGATTGTCATAGTGACAACAGCCAATGACAGTGGCCGCAACACATGTTCGTCTGTTCGTGACGCAGACAGATCCACAATTTACTTCGGCAACGTATGACGTCACTCATTCAAAGTACATGAGAAGGGTTAACGTTGACGCCCTATGTGAATGTTAGGGTTTAGCATCTGAGCTCTTCATTTATTTCTCATAAGACATAATTAGTTTACTTTTATTCTTTATTTAAAGTGTTATGGTTGCTTTTCTGTAATATGACCAGAGGCGGACACTATTTGAGTATTTTAAGTACATTTTCCAAGCATCTGTGCTTTATCAGAGTGTTTGTCTTGGGGTAAATTTTACTTTACTGTACTAAAAAATGTTCACTACATTCTAAAGCATAGAATCATACTGTGTATTCCTTTTATATTGCATATTAAAATTGATTTAATACCTAATTACATAAAAATTGTGTACTTTTACTTGTCTTACGTAAAAGTAAAAAAATACTAGATGTTTAATGAACTTAAATATTAAATATAAACCAAAAACTTTATGAAATGTAGTGGAGTAAAAATTATGATAATATGCTTTGGAATGTATAAACACTGATAAAATACGAATACTTTTATGTAGAAAGTAAAAATACTTAAGTAGTGTCCGCCTTTGAATATGACCTTATATAATAAACCTTGATGAAGCGTGCAGCCGACAAATGAGACGCAGCTATAGACTGTACTTTGTCAGTTACGGTGTATGCACTGAAAACTGAACGGTTGTTACCAGATATGCAGCTTCTCGCATGAACTGCTTGGCGGGCTGCCTCCAAACTGCGGGAACCGTGATGACCCATCGTACTTCATTACCTTCCAGCACTGAAGATGACTGGTCCTTCACCTCCTGAAAAACACATATACGCACATAAACTTTTCCTGCTCTTATCTAAACTGCATTCCACAGATATTTTCGTGTGTGTCTTAGTTTTTGATAGCCCGTATATCCTGCACATTATGTGCACTAATATGTTTCACAAGAATGAAATCTCGATGCCGAATTTATGACCCTCAGGATGCATGGCCGGAGGTGTGGGAGAAATCTGCACGCTAGCGTTTTCCCACAAGGAAAGACAGGAGGAATGGTTTGGGTCCGGCCAAGATTGACTAATGATTGGGCCAGAACCTTCATAGAGTCCAGAGAGTGGATGTGTCTTTGTTTGAATAAAGGAAAAGGGTATTTGGACCCAGGGGAGGTTGGACCAAAGGGACACCACAATAAAATCCATATATTAAAGGCGGGGTGCACGATTTTTGAGAAACACTTTGGAGTTGGGCTGACTACCAAAATACACTTGTAGCCAATCAGCAGTAAGGAGCATATCTACTAACCAACATCATTGTCTGGGTTGAGTATGTGTGGCGCGGGTCTATCAAAGGAAGGTCCAGATTCTATTGGGATAGGGGCGTGTTTGTTTAGGTGATTTCAAAAAAAGTTTGTGCACCCCTCCTTTAATTTTGCAATACAATACACAGAGATGTACCTAACGCTCTAAATGTTATTTAGGACAGCAGTTTGATGCGGTTTTGTAGCTATATCTCTACGTTGTATTGTGTTATGTATATGTATACCTTTAATGCATGTTCTCTGAAGAACCTCAAAGCATGAGCAAACACTTCAATGGCTCGAACTCTTCTTCCACTAACAGTCTCCAGCTCTGTCTCCATAGTGAGATCCTAAAGAAAACCAAAATAAACTACTGCACAACTACTCGCATAATAAAACCCCATATGCTCTGCATCAACGAAAGAAGATCTGGCATTTTTGACAATGTTTGATATTTCTTGATCCCCTTAATCTGAACACTTACTCAAACTGAGCAGAAATTGCAGAAGCTTAACATGCTGTATATTTAGCTGAAATGTAAATATAGGTGATGTATTTACACGGGTGCTGTGGATCTTCATTTTGAATTTGTCAAAGTAGAGCCAATGCCTGGCTTCCTCAGGATCGAGATCATGGTAGCTGTCTCGAGCTGCAAAGCCAAAACTGTGGAAGCGGAGCTCAGGGGTCAACAGCAGACATGTTGGACTCTTCTGATTTGCTACACCTGGGTCCCCTCCTTCCCATCGTCTGTTAGAAAAAAATAAGTAGAGATGTCCCAATGTCAGAGATGATGGTTTACTAGTCTGAAAGCCTTTGGGAAGATCCGGTTGTAAAACGAATACATTTTAGACTCTTGAGGGAATAAAAACATTTATGTACCATTTGGTACCAATATATACCTTTAAGATACTAAGATGCACTCAAATATGCACACTCATAGATACTATTATGTACTTTTTGAAAGGGTACCACCCCAGGGACAGCTAGAGAGCATTTATTGACCATATCAGTGTACACAGAAATCATAAATACCTCATCATGTGAATGGTCTCAGAATCTTCTGTGAAACTGAAGGCATAGCCACTGGAGGTGGTACCAAAATCAATAGCAACCACCACAGAGAACGGATGGGCCACGCGTGGTCTTAGCTCGGTTCTCTGTAGAGAAAAAGAGAAATAATACATGTTTTTAAACCACTATTCACGCCCTTATCGCTTTTCAGATGGGTGGTTTTACTAAATGTTTCCCCTGGTACGGAGAGTAACCTACTCCTAACTCCCTCTCTTTCTCCTTATCTCTCGATCATTTCCCTGACTTCAGTGTTACCCTCAGAGATGCAAACTACTCACATTTCAACTTTAATCATTACAATCAACCGAAAGAAGTTTCAGGTAGCATCATAATTAGAATATACACTCACCTAAAGGATTATTAGGAACACCATACTAATACTGTGTTTGACACATTGATTCAACAAGAAAGCATTTTTTTAGAAATGTTGGCCTATATTGATAGGATAGCATCTTGCAATTGATGGAGATTTGTGGGATGCACATCCATGGCACGCCGCTCCCATTCCACCACATCCCAAAGATGCTCTATTGGGTTGAGATCTGGTGACTGTGGGGGCCATTTTAGTAAAGTGAACTCATTGTCATGTTCAAGAAACCAATTTGAAATGATTCGAGCTTCGTGACATGGTGCATTATCCTGCTTGAAGTAGCCATCAGAGGATGGATAAATGGTGGTCTTAAAGGGATGGACATGGTCAGAAACAATGCTCAGGTAGGTCGTGACATTCAAACGATGCCCGATTGGCACTAAGGGACCTAAAGTGTGCCAAGAAAACATCCCCCACACATTACACCACCACCATCAGCACAGTGGTAACAAGGCATGATGGATCCATGTTCTCATTCTGTTTACGCCAAATTCTGACTTTACCATCTGAATGTCTCAACAGAAATCGAGACTCATCAGATCAGGCAACATTTTTCCACTCTTCAACTGTCCAATTTTGGTAAGCTCTGTAGCCTCTTTTTCCTATTTTTGTAGTGAAGATGAGTGGTACCCGGTGGGGTCTTCTGCTGTTGTAGCCCATCCGCCTCAAAGTTGTGCGTGTTGTGGCTTCACAAATGCTTTGCTGCATACCTCTGAGTTCTTTCTGTCAAAGTTGTTCTTTTATCAGCTTGAATCAGTCGCCCATTCTCCTCTGACCTCTAGCATCAACAAGGCATTTTCCTCCACAGGACTGCCACATACTGGATGTTTTTCCCTTTTCATGCCATTCTTTGTAAACCCTAGAAATGTTTGTGCATGAAAATCCCAGTAACTGAGCAGATTCTGAAATACTCAGACGGGCCTGTCTGTCACCAACAACCATGCCACTCTCAAAATTGCATTTTGTCCCATTCTAACATTCAGTTTAGAGTTCAGGGGATTGTCTTGACCATTGAAGCAACTGCCATGTGATTGGTTGATTAAACAATTGCATTAATAAGAAATTGAACAGGTGTTCCTAATAATCCTTTAGGTGAGTGTATTAAATAAAAACTTAACATAGCACAAAACCACCTGCTACTGTATAAATGTTGCACTCTTTTCAGATCTTGTGAGTTCGATTTATTGTGAATAGAGGACATAGTACTGTAAGTGCATGGATTCAGTACTAAGACCTAAATCGTTTCAATCATGACCTTACCGGCGATGGAGAGGGTGTTAGAGGGGTGATACTGCACTCATTTCTCGAAGGAGACGGAGAACCAGATGGAGATGTTGAGGTTGATCTATCGTCACCTAAAAGAGAAAAAGAGATGAAGGTAGCATTGAAACTGCTTTATTTGGTGAGCAGCCCATGTGAGGTCTGGACTCCCTGTGTCTGAAAACACTGAGGCAATTAGTAATTCCTGGAAAATTCCATCCTGTTGGTTGCCCAGGAATTTATACCAACATGTTTGGTTTTGGTGAAAAAATACTGCACTGTAGATCACACTTTGTGCGCGCTATGGTCCATACATTTATTTAAGGCACATGAAATTCTTTCCAGGTCTGGAATCAACATGATTCCAACATATCATCTGGCTGTTCTGAATCTTTAACTAACATCAGAGATGAAATGATTAGCCAAGTGTTCTTCTCCTCAACGCTGTCATCAAGTATTCTACTCATTAACAAGTTTATTGTGGGCATCTTATTTGTCAGAAAGACTGGCAAGGAATTTCCAGACCAGGATTTCGACAATTCCTAAAAATGTATTGCATGACCTTTTCCAGGCAGATGTAATACTACGGCAGATACTTTATCTATATGAAGTGACCTTCAGCAGGGTCATTCTAACATGCCTTCAAACAGACTCTCAAACATGGGTGGAATTTACTCAAGGCTATGACAGGAATGTTTTCCAAGTCTGTAGATATTATCAAGAGTGCAGAGCGTAGATAAGAGGGGGTCACACCCCGTCCTGTATTGTTGATGAAACAGACAGGAATTACAACATAATTCCTGCTCACCACTCTTTGGTGGTGCCAAGCTGTCATTGGGACAGTCCCCTTTAAAAAGGTCCTAATTTGTACCATTTGTATTTATATTTATTTTATATTTTATAACTGTATATATTAATTTAGTACCAGTATTAGGTACTAATATGAACTCTATAGGTGCAAAGGTGTACTTTTTGAAAGGGTACAGTCCATAGACTGTAAAAAAAGATGGACGTAGTGCCTGTGACGTCAACCATAGGATTCTGAAGATCGTTTTTGAAGCTCAAAGGCGACAGAGAATGAAAAACCATTTTTACCTTTTCTTTGTTGAATAATGGTAGTCTACCCGCATTCACGAACATACAAAAAGTGCTAGACATGCTAAACATCTCATAGAAATTCCTCTTATAGAAATGTTAGCCAGAAAACGGCCCAATCTGAAAAACTGATGCTTATGACATCACAGGCATCTCACTGCCCTTTCACTTTAAAATAATTGGCTACATTTTTTGAGTGGCAGCAAAGTCAGCCAATCAGTAATGAGATTGCAAGTTAAGCCAGTAGGGGTAGCCAAATAGGTGCCACCCTAATAGAGCTATCTGAGAGAGGTTTTTAGGAAGCTTCTAAGGCATTAGACCCAAACAAAAAAAAATGTGTCTACATGTCACATCACAGAACAAGGATAAATACCCCGTTCAATCATTCTATGTCAACTTTAAAGTAGGCGGTGACTGCCGTCGCCATCTTGCCCATACATCACCCAAAAATGGGTAAAGAGGCGGGACGTGGGTGAAGCTGAGGTGGCTGGTTGCTGAAACCACGCCCCCCTAGCTCGACTCTAGTGATAGGAGCGGCTGTTCAACTGTCACTCAAGCGGCTACGCCTTAATTATCCAGAGCTTTAAGGCTTAATATAATTTAAATGAATGAGTTACACAAAAATCACTCCCCTCACAGTTGTCATGAAGGGTAACATTAGCTAAACAGATCAAAAACACTTTTTGTACCAGGCTGTAAACATATTATTTTCTACTGTAAAGTTGGGCATTTTAACATGGGGGGCTATGGGAATTGACTCCTTTTTAGAGCCAGCCTCTAGCGGCCAGTCGATGTATTGCACTTTAAATCACTTCCGTATTGGCTTCATCATAGCGATCAGAAGGTTGTCCCTCGGAACAGTCCCAGTGTCAGCTAGGGGCCATTTTTTTCTGACAGTGTATGAAATATGATACATGTTTGGCTCATTATAAAACACAATTATCATCGGTTCCTTAGATTGATATATCTTTTTTAGTTTCAAATTATTACCTGGCACCTGTAGATTGTTGGCGTTAAGTTGCAAAATGGTGGCCATTGTGTTTGGACAGGGCTTTCACAGCCTAAAAAAAGAAAAATGTAAGAGCTTTAGAAATCATTAACGCATAGACTCTTTAATACAAAGCAACTTGCAGTGCATTCAAGGTATATTTGATCAGTTTGTGTGTTCCCTAGAAATCAAACCCACAACTTTTGAGCTGCTATATTATTTGAGCTAAACCACAATGCTTAAAAACACATACGTTTTGCAAAAAATAGTAAAAACATTTCAGCAATGATGTTTAAATTTCTCCAAGCTGCATGTGGTTGGGTTTTGTTTTCCAGATCAAATGATCTGAAACTAATAAACAATGAAGCGTGGTAAGTAAACATCATTTGCACTTGTCTGATTACAACAACAACATAAACAACAACTATAATCAGGATTTAGTTAAATAAGATTCATTGCTTTTATCTTATGGGCAGAACGGGAAAAATAAAATGCTGTTTCTAACTCTCAACCTTGTGTTCCCCCCTTTGTTTTTCTCCCTTTTTTCCCTCTCCAGTCTTAAAACATTTTGGACTCTGTCCTGTTTTCTTCTTGTTCAACTGTTTCAAACCGTAGTGTTTGTAATGCGCAAGTGGGAATAGGCTGCACATCATAGGGCCTCATTAACATTGTATATAAACACAGCAAAAACTATGTGCATGTTTTAGTAAAAGGAGTTTTAGAAAAGAAAATGGACAGAGGTGAGAGAGAGAGAGACAGAGAGAGGTGACTTTGGGCCTCCCACAATGCTTGTTCAGTAAATGGATCTGACTGAAATATATTCTCCAGATGCTCGTATTTGAGCTGGTGCAATGGATACCACATTTGTTTTCTAGAAACTTGCAAACATTTAGTGTACACCATAGCGAGTTTTTTCAGAAACATGGTTTGAAAACTCATACACGCATAAAAACCCATTATTTACAAGAAGCTTATTGAAACTTGATACATTTAGATAATGCATATAAAGTGTGTCCGGACCTCTTGTTGGACCAATGTTATATCATTTCTTACCTCCTTTGCTCCATTTTCGTTCCTTTTTGAGTCTATGCAAAAATTCATCCTTCACAATGCACTCATTTATATTAAACTGCACATGAACAATAACTGTAAATACGGTAGTTTGAGATTTTTGATAAGAACACTAATCAGGAGTAGGCGTGTTTGTTACAGTGTGCTCATCGGCAGTAAACACATCCTGTTCTCTCAAAGCGTTTTCTAGGAAAACCTAGTAGTGTCCACCCTACATAAAATATATCTGTAAAGCAAGTGTCTCATAAAGTTATGTTTGCAGAGACCAAGCATTCCCTACATTCACCTAAAGTCATTTCAGAGGACGACCCAAGGAACATTTCAGTACATATTCTCATGCCACACCAGGAACAGCTTAGAAACACCTGCGCTGATATTTCTCTCACAAAGCCTCATCAATACCACGCAGTCTATACAGCACATTCATTGCACCTGATACTGGTTAAAAACTTCCTATCTTTGCCAGCATTGTAATTTGTTAACTCACCCTTTTTTTTATAAGAAACAATGCTCTGGTGTCTCCTGTAGGGTTGTATAGTCACCGATCAAGTCCAGAATCCCAAAAGGAAAATCAGATGTGAATGTTTCTAAATAAAAGGTTTAGCCAAGCGTTTGAAGCAAGAAAAAGTTCTGAAAGATCGATCCAACGTGTTTCAGATGAAAAAGATATTCCCCTCACTTTCTCTGTATCCTAGCAGTCAATCCCTCATCTCCTCTGGAATGTTAGGGAGGAATGGCTGAGAGAGAGGCAGCAGCGCACATATACAGGGGCTCGATGTGAATGCACCGATAGAGGGAGTGGATTTTGACTTCATGCTGAAACAGATTCAATGAGCGTGTATTGGCGTGATTGTTGAGAAGAGAGAGAGAGAGAAAGAAGGAGGGTGGAGTGTATTTAGAATGGCAGTGTACTCTGATTAAGTCATCTCACCCCTCATCTCCTGTTACACCTCCTTTCCTCCTTACCACCCCCTGCATCCAACTCTTTCTTCTTTAGCTCAAACCTTTTCTTTCCTTTCTGTATTCTTTGTCATTTCTTTTGTTGTTTCTAACAAAACTCTCAATCTTACTATAAATGCATACAAACGCACACTGTAAAAAAGCTGTAGTTATTCAGCTGTTTGCCAGTAGATTTAAATTTATGTTATTTACTGGCAACAGTTTATTCAAAGTTAAATGAACTTTAAACATTAACAAGTCTTTGTTTATACAAGATAAACTAAAAAACAGCCTCATGCAAAGAATTCTGGGAACCAAAAATCTTCATCAACCTTTTTTGTTTTCAGAATGCTTTGTTATTTTAGTGTTATTATGTAAAGATAAAGACTTGTTAATGAACTTGGTAATGTTCATTTAACTTTAAACAAACTGTTGCCAGTAAATAACATCAATTTCAATCTACAGTAAGTTACTGCCAGTAATACTGTCATTTCTACTGAATTTATTTACAGTGGAAGATAAAGTGCGATGAAGTGTTTGTTATAAGCAAGCTTCAGGGCATGCAACTTCTTAGATGTGGTTTTAGGATGTCGCTGTGCAGTTACTAAGATGTTGCTAGGGTGTTTAGTTGCTTCCTGCCCCAAAAAACACACCCAGGTAAAAAATAGAGCATGCTTGAATGTACTAAAATTATACTTGCAAGTACAATTTGTGCTAAATAAAAGAGTAAAAGTTATAAACCACAAATATACTAATTAAAAAAGTATACTTATACTTTAGTAGTAACTCAGTGAACCTGACAAAGTTAACTAAATGTCAGTAATACCTAAATAGATTTTTAGTGTATTGAAATAAATGGTGTCTAAAAAAAACCCACGTGTACACCTAAATGTCCTGAAGTTTATCTTAAGAAGTACTTAAGTAAATTTTAATAACTAATTTTATGTATTAAGTACAAAATAACTGTGTGAAAATAGTAAAAAGTGTACTCTTAATCTTAATATAATGTAATCTTAAAAAACTTTAATCTTTTAATGATATTGGTCCTATATGATTCCATTTATATCAGTGGCAGTCTTTACCATTTTCTCTTCTTTTATCATACGCAATGGCCTGGAAATAACCATTACTCTGATCACTTAGAAAAGTGAATTCACTTCTCTTTCATGTTGTTTGTGGATGAAAACATTAAACGGCTGTAAAAATGTATCAGATTCATATTTTGCATAAATCTGTTAATCAACCTCAGTACTGATCAAAACTACTAAATGTTTACAAAAATTGCATGATTTGAACTCTTTAATTGACAAGTTCGTGATGACACTGATTTAGGAAATAACACAAAATGACTGATTTTCAATATAAAAAAGTGATTGTGGACTGGATTTTTTTTTACCTTTATCACAGATAAAAATACACATTGTCACTTTATAAACATTGGCTTTGATGCATTTTTAGTTTTTGTGCAGCCCTCATTTACTGTTTTTGCCCCATTGACTTCCATAACAACATTGTTTGAATGCCAAGCCATGACACTAGACACACACACACACACACAAAATAATATGCTGTATGCCAGAAATTAAGCTCTGTTTGTGCACAGGCCTGCTAAAGGGTTAATGGTGCAAAATGGTGATCAACAGTAAAAATAACACATTTTTGCAATCTTTGCAAAAGGAAAGACCACCAACAATCAAGAATGCATGATAATATGATGTCATGGCTTTGTAATCAAAAAATATGGTTATAATGGAAGTCAATGGGGAAAAAACAGCCACAAACAATAGGCTAATTGAGGGAGAAAAAATAAAATTTTATGCTGCACAAAAACTAAAAAAAAGCATCAAAGCCAATGTTTTTATTATCTTTGACATGCCCAAGAGTGTGATGAAGGTAAAACAAAACAGTCCACAATCACTTTTTATATTGAAAATCTATTTTGTGTTTTATTCCCCAAATCAGTGAAATTACTTATGAACTTGACAAGTTCAAATCATGGAATTTTTGTAAACATTTGTTAGTTTTGATCAGTACTGAGGTTGATTAACAGATTTATGCAAAACAAATTGGAAAAAAAATTATCTGAAACATTTTTTACAGCCATTTAATTTAGTGGATGTTTTCATCCATGAACAACACAAAAGGGTAGTAAATTTGCCCACAATCTATTGTTGAGATTTAAAAAAAAATGCAAAGCATTTAAAAAAATTTTGTCTATATAAGATTTGTCACCAAAAATCATTCGATTTGCTGAAACACAGAGAAAGTTGTGGCCACATTAAGACCCCAAATAAAAAAAACATAGTGGATGAAAACGTCCCCAACACCACCAACAAGGGTTAAATAGGCTACAATAAGAATAAAATAGCACAATTTATGTGCATCAGGATGCAGTTTAATTCTTGCAGATGTTTCTGTAGCTCAGTTGAAAGAGGATTTCATAAGAAGTCTCTCTCTCTCTCTCTCTCTCTCTCTCTCTCTCTCTCTCTCTCTCTCTCTCTACTCATTCCTCAAAGGAAACACATGGATCCATGCTTTGTCAAATTTAGTTTGGCTAGGTCTGGATTACATTTAGAATTACATTTACCTCTTTGAGCCTCAAGGGCCAATCTCAGGGCCATAAGTGCCAATATTTTTTCCCTCTCTTTTTTGTCCTTTCATTTTTACTGTAAGTTTATGGACGCATTTATAATATCCAGGACATTATGCATCTGTTTTAATGGGGCAGAAGGGTTTGTTCTGACTCACTGAGGCTTGTTTAGGTTAGATAAAACATTAATAAATGGAAAAAGCAAACATTTGTATAATTTGCTTCTGGTTAATGCAAATGATACGGAAGATGCAACTTGACTAAGAAAAGCACACTTTTTCAAATATAATAATAATAATAAGTCAACTGATTTATTAAATAAGTGTTTCTTAAGAAGTTGCAATTAATATTTAAATCACTTTGAATATCTATGACACTTTTGCTGCTATCAACTGACTAAATACAGTGTATTCTAGCCATACTGTTAGTATAAACACACCAGACCACCCATTGCTTTCTTTGGCAGACAGGAAGTAACCAAGTGAGTTTACAGGAAGTGAACAACCGTACGACTGAGCTACTCGTGCTGCACACTGAACCAGGAAGTGCTTTGCCCCTCATCATGAACACACCCAAAAACTTCCTCTTGTAGACACCACCCTTCCGCTTTCATAGAGCTGCCCATTACCCTGCTAAGTGTCACCTTTAAGTGATAAGATTTGGAAATGGTAATATTAGTGCCAACATATAGGCCATAACTGTTCTTGAGGTAGCACATGTAGTTGTTCTCTATCTGCCACTAAATCCATCCGGATTTTATATGTGTCACATGCAATAGTAATAGTATTTCCATGCATGTGGCACGCGTGCATGTATTTTTACTACGTATATGTGAGTGTAAGCCCACCCTTGTCTTTCCTGTGACTGTTGTCTGTACTTGAGGAAAAGGTGGGCCCAATTCAATCACATACACATTCCTATATTCAGTGGGAAAGCCACTTAAAGTCCATTGTGACTCTAAAAAAACTGACTCTAGCCCTGACTTGAACATAATCTCTGAATGAAAAAAGAAGTATACAGTATACATAAAATGGCTGGGTTGTTTTTGACCCATAATGGGTAAATATTGGACAGAACACATGCTGGGTTAAACATCACCCAATGTTGGGTTGATGTTGTGCAACAATGGAGTATAATAACCCAGCAGTTGGGTTAAAACAACCCAGCATTGGGTCAATTTTAACCCATGGGTGTGTTCTGTCCAATATTTACCCATTATGCGTAAAAAAATAACCCAGCCATTTTTAGAGTGTAAATTAAAGTGCGTGCGCTTGTGTGTTTTAATACGTTGCTTTTACAACGTACACAAGTTTGCATAACAACCGAAAAGTGGGTATTGCAACATAAACATTTATACAACATTTTAAACATATAAACAGTTTATAAGGACACTTCCTGTAACCTAATGGTGAATCTCGGTTCTTCGCTTTGTAGTCTCCACTATACAAATATTAACCTGAAAAATACAAAAGTTTTAGAAACATTTGAAATAACGTTAAAATCATTAATATTTTCCCATTTCTGATACATAAAAAATCAAAAAAAAAAAAAAATATTATATTCATTAACAGCTTCATTGCACCACCTGCTGGACACGCGCACATTTTCAACACACACAACCCGCACATTTGCCACTTATAAAGCCCCTCTGAGAGGCACCATAAACGTACTAAGACATACCGTGATATAATATATATGCTAACATTATAAACATAGAATAGACATACTGGGATCATAGAAATACAGAGATTATAAGTAACTGGATATTAAGTAAGCGTGTTTTGCCCGGTCCAATATGGCGGCGTCGTTGGTGAATCGCATAAACGGGTACTAGCTCGCCCTCGTTTGGCTCATAGTGGAAACACAGCTTGTTCGTGTTTTATACACATTTCCCGATGAGGGCATAAATAATAAACCTATCAGATATGATCGAAATACGCAAAAGTAAATACGCAAATTTAACCGAACCAGCAAATAAACATCCAGCCGACTGTAACACAAATTTCATACTGTACTGTTGGGAAGTTGTCCGACCATTATTAGCGCGTTGATGGTTACAAACAGTCGTGTCTTTGCAATTTATAAATAACGTGACTTCATAAAATGCTAAAACAAACATAAACATCCCAATCAATAAAGTATGAGTGTGATCAGCTGCAGTCACGTGACGTGCACATTTGGCGATTCACGCTACACGTTGAAAACAAGACAAAGCGACCCAGTTCTTCTTTATTAGCACTTTATCAGCGTGCCCTGTGGTTTTTATAAGTCAACACACGATAAGAGACTGACACGTGCTTTCTGCACGGTTTCCTTTTGTATGCAGACATTTTCTAATTATTTCGCGTGTATCATCAAGATATAGTTATTACACTCGACCATCGGAGGAATTTATTGAAAGTAAGTGGAAAATAACTAACTTATACAGAAATATAAATGCTGATCTTGAAACAAATTACAAGCTCAATACTGGTTTGTTATGTTGGAGTTTGTAAGATGACAACTGTTTATGGACAAATAGTTTTCTTGCTTAATATTGACACATACAACATAACACACGCACCAAAAAACACATAAATAAACAGTATTACAGGATTTAGCATTTTGTTGGCATTCATACGCATTAGTGTTTATGTGCGACTTGAGTTGTGAACTTAATTCATTGGGGCTTTTTAAACAATAACATGCATGTAGTAAACGCATTCTAACTCCACGTGCACATTTCCCTAAACATGGCAATCTGTTTAAACGATCAGATTAGGTAAATCATTATAAATGCAATTTTGCATATGCATGTGTTTGCTTGAGAAAAAGAGAGAGAGAGGGGGAGGGAGGTGTGTTTGTTTAAGCAGGAAGCACATGACCATCTCTCGTAATGTGTTTTTCTAATGGCAGTCAGCCATCTCATCTCAGCTCAAATACCTTTCAAATTAAGGATTATTCATTCCGCACGGTGTTAGCTTATAAACTGTGTTAGATCTGACGGATATCATAAGAGTCAGCGATGCCAGGTACGATGTTTGAATCTGTCTCTTGTACTGGCTTCATTTGTTTTTGTGTGTGTGTGTCAACATGCACGCATCGAGTCTTGCGTTATCTGTCATCTGGATGTATTATTACTATCTAAAAAGCGGTGAAGACAGCAAACATGGCCGAGCAGACGGAGTCTTTGTTGGGTTGCACGTCGATTTCAAGTGTTTTCCTTGTGTTTGTTTAGCATGCATGAAGTTGTTCTTGATTTTCAGAAAACTCTCGTGTCATATCAGGGGTGTTTGAGGCCCACTTGAGCTTATCTGGACCACCGACGTCAAGGTTGTCATTGCATTTGCACTCGTTATTGTGTGTGTGCTTTACCCAGTGCATTAATGCACAGAGGTAACGTTAAAATCCCAAATTTGTTTTTCCTCACAAGTATTCCGCTTTTCTCGATGTATTGCGAAAGTATATTTACATAACTGTACTGAAAGTGTTTATAAATTAGCATCAGTGGTTATGTCGGGACATGTCCTTGCGGTGTAATGTGGGAAATATATTTATTTTCCTGGGAAATTGGACGTTTACATGAAACGAGATTTTGTTAACAACATTATATTTACTGCATTATCAGTGTTCTGTACGTTTGTCGTTGATACAAACGATTGTGTTTATAATTTAGTGCAGTGGTGTAAACGTAAACACACGCATGTAGTGACGTAGTCAAACGGGTTTGTGTTGTTGCATAAGCGCTAAGGTGTCCTGCACCGTGCACTTCAAACTAGTGCATGCTTAAAAGTACAGTTGTCTAACCTCTGTTTTTGTTATTAGCTTCTAATGCGCACTACAAGTTTTATGACGCAAACAAAAACAAGGGAGGATCAACAAAATATCAATATTATCTAAAACAGAAAAAGTAGTTTATTATAAAATGTTAACATGGTTCAAGGTATTTAGGCTTTAACCTTGTATATTTGCAGTAAAGGTTATGTTGTAGTTGTTGTTATGAATCTGTCAAAAACATGTTGCACACTCCACACAAAGTTTAACTTGTAGGTACCACATTTATCAGACATCAGGCTTCTATTAATTTTACTTGGCTATATGAAGGTCATGTACCAAAACGTCTTGTTTGTGTCAGTTCAAACAACAGGGATTAAGACATTGACACTACGTGAGGCGGTGCATGTTTTTGTTACGTGTGCAGTAACAGACACCTCTGTGGCAATATTTAATCACACGTCATGAAAAGCTGTCAACACCATGAGCTCTGCCAGTGTAGTGTACGTGCATCTCTTTAAACCAAACATCCCTGTGCCATGCTGTCTAATGTGCGATTGTTGACGCTTTTGGAATTTTTAGATGTCCGGCCAAAGTATCTTGTCTTTCAGTACATCACAAGTTTTTATAATTATAATAGTACATTATTGCTGTTTGATAAAATGGTTACTTGAAGCTGAGAAAGAACTACTACGATGTGATTTGTCAAACTAGACAGGTGACAGATTTTGGTAAATGCCGTAGTTAGGTTACTTGTTTATTCTAGGATGACGCTGTAAAATTGTGCAAAAACCCACAAAGTACAAGAAAGAGGAAAAAGAACATACAGATGTTTTTTAAATAGATGTGTGTCGCAAGATTATCTTTCTAGTATTTGTTACAAAATCAGAGTCGTCTCACTCCATAACACTTAAAGGGATAGTTTAAATAAAAATAATGTCATCAATTACCCACCGTCATGTTGTTCTGTTGGGGCGGTTTCCCGCACAGGGTTTATTCTAGTACCAGACTAAGATGCATGTTTGAGCAGCTTTAATTTAATAACACCTTGTACTGACGTATCTGAACATATATCAGTGCCATTGTTTTGTCTCGATGCACACCACCAGTATTGTTTTTTGTAAGGATAGTTTGTAAAAACTACTTATGTCCTAATATAACCAAGGCCTAGTCCTGTGTTAATCTAAACCCTGTCTGGGAAACCGCTCCATTAATTATAAAAAAAAAACGTCTGTGAAATCATGATTTGGGATTCACTGTTGTTCACACACAAACAAACACAAAATTACACACAAAACATACTTGCACTAACAGGCACACACACACATAAACATACACAACACGTACAATTACACACACAAGTACAATATTACACACACAAACATACTCGTACAAACACAAAAAACACACAGACTTTATACTCTACAAACAGTATAATATTAAAGGATTAGTCAATTTTCTTGAAAAAAAATCCAGCTAATTTACTCACCACCATGTTATCCAAAATGTTGATGTCTTTCTTTGTTCAGTCGAGAAGAAATTGTTTTGTTTTTTTGTTTTTTTAGGAAAACGCTTCAGGATTTTTCTCATTTTAATGGACCCCAACATGTAACAGTTTTAATGCAGTTTAAAATTGTAGTTTCAGCATAGTTTCAAAGGACTCTAAGGGGCTGTTTACACTTGGTATTAAGATGTGTTTTCATCGATCGGATCACAAGTGGACGAGAGAGACACATTACGTTTAAACCTGGTATTTAAATCCGTCTCTTTTGTCCACTTTCGACCACTTCTGTCCTTAATACTGTGAGGGGGTGGTCTGTGAGACGGTGGGCGAGTCTCTCTGCTGTCATTCAAACCCGAGCGGGAGTAATTATGAGTTTATATGGACACAAACTTATATTATGTCGGAGTCCACTGCTTGTTTAGCAAGTAAACATGCTGCACAGAGTTTTGTACGTGTGTATGTAAGAGCTTTCTCTGAATTTTCAGCGCAATTGATGAAATAGGATTGCGCAACTTTCACACGCTTTCAAAACGAAACTAAGGAGTTCAGCCGCTTTAGTTTTATCAATGAAAGGCTAAAAATAGCGCTGTTCATGCCAGAAGTCAAAAAAGACGTAAAACTTGTGTTTAATACCTCAGATTAAATAAATGGGCGGAGAGAAGGTGGTCACGTGTGGCTGTTCGAACACATTCAACCACATGTGCGTTCCGCAACTTCAAAGCGATCCGATCGAAAGTGGTTTCGACTACCTCTGGATGTGGTTGAAAGTGGTTGAAAGTGGACGAGCTCAAAACGTTTTGAACACCGTTTGCACCTGGCATTAACATCGTAACGCATGTTAATGCCAAGTGTAAACAGCCTCTAAATAATCCCAAACGAGGCATAAGGGTCTTATCTAGCGAAACGATTGTAATTTTTGACAAGAAAAAAAAAATTCACTTTTAAACCACAACTTCTCATCTATCTCCGGTCCTGTGACATGCCAGTGTGACCTCACGTAATTGCGTAATGACGTCGAAAGATCACGTGTTACAATACATGTATGAAACGCACATTTGCGGACCATTTTAAACAATAAACTGACACAAAGACATTAATTAGTATCATTCAACATACAACAACGTCGGAACGGTCCTCTTTCTTCACACTTGTAAACACTGGGGCGTAGTTTCGCATACATCATCCGTGAACTCTTGACGTGATGATGTATTACGTGAGGTCGCACTGGCGCGTCACAGGACCGGAGATAGAAGATAAGTTGTGGTTAAAAAGTGCATATTTTTCTTTTTCTTTTCAAAAATGACAATCGTTTCGCTAGATAGGACCCTTATGCCTCGTTTGGGATCGTTTAGAGTCCTTTGAAACTGCAATTTTAAACTACATTAAAACTGTTACGTGTTGAGGTCCATTAAAATGAGAAAAATCTTGGAATTTTTTACTTAAAAAACATAATTTCTTCTCGACTGAACAAAGAAAGATATCAAAACTTTGGATGACATGGTGGTGAGTAAATTATCTGGATTTTTTTAAAGAAAATGGACTAATCCTTTAATGTATTTTCTAGGGATGTAACGATTAATTGTGTGTCGCATTAAAAATGCCTGTCTGAAATCGATTCTAAATTGCAAAGCTGCGATTCTGTGTTTCATGCACAGCTTGTGCGTGTACTAGGGCATTTGGTCAGTAGGAAGTCCTTATCAATCTAAAATCATTATGAGTCAGAGTCGTTTATAACGTGCATTTAAAAAAGCAACACTCGTTAAACAAAATGTAATCATTCAAAATATTCTTTATTATCATGAAAATACCTGAAACAATTTGAAGAACAGCGATATAAATATGTAGACATTTCCTGGAATAGCGTTTGTAACGCTACTTCTTCTGTGGCACAAAGGGAGTTACTGCATGAGAGCGCCCCCTGGTGTTTAGATGTGCCAGGATTTCACCGTAATTCATTCAAATTCATTCATTGAGAAAACGCACATTTGCACGGTTAATCGTTACACCCCTAGTATTCTCTGCACATTCCTAAACCTAACCATCACACAAACCTACCTACCTATCTATTCATCCATCCATCTTTTGTCAGACCACCCATCTCTTACTCTGTCTAGGCTTTCTTAAGCCAACATAAAGTTTGTTCACAAACTTTAACCTCATCTAGTTGTTAATAAGATGGGAACGTTTTTCTGTTATTGTTACTTAGATGGGAAAGTTTTGCCATTTTGTTTGGATGTCATTGTTTACTTTAATAAAACCCATAAAAATGAGTACTTAACCATTTAAGATGACATTTATGTACTTGAAGAAATATAAATAAGCAAGGAGATATGTAATGCTCCTCCTACAGTGGTCTCTCTGAGCCATCTGTCTAGTCAGGTTTTCAGTGTTTGCTTATTTACGATTTTTTACAATATACCACAGGCATAACACCTGTCAGATGTGTGCGAATTCGAACACTCCCCCAAGCCTTTCAATGTCTCTCTCATCTTTACGTCATCAAAGATGAGCTCGCTCTTGTATACACACATATATATATTATATGTATACGTTATTGAATATCTATATCCATATATGTTTCAGAGCCAGCAGAAATGAATGGACCTGACCTAGCGAAGATGGGCGGGGCTTCTGGAAATGAGGGAAAGGACTCTGTAGCCAATGGGCACGCAGAGAATGAGTCCGACCCCTTTGCAGAGTACATGTGGATGGAGAATGAGGAGGAGTACAATCGGCAGGTCAGTGTGTGTGCAGCAAGGTTCAGCCCATTTAATTTGTAAAATTACCAGCCACCACACCATCAAAACAAATATACTGAAACTCAGCAGTCAAGTTGGGTTTCATACCTTTGGCAAAGGTGTGTGTTAGTTATGCTATGGGTTAGTTATGTAAACAAAAGTCAGTTTTACTATGGCAAACCCCTTTGACACACCACACCCACATTTTATCTCTCTAGGATTTCTGCCAAAGCTTCAATTGTCCTGCTCATCTTTGTCTGCATAAAGAATACACCGCATAAAGAATACACCACATAAAGAATACTTTTTGTATTACTTAATATACATTGATTTTAATCTTTTCATAACCTTACTCAGATAATATTATAGATATCAAGGATATATGTTCACAGAATGATCTACACACACACACAAATCACCAATAAAGACTTGAACTGGGTTTTTACAGGCAGGGTCACAGCTATGCACAAACAATATAGTATAGGCCTGATTTTAGGTTGTACAAACGTACTAAAACGCAGATTGTCGGTCTGGGACCTTACAAATATGGACAAATGTCTATTTAGTCCTGGAAGTGAACTCTATTTTTGTCATTCTTGCAGATCGAGGAGGAATTGCTTGAACAAGAGTTTTTGGAGCGCTGTTTTCAGGAAATGTTGGATGAGGAGGATCAGGATTGGTTTATTCCTGCAAGGGACCTGCCCTCGGTGGGACAAATACAACAACAGCTTAATGGACTTTCTGTCAGTGACAGCAATGCAGAGGAAATCTTGGTAAGCTTTGAATGTTTATTAATACTCTGTGAAAAGAATTACAAATATAATGAAATATGTATAATGTACTCCTAAACACTGACAAATGTTTAGCATGTTTAAAGGATTAGTCCTTTTGCTTAAAAAATCCAGATAATTCACTTACCAACATGTCATCCAAAATGTTGATGTTTTTCTTTGTTCAGTTGAGAAGAAATTATGTTTTTTGAGGAAAACATTCCAGGATTTTTCTCATTTTAATAAACTTTAATGGACCCCAACACTTAACAGTTTTAATGAAGTTTAAAATGGCAGTTTCAAAGGACTCTAAATGATCATGCCATAAAGGTCTTATCTAGCGAAACGATTGTCATTTTTTGCAAGAAAAATTAAAAATATGCACTTTTTTACCACAACTTCTCGTCTTCCTCTGGTCCTGCGATGCGCCAGTGTTGGGGTCCATTAAAATCCTGGAATGTTATACTCAAAAAACATAATTTCTTCTTGACTTAACAAAGAAAGACATTAACATTTTGGATGACATGGCAGTGAGTAAATTATCTGGATTTTTTTAAAGAAAATGGACTAATCCTTTAACTTTGCAGTCTTATCTGGTCCTGGAAAATGAATTAAAGGGATAGTTCAACCAAAAATGAAAATTCTGTCATTTACTCACGGTCATGTTGTTACAAACCTGTATAAATGTCTTTGTTCTGATGAACCCGAAGGTAGATATTTTGAGGAATGTTTGTAATCAAACCGATCATGAGCCCCATTCACTTCCATAATATTTTTTTTCTATGGAAGTGAATGGGGCTCCTGATCGGTTTGATTACAAACATTCCTCAAAATATCCACCTTTGGTTTCATCAGAACAAAGAAATTTAAACAGGTTTCTAACAACATGAGAGTGAGTAAATGATGACAGAATTAAAATTTTTGGGTGAACTATCCCTTTCAATCATATTTTTGGGGGGTTTATATGTCTATGGTGTTTTTAATATGCTTTAGGACCCACCATTATTGAGTATTCTTTCTATAAAATTGTCTCTGTCATATTTAACTCCAACCTCAAAATAAATTTTCGATGTTACATGTTGTCAGATGCCTCATATTTGATTTCTCATCTTTGTTCCAGCGGAAGAGCATGTTAAACCCCGAGGCCAAGGAGTTTGTGCCAGGGGTGAAATACTGAGGATCATTCTTCCCATCTGCAGATGTCCCCTTGAACCCGCATACTCGCAGAGACTCGTGTGCCCACATTTAGAATGGTCACACAAATGCACTCTTTACACACTTTTGAGGGGGCGGCAATACAACTGTGGATAACATTTTGGGTGGGAGGGGTGATTGTCTATAAGCTTTATATTTCTGTTATGTATAAACCGAGTATTAAGTTCAAACACTGCCTCTAGGAGGTGCTGTCACAAAAGCGAAAATCATTACAAAGCTGTTTTATTTTCACTTCCCTTACTGAAAGACCTGTTCCTGTCAGATTTTCCTGTTTCACAGTGTGTGCCTGATCAGGTCTTTGCTTTCCTTCCTTTTTTGTTTTTGTGTTTTTTTGTTGTTGATCTTTTGTAGAGGGAGGTTTTGATGTATCTTTGTTCACATTCCTTCGTTTTAAGGGATGTGGCTGGGGGCGGGCCTCTTGGTTCGGGTTGGATGCAGAGGAAAGGATGTTGGGGAATTCACATGAATTCAATTTTTGATTTTGAATTGAAATCGTTACATGCAGGACTGAATTTCTTTTAAAAATGGAAGGATAAAGGCAAATAAAGATGTTCATACCCAAATAGAACCTCTTTTGTTTGACTCCACTGAATTGATTTGGCTTTATTTTTATTTTATACAATTCTGGTTGACAAAGATAATAAATGTCATTGACTTTACAACAACACTTATATACTAGACCAGTGCTTCCCAATCCTGGTCCTCGAGGCCCCCCTGCCAGAAAGTTTTAGAAGTCTCCTTATTTAAAAAACCTGATTCAACCAATCAGCCTCCTTAAAAATGGTGAACTCATCTCCCTAACAAGCTGATGAGTTAAATCAGGTGTGTTAAATAAGGAGACATTTAAAACTTTCTGGAAGAGGGTCCTAGAGGACCAGGATTGGGAAGCACTGCTATAGACTACGGACAGGAATATTTTGAGCTTTTGACAAACAACACTGGCATTTGTTTTCACTGTCCAAGTGCTATGATAGATCACTGCATACTTTGATCACCTGATGTACTTTTTCCTGATGCTTTAACATTGCACAAAAGACATGTATGGGGAGAGCAGAGGTGAAAGTAACGCGGGGCAAAAGTAACAACGATTTTCTCCAAGCCCTGTTAGGGTCCGGAAAACTATTTTCGAGCACGGAAAGTAAATTACTTAAGCAGTACTGCTTCTAGATCAATCTACAGGTTATTGAGTGCTGTACCACATCCTAAAGTTTGCCTTGTCATTTAAATTATCAGTATAAAAGTAAAGCCCCAATCAAATTGCAAGCGACTAGCAGTAGTAGAGCGACCTGATCTCATTTATTTCAATGGAAGCTTGGCGACTTTTGGCGACCGTGACCATTGGTGACAAGAAGTGAGCATTTCCATTGGCGTGACAAAGTTGAGAAAAGTTTAACTTTATGCAAATTATGAGCGACTACCTACCTCATACTCACTAACCATAAAGGGATAGTTTGCCAAAAAATGAAAATTGTGTCATTATTTACTTTATTTTTTAGAAATCTTTATAATCAAATTATATTCTTTTTCCTACTTTGAAAGTAAATGGGGTCCAAAAAATATCTTCCCTTGTGTTCATCAGAACAAAGAAATTTGTGCGGGTTTGTAACAACATGAGAGTGTGTAAATGATGACAAAATGTTCATTTTTGGGTGAACTATCCCCTGACCTCACTGAAAGAGACATGCGACACACAGCAAGAAAGTCGCTGGCGTTCTGAACGGAGAGTAAATCGTCTTTAAATGTCACAATTTCTGGTCGTAATGAGAGTAAAACTTTCTACTGTTTAAGTGGCAAACTTCTGTGTGTTGCAGCATTTATTAAAATATATATTTTCCACCTCCACCTGTAAATTTGCAGTTTCCATCCTGATGTTTTTATGCATATTTTGAAATTACACAAACAGCCGGATGGAAACACGAATATAGGCTTATGTAACATTATTATGTTGAGAATTTATATAATGCTAATTTAATTTTCATGTTTTCATCATACTGTTTAAAAATGTTTTAAGAAATGGATTGACATTGCTATTAAAAAAATATTTTAAACAATTTGAGCTGGTACTGTCGGGTTACTTTTGAAACATTTGATAAAACGGAAATGTAAAATGAAAATGTGATTTCATTATTTTTTGCAAAGGACAAAATTTGTTTCCAGTTACATATTCACAAATCAGGTATATTTAATAAAAACAAGAGTAACACAAATAAATCTAGACTGTACTCTTGTGTTACTATTTACCAACCTGCGTGTTACTTTGTCCCAACCGACAGGGTCGAAATTAACAATGTGCAACTTATGTTTAAAGTGAAAACATACTGAAGTTGTGTAACAATTGTACAAAATACCACCTGGTAAACATAAAAAAATTGTACTTTCACCCCCGCTTTACCCTATATTGTATGTACACCAGTGGCAGCTCGTGACTGCTTATCCGAGGAGCGCAAATTCAAAATATGTTTTTGGAGTGTCTCGTGTGTTGCTCGTGTTTTCAAAATATGTGTTTACTGCATCATGTGCATCACGTTTTTGTCAAAATAAGTGCCTGCTGCACACGCGTCAAAACCAATAATGATAAAAGAGACACTCACGTTCATAAAATACACGCAAGACACTCCCTTAACAGTAAACTTTGATTACGTATGAGATTATGTGAGTATCTGGCAAACGTGAGCGTCTCTTTTATCAAAAACCCTTTAGATGGGTCTGCAGCAAGCACTTATTTTGACAAAACACGTGATGCACATAGGTTCACTCGACGAACACATATATTTTGGAATTACGAACCACACACGTTGTGACGAACTTTGCATCGTACGCCCTCGAAAAAAAGTCACTGGCCGCCACTGATGTACACTAAAAAATGCTGGGTTATTTTCAACCTGGCATTGGGCCAAAAGGGACAGGCCCTTTTTGGGTTATTTTCAACCATTCATTTCTTTTTTTAGAGTATATTGTATTAATTCTGTCTGTGAGAATATTGTTCTTTTACTCATCCAAGGTTTAGACATTAAGATTCTCTCAGTTACACATGAAAGCTTTGTACACCACAAGCTGCACATTGCACAGTTCCTAGCAGCCATCCAATAATAGTTAATGTGCAAAACCAATACACAGTAGAATAGGTAGACAAGAGCTAAATAAGGGCAAAAGGAGAAGCCACATAGACCTCACCACCTACAAAGAAACATTATTACCAATGGAGGACCGCTTTATAGCACACCTGCGTTACTCATTTTTGCACAAGACAGTGAGAAAACCAAAGACACATAACCTGTGGTTGACACTTGACTATGCATCGGCACAGGTTTTATATGCATTCTCATACTCTGGTTTTCACACATTTTATGCACCTGTGGTATTAAGATTATTTACTGTAAACAGATTAAACAAACTAGGACACTTTAGATTAAAACAAGATAATTCGCTCTTACTTTAAGAGGCTATAGTCCCACTGTGGGGAAAATCAGGTTTTTATTATTGTTTATATGCCTATTTGGTGTTTATAATATGTTTCAAGACAAGCCATGTGCAAATTCATCATTCAACACCATTGTTGAGTATTTTCTCCATAAAATTGGTCTCATTCCCACAGTTTAAAATCACCTTGATTTAAAACGTCACACACATTTAACCAATAATATCAACACAGTTAAACACGTGGGCAACAAGTTCGAATTGTAGAAATTAAGTTGGATGCCTCATAGACTTGAAATGATTGCAAGCACAGCTGCAAATGCTGTAACTTGTTCATATCAGCGCTTAAAGATCAGTGCTGCAAACGTATGCATTGTGTGAAACCGAACTTGCAGTTATGTGGCTGAAACTGCCAAATGTAGCATCTATTTACATACATATATATATGGTACGAGGGTGTGTGAAAGAGTGGAGGCGCATTCATAGATCTGCAAATACTAAATGAGGCAAGGGTGAAGAGATACAATCAAGCTGTTTAAAAGCATGAAAAAATTACTGTGACAGGTAAAACTTTAACATATGCTATTATGATGCTCTAAGATTATTTTTAACTGAGTCAATTCTTGACTACAGGGAAACATTAAATTGTATAGAATTTTACACTTTTAAATGAAAATCATAAGAAAAGGGTTCAAGGACTAAATGTGGGGACACATTTCAAGTGAGAGCAAGGTTACATCAAGTTACCTTTAAGATACATTATTACAGTTCCCTTTTGAGGAAACTCGCGCTGCGTCACTGCGGTGACACTTTGGGGTAAGTGCATCTGAATGTGTATATCAAATTCAACCAATGGTGAGGCTTAACGACAAAAACAGGGTGGCGCGGGAGACAGGAAGTATATCGCTATCTGAAATATTGCCAAAAACAGCGTTACAGGGACGCAGGAAGTATGGCAAGGGAGACGCAGCGTCTCATTCCCTTCTCAGGGAACAACAGTTACATACGTAACTCGAGACGTTTTCATGTGTCAAACACAACTTTGCAAAAAAGCATTTATAAATCAACATTCGCATACAGAAATATAAGCATTTAAAGCACGTGTGATTAAAAAGTCTAGAATTTTTATGTTATTATCCTACACTATACAGGGAATAATATGGATTTTTTTTCCAGAAAACTTCTTGCATAAAATAGATTCAAGCACTTTCAATGACCTGTATCTATGTATGTATATAGTTCAAAAACTTCCCAGGGCCTTGAATTATTTCCCCCAGATTCACAAACTTTCAAGGATTTCAAGGACCCGTGGGAACCCTGTCTGTAATATACTGTACAAACGTTTGTTTTCCATACAGTCTCTTATCTGATCTTTGGCTCTATTAAAGGTTTTATCTTTAACTCTATAAAGTTACTTTAGATAGTAGTCACAAAGTGATAAAACCTCCTCAACCAAGACATTTTGAAAGAACAATCGGCTTAATATGAAGGACTTGTACTTTATTACTGTAAGTACTATAACTATACCCCAAAGCTTGTGGCTTGTCCACACAGTCAGAAACTACATGCCAGCTCATTTATGGCATGTCACATGAAAAAGAATTTTATTAATTAAAAAAAACATGATTACATCACAAATGTGCAGAAATAACTAAAAATGTATTTTAGTTAGTTACTAAGTGTAAATTAATTTTATATACACTTGTTTTATATATTTTGTATTTCTTATATAGAATAACCTGATTAATAAGATAACGTATGTGTCGTTTGAGAAACAGCACCGTCAAGAGGAAAGTTTAAATAACATATTTGCCCCATCACTGAAGCTCCCACTTCTGTCATTTATTAAGAATGTAGTGTTGCTTCTGACCTCAGGCCTGTTTCATCCGATCACTGATTGGTAAAAGTATGGCTGAAAAACACATTGGCATTGGCAGAGTAGTCCAACGGGAGGGTGGCACCTGCGTTCTGTGCTCCCAGTTTGGCTCCACCCAAAGCAGAGGACTGGCGTAAAGTGAGCAGGCTGTACTTACAGAAGTGACTGTAACCGGTAGCCCGAGCCTCTGATATGACCTGAGTGAAACCTGTATCAAAGACAGACCACATCCACACCGCAATCTAGTTAATCTGAAAGTGGTTTTAACAAGTCTTTCATGACTCTGATCATCGAGTAATATGGTGGCTACACAAATTGGCTGAGCTACAAGAGATGAATTTCATAACTACAGAAAAGCTGAAAGACCCCAATAATGATGTAACGCACCAGACTTCATCAGTTCCCAGCTGTGCCACACCGAACCAACGCACAGGATAGGCAATCCAAGCTCACCAGTAAACAGATCCTGGATAAACAAGAAGGCAATAGTAAAAAAAAAAGGATAAAGGTATGCTGGGAATTTTTTTTTTTATAAATGTACCTTATGCACTTTTGGCAAAACAGCTACAATGTGTTGGGCGAGGGCCTTTCCAGCCTCAGTAAACACATGTTTGCACAACGCATCACCAGCATTAGCACCTGACACATGCAATACACAAACAGTCAAAACATGCTACAACCTCTGTGTATATAGACGGTATCAGCAGTAACAACATAAACAAGCGGCTTTCGTGGTCAACACGTAACTTCCGGTAAACTCGGCTAAGAATAAATAACAACAAGTTTATTTATATAACAAGCAAAATAAACAACACCTAGGAGACCAAAACATTTGTTATTTTCGATGAGGTATTTTATGTAAGAGTTTACCAACAGTTTACCAACTAGTCAAACAAACAGAAACCGGAAGTAAAGTTCTGACCAGACACGCAATCGCGTGACCGCACATGCGTCCGATGAAACCGTCTATACTATAGTGTGAACTGATGACATACAAACCTTCAGCTAGTTTCCTGCAAAATCCTGCAAAGTGTGACTTCTGAAAGTTTCTGTACAAATGAGGCAGCATCCCCATTAGATCAGACACCTGCAGGTGAAGACTGAAAATTAAACTTAATCTCTACTACTTAAGAATAACATTAAGCTTAAAGATGAAGTGGTAAAAAGAGGCTTAACCTGGAAGTATTCTTCCATGGCCTTCTTAACCAAGGTGACATCGTGAGGGGGTGTGATAAGGTTATCTCTGGCATCGAAAACAGTTTTGACAGCTAAATGAGAAATCCAGTATGCTAGAGAAAAAGACATTGAAGAAAATCCATGTATAGGGGAGAGCGGGGCACAACGTAATGCTTTTCGGTTTGGCTCAATCATTCAAAAAATATTTGAGTTTGATTAATTATATTTTTTACACAAGCAATACACACATCTCTGCTACAAATGAACATTTGAAGTTTGTTTCTATTACTTACCATTTTTGGACAATTACACCAAACGTGACAGAAGTGCAAACGTTACAACTTACCAAATAGGTGGGGTCAATTGTAACAGGCTGGGGGTTAGTTGTAACACTCGCTAAAAATTAAGTTTGCAGGCAAATATTTCAATACTTTTTGTCTATATACTTGAAGTGGATGTTGTTTATATATCTGGCTATAATAGACCGGTATCCACACTGTATTCATTCATCCAGCCCTTTTCTAACAATAGTTCAGATATAAATGGACACAAATGTCTAAATATGTGAGAAAAAGCAGCACAATTATGACAAAACATTTTTTATATGTGACCCAGTCTGTAATAACCATACTACAGTTTCAAAATAAAATTCTGAGATAATGAGCATCAAAGTCTGATTTTAGCCATTCATTATGATTTCAATCTTTGACGTGACCTTATTCAATCAATATTAAAGATATGAACAAAAATAAATTTTGACACACAATTTTTTATAAGATAGGCACATTTATTTTGTTGGCAGCCAGCAGTCATTCGTGTGTAGCCCATTTAAAACAATGGCAAGAATTACGCTAACGTTAGTGGTTTTCATATTGTAAGTGCTGAGGGGTTAGTTGTAACACTGCGTTACAATTAACCCCACTGGGTCAAAATATTTTCAAGCCCACCAAAAAATGTGTTAAGAGCTGCAGACATATTTCAAAACGATGCTATGTTTTAGTCAACAAGACACTGACTAATATGACATAGCATTGGATTTGGTATCTTACACACCCAACTTAGAAACCGAAAAAAACATAATGAAAATTTACTTACATGCCACAAAAACACTCTTTCATCAATAACTCTCTGGGAAAAAATTATACATTTCCAATAATTTGCGGGAGATCGTCTTTTGGCAGCGTGAAATCAATACAGATAAATAAATCGCTCAACCCTGTCCAACAATGTAAACAGTCGGTGTTACAACTAACCCTGCGTTAATTTTTTTGCCCCGTGCACCCCTACTCCTTATTTTAAAAAGCTAAGACAAGCATTTTGAAACCCACTGGTTTACACCTGTATTTTGCATTTAGGTCACATAAGACAAGTAAAAATACCAGGTGTAAATGGATACCGAGACTCTTTCTATGATGCATGTCTTAGATGAGATAAGATAGATAAGGTAGACGGGTTAAAGTACAACAACAACCTATAAGGTTTCTTTTATGGCATAGTTTACCTGAACCCTCATCTCCCATCATGTGACCCCAGCCCCCACAGCCAACTTGTGTGCCATCCGGATTCACCAATTTACAGTTTGAACCAGTCCCTGATATGACCACTATACCTCCTAGAAAGAAAAAGAGAGTGTCATGTAAATATTATGTGGTTACGATGACTGTCTGCAATGCGCATGATCCATTATACAGTACCATGGTCACTGGCAGTTGCCACAGCACCAATGGCATCAGTTGTAATAAAATAACTTTGGCTCAGGTTTGGATATTTTCCCTTCATATCATCGATCAGTTTCTGTATAGCAGCTTTTTGCTCTCCGCCGCTCAATGACATGCCCTGTGAACACAACACATAATGTCAAAGTGCTTGAAACACGAAGTTGAAGTGTAATGGGTATGAATGCAACTTCTCACCAAAGAACAAACTGGTGTGTTTGGGTCCAGCCCAGCCTTGATTTTAGCTCTCTGGACCATATCATTGATACCATCGATACAACCATCAACGCCAACCAACTGCAAACAGAATGCATTAGATACAAAGTAGTAACTCATCGAATCACAGCCTCAGTGAGGTTGGATTAGTTAAAGATGCTAGATCTCACCCAGTGGTTGGTGCATGGTCCATCTGTTTCAGCAAGGATACATCCATCAGCAGAAAGCAGAACAGCTTTAGAGTGTGTCCCACCACTGTCAATGCATGTCAAGTAACAAACAAACAGTGTCTCATAGTTCATTTCTCTGAAGATGCTTTTCAATTGCAATGAATGGTAAACTTTTCCTGATTCATTCACAAACACTGACTGAACAAACACGTTTTAAACAGGCGCTCTCGTTACTTTTGTTTTAAAATAACTGAGTTTCTAAGTTTGTTGTTTAAATAGTGATTTTTGTAAGAAACTTACCCCTCCACTCCACCGTACACAGCGCTCATCTTTACCGCCGCTTCCTCTTCAGTCACATGACACATCCGGATCAGGTGATTAGTTCGACTTCACGCAGCGCTGCGCAGATTGGTAGCCTATGACATCAAATTACCGCGAGAGCAATTTGAAAGCTGTCTTTTTATTTCGCTCTCGCGGTACTTGATGCCACACGTCGTTTGCTCTGCGTATGAATCGCCAACAAACATTCAGATTTTTTAACAACATAACATACGGACTTTGACAGAGTTCCACAATATTTTTATTACCTAACTCAACATAAAATTCCGATTCACACCCATTTTATACTTTGCCCTTATTTCAAAAAAAAAAAAAAAAAGATAAGAATAAACGACCTGGTTTTTGCGTGGTTGTGCTTTTATTCATTTGCTATACTGTTTGTGATCGTCGTGGCTGAGGCAAGTAACGTTAACGTTACGTTTTAAACGGAATATATAAGTAAAAACAACTTGTACAAATACATATTTGCTAATAGATTAAGTATCCCGGTAGTATCCTCTTACCAGTAGATGGCAGTATTACAGAACCAATAGTGGGTCCAAGTCTATGGTCCAAGTTCATACCCTGTCCACGATAGATAGATAGATAGATAGATAGATAGATAGATAGATAGATAGATAGATAGATAGATAGATAGATAGATAGATATCAGAAAAATAAAGCTACTAACCAACAGCACTGCATTGTATCATTTATTATGTTTTGCTTAATTAAAAATGTAAGTTTTAGAATGTTTTATGTCAGTGGTTCCCAAACTTTTTCAGCGTGTGACCCCCCTTGTGTACGGTGCATTCCATCGCGGCCCCCCAAAGAAAATTTGTGACAAAAACTGTTCTAAAACTCAACATTTTATAAAAAAAAAAACATTAAATTATACAAAAAGTAGTGCTTTTGGTTAGTAGTCTTATTTTTTTTTAGGTTTAATTACACAGAATTCATGATAAATTACCGTATTTCATAAAATGTCATAAAACTGGGGCCCCCCTGGCACCATCTCGCAACCCCCCTGGGGACCCCGGCCCCCAGTTTGAAAACCACTGTTTTATGTCATAAATGTTCTTTGGTGGGGGCGTGAAGCAATGCATCATACACAAGGGGGGCCGCACGCCGTAAAAGTTTGAGAACCACTGAGATAGATATATAGATATATAGATACATAGATAGATAGATACATAGACATGAATACATTCAAAGTGCAATATTTAAAAAAAGAGAGACAACAAACAATACTAGCTATACATTTTAAAGCTGGGGTACTAAAAGTTAGTGTGAATGTCAAAGTGACATTCAGGTCATGTGCTTGAGTTTAGCAGTGATTGTGTTAACTTACTTCCTTACCTCCCACTGTCTTTGTGATTCACCTTGTATATAAACCCACACACTGTCTCACTGGCTGGTAGAGAAAATATGATTTTAACATGAAAAGTTGATGAAAGAGTTAATTATTTTTTTAAATCTTCATGTCTACTTCATGTATGATACGCATTATAGTAGCCACCACTTCAGAGTCAGAGTGTCTTTATTGTCATTTCGGCTCTATACAAAGTGAAACAAAACGGTGATCCTATGGGGCCATGGTGCTACAGACAGCACATGACAAAGGGCTACAAAACCAAATTGTACCTAATTTAAATGATATTAAATAGGTTATACTGTATATACATGTGTGTATTTTGAGATGGTGAGACAAGTGTGTCACAAATGTTTTAATGCTGTAATTTGTAACATTCTTATTTGTTAATATAGTTACAGCCATTATTGCATAAGACCAGATACGTGAGCCTAATAAGAGTTTGATTTTCCGACCACACTGCAGTCAACTAGCATAGTTTGTTCAAAAGCAGCAGACCACAGTGTCATGTAGATAGTTAGAGGTTTCCAAGCAGCTATAGTATAGATAAACTGCTTTTAGACCATTTAATTTTATTTTTTGGTCAAAATTCATACCTTACTCTAAAACAAGAAAAGTAGGGTCTTTGGGGCGGTTTCCCAGACAGGCTTTAGGTTAAGACAAGACTAGGCCACTGTTATATTACAATGTTTAAGTAGTTTTTGCAAAAAAAAACAAAAAAAAAACAACACTGGTGTGCACCTGGAGATAAAACAATGATACTGTTCTGTGTTATTTCAATGCAAGATGTTTTTTAAATTAAGGCAGCTCAAACATCCAATTAAGTCTGGTACTAGCATAACTCTCGTCTAGGAAACCGCCCCTATTTGTATAAAGTCTGATGGTTTACATGTGACTTTTACTTACAGTAAGTTCCACGTTGGATTTTTGGCTAATGAATCAAATAAAATGTACAAGCAAATGACTCAAAAAATATGGTACGTGCACCATAAGCCAGCTCTTCTAATTAAAACTGACCTTTACAGCTCAATATAGAGTATATGTTATGTCTTTGGTATGGAGACCACAACATGTCTAAATAAGAAAACAGACATTATGCACAAAAATAAAGAAGTACAGTGTTCACACACATGTAAGCAAAATATGGGAGGCAGTCCTATGAAGGTCACAGAATGCAAAACCAAACAATACGTTCCAATCTAAAAATAAAGACTCTTATCAGGTCAACATGTTTCACTGCATGATTTGGCCTCATCGTGAGAAATTCACATGGTATGGTTTGCGATGCTAAAAATATACCTAAAAATATACATAATGTTTACAAATGCATACATACAATAAATATCAACAAATTAAAGTGATAACCTTTCCACACTTTTTCAAAAGACGACAATAAAAATGCATAAAGTGAATATGAAAAGGCTATAATTGCAACAGAGAAGTGCTGCGTTTTAATGCATTGGCTATGGTTAGTTAGAGTTAAGGGAGTAGGTGGGAGGAAAGAGAAACAGACACTGCGCTTCCTCTACTCGAGGAGGGGACAGATCGGCAGCAGTGCACACATCGCGTTTCAAACCCTCATCAGTATGCAAACACGCGCAATTTCTATCGCTTTTTTCAGCTAAACACTTTCTGACTCCTTGACAGATCTTAATGAATTCCCGTCGCACCGCCGCTGAAGCAACAGTTAGGCAAGCGGAAGTTCACGCGGTAGGAAATCTTAAAAAGGCGAAAGGCTGATAATCATCCATTTATCGCGTGTCTCGTTTCGCAGTGGCACGTCGTTTTAAAACATGGACACGCACGTGAAAGAGGGACAGCTGTACGTCCAGCATCAGAAGTTTGGGAAGGTAAGACACACGCTTACGCAGAGTTTGCCTCATAGGATTGAAATGGTTAAAACCGATGTCAACAATCCAGCGCACTGCACGCGCAGTTTGGCATAACTGAATTGAGTCCATTTCACTGATGAAACTGATTAAGACAGTTTTGAGAGCAAAATAAACAACAGAGAAACAACAGAAATTGGGCATATAATAAGGCATCTACAAAAACGCGAGTTATATATGCAACCTAATTTTTTATTTATTGTTTTAAATAACTTCCGTCATAAATCTTGTATGGTTAGTGAGTGACTCTTATCTGTTCTGCCACATGAGATGGTGGTCACATGAATGAATAGAGGCACTTGCATTTTATTTATACAGCACCATCAGATTTTAACTTTGATCTTTTGCAATTAAATGTTTATTATTACTAGTACTACTAGTTCACCTAAGTTGTGCATGCACATAGTCAGCTGTTTCTTCACAAATATTTTCCACTCTCGTCTCTATAACTGTCCACGTGCGGTGGAAAATGCTACATCACAGATACATGTCCACAAAAGCTGTCTGTTTTGTTTTCTCTATGACTGAATATGTAAAGCATTTACGGTCATCATTCATTTAGCTTTGACATTGATGTGAATCACATGTCTTCAGTCAAGACTTAAGATGGATTAAAAATGTCTTGTTTCTTTTCTAACTGTGCAGCAACCGTTTGTCATTAATTCATTATTCACTTCCTCAGTCTATCTCTGTGAAACGCCTTTGTGCTGTTGAAGTAGGCAAATTATGAGTGCATGCAATGCATAGCTACTTGTCTTTAGCCCCAGGCAACAGCCGAAATTCAAATCGGACCTTTTGGTGTTCAGTAGTGTTATTCATTCAGATCTTCGTGCAGGGAGGCAAAGAAGTTTCTACTACAAAAGCCACCAAGTCAACAAGAAAACTACATGTTGTACATGAATCATGATCGTGGTGACTCTTCTTACAGAGGATGGATGAGGATAGCGTGATGCTTGAATCATGCAGAATTATCATTTGTTGGTTGCCTGAGCCTCACACGTTAACAATGCCATACAAAGAAAGCAGATACAAGTACAGCCAACAAAACAGACACTGAAAAGGAGAAGGAGATATAAATGAGTACAGCTGTTCGTGTAGTATTTTTAGCAAGCATAGACCTTAAGTAATGAGTGACAATCCCTGGCATAAAAAATGGGCTTTGGCTGCACTTTTTGGCGGTTTTATAAGATGGCCTTTGGAGGACATGAAACCTGAAGTTTACTTATTTGTTTGGTAATTAAGATGAAATAAGTTTGGATTGTACTGCTGGGGTTTTGCGTCTCAAACAGCCTGATTCTCATGAAATCTTGAAACAATTTAACATGGCTAATTAATATGAATTTGTAAAATTGCATGATTGTTAGAAAAACACAATAATGAAGCCCCAACACTAAACCCAACATACCTTGATCGAAGCAGATCGTACAAAAGGTAATGAGTGAGATAATTTCAATATGAATTAGCTACCTCGTAACGAATTTTAGCAATGCCGACATCGCGGGCACGAGCGTTGGATTTCTGGGTCGAAAAATTTGTTTAACCTGCATGCTCCTTTATAATGCGTATCATGCAATATCCACTTTTCTCCGTATGGTTGTAGTATCTTTTTTTTACTAAATACTTAAAGAACCACTGGAAGCATTTGATATTTTGAGCTTTCAGTCCTGAGGTGTTTTTATTTTACAGCAACTTTTTAAAAATTTGTGTTACTTTCATCCGGTCGGTGGGCTTCCACTAAACTCAAGCCACTAATGAATGGTGTGACTATATTTATAATCTTGGTACTGATGAACTTTCATCAATTTCATGAAATTTTCATCATTTTGTATTCACGTTTGTGGTGGTAGATTAGCGAACGTCCTGTCTGCAGGCATTGTTCTAAAAACCATGGGTCCGAGTCTGAATATGACAAACTAATTCCAACTAAATGGCCCATTTCAACTAAAATGGTAAATGTTCATGATTTTATATGAAAGAACTAACAAAATTCTACTGTCTGTTAAAATTTCTTGCAAATATCTGATGAAATGAGAAAGTTACAAGCAAAAACATGTTCCATTGACATCCATATATAACTTTTCACTCTGATTTCTAATATTAAAAATATCATAACTTTCTCAATCCTCAATGGAGTTTAACAATCCAGGTATCTTTGAAAATGGGAATGTCTGGTCTGTCTAGTCATGTGATAAATTTTGAGCTTTTTGGCTTTTGAAAATTTTGTTATCATACCTACGAATTGTCATTAGATTGTGCTTGCTCACACTTTCAAAGCATCGCTAAGGACTAGGACTTAGTTAGAAAAGTAATTTTTACAAACAAAGCTAACAAAAAACAATACAGGTGTACATCTTGAGACAAAACAATGACACTGATGTGTGGTGATGTAGGTGTTTTAAATTAATGCAGCTTCAACATGCATTTTAGTCTGGTATGGAAAATCATTTAAATAGTCTAAAACATTACTGTTGCCATGTGTCGCGTGTTTTGGTGGTAATGCCAGACATGCTCACGTAATGTATCGTGGCAAGCTCTGCCAGGTTTAGTTGTTTGTGTGTAAAAGAGTGAAGTGGCATTGGTTTTCGCCTGCCCACACTGCCCTTTGCTCCTACATTTACTACTAAAACTTTACTGCGACTAATAAGAATATCTATTCACTAAATGACTGCAGACACGCCTCTTTTAAATGAAATTAAAGTGAAAGACTGTAAATAAATACCTACAAATGTAACACATTTACACATTATTAATCATCTTCAAGCTCTGTCATGTTGAGGATTTGTATCTTGCTTTTCAATAATATTAAATAATCATATTTTATAATTTATTTTTATTTTATAAATAAATGTGTTTGTGCTTTATTGCATAGACACCCATATAGTTTGAATCTAAATATTCTGATGTGATGCACTAACTTAAAGTTGTTTATCTCCCCTGTGCATGCTTCGATTTAAAGTTCAAGATTGCTTTTACCTTTTGTCAAAGCATCAATATAGTAAGCAATGCAGGGGAGTAAAATACTCGTTCTCCCTAGTGCTACATTTAAGAGACAAACAAGGAACAACATTTAACAAAAGCAGACATAAAAACTATATATAACAATTTTAGCTATAAATATATGTATTTCATGTGATCATGTGTCTGGTGAGTTGACACACATGTCTGTCTCTCACTTTTTTGTTTAGATCTGTCTGTCTGTATATCTATACTAATACTACTTACACTTATATAAAGTTGCAAAATATGCCAGATTACCTGTTTGATAATAAATGAATATGCTGTTAGGGTTCGTGACACTATAGTGACAGTGTTGGGGATCTTGTTAATATGTTATTTATGAAAATATGCATTAAAGACCACCTGTTCAAAGTTACTGAATCATTCAGTGACGTACTGAAACACTGGTTAAGCATAAACAAGATGACATCACTCTGGACTGTGTACGTGTGTTGTAAATGCATTTACTTTCATATCTATCAGCACATTTGTTTACTGTTACTCTGATTAACATTGTTTATGTTTTGCAATCCATGGAGCGTGACCATTAGAAAAAGTAAATGAAATAAAGATAAAATGCATGGTGATATTTTCAGGTTAGGAGTTTTATAGCGATAATTTACTGCTAGCATATTTATTTTATTTTAGGTTGTAGCACTTGTAAACAGATACAAGCAGACATACACATTTCCTCGGTTAAAGTTCAAATGAAGTTATCATTAACTTTCCTTCTGATCATTTGCATGATTTCCAGTTTATTTCAAGTGTTGCTATATATGAATATACAAAGTGTTTTAAAGGTCATTAGTCTCATTTAACTCACGCAGACCTAATTTTGTTTCGATTTTGCACAATATTTTTAGTTAATATTAACTCCAATATTGAAATTAGTCTTAAAAACAAGATTTGTGCTAATGCATTAAGTTAGTGTTTACGTGTATGTAATGTTGTGACAAGACAAACCCATCAAGAACAACTCAAACAGTGACAAATGAAAAATATGATATCTGATCTATTGCATTTCCTGATTTTACTGATATTATTTTAATGTATACTAGTAGTAAGTATATACTGAAATAGTGGTGTGAGAGAGTTGAAGTGCAATCTAGTAAAATAATTCATATAAAAACGGCTAAATTGCATTGTTCTTACATTGTAAGAGCAAAATAAAAAAGTCAAACATCCGCAAAAGTGCATAATGAGACCAAAATTGCTCTAGTAGCCACAGGTGTCATGGTAAAAATAGCATTTCTTACAATACTTCACTGATGGATAGAAATGAAGTGTGATGGAAAATTCACAACCCATGTCACAGTAACAGATAATATCTACGTGTGGTGTTTGTGAGATTTTATATGTTTGAACTTTTTAGATGTGGCGATTATTTGATATTATTTGATTATTTGTACCCTGTTCACAAAGCATTTTGAAGCATTTCATTTGAACATTGTTTTTATATTTATATTATGCTATAGCTCACTTTTTGGCCTTGGTGCTATTTATATGTTTTTTCTCATTGAATAGAATTTTACAACCAACTAATCAATGACTATTTTCAGAAATTACTTTAGTAACTAGTTCAGTCAAAATTGGGTTTGTGTGTCTGATGACGTCCTCATCAAGTACACACACACACACACACACACACACACACACACACACACACACACACACACCTGCAGAATGGTGGAGGAAGCAAAGCATGCTGGGTAATACCACACATTTCCTCCATGCCACATTGACATCTGCTGTCTGTACAATAGCCAGCTTTGAACATTGTGTAATGGTCAGTTGCCGTGTGTGATATATATAATTGGTCACTATGTCTTTGATGTGTTCCTGATACTTAATTGTTTTATCTTTTAACTTTTGCTACTGTAGCTTTTTGCATGATTGTTCGCATAACAGCAGGACTATTAACAGTAGTCAATTCACCATGCATTTGTTCAATTTAAAGTGCACCTAGTTCATTGCTAAAAAACTACGTTATTTGAGAATTTGGTATAATACAATGTGTTCGCGTGGTTTATGGTTAAACAACACATTATTTTCCACATATCGTACATTTTTGTAGCTTCAGATATCCTGCCTTCCTCAAAGCATTGATTACAAAACTTATCAATTTGAAAAGCGCTGTGTCCCTGATTGGCCAGCTAATCTGTACGTTGTGATTGGCCTGAATACCTTTGACATCAGCTGGAAATGTGACGCTTCTTACCATGTTTGAAAGATTCGCTCACAATGCAATGCTGACAGAAGTAAAATTTTATTTACTGTGAGTGAAAGTGGGAGGAATTATGATAATACCTCCCAGGAAGTAAACTGTTGCCTACAATCTGTGTGTTTGTTGTTGTCCAAGAAAAGAGATTAACGTAGATGACGATAACTTGCGTCATTGATTTTTTTAGGGTTTGTACCTTTTGCATATCGTTAACACGTACTAATACACACTTACACACCAAAGGAAATGTAAAATGGTGAATCGGACAATAATTGCTCTTTCAAACTACGTAATATAACACATTGCATTGGCTTTTGAGCAACACATTAATGAATACACACTCAACAGTGAATAAGCTTGCATCACCTTTTTAAAGGTCATTATCAGTGTATCAAGGTGTATGTTTTATACGTTTGATATCTGAAAAGGAATAACGAATAAAGGTTAGAATTAGTTTTATCATTTAGTTTAACAAATGGAAAATTATATTTCCGCTTGTCTTTCCCCACAGAAAAAATACTTTAATATTTACTACAGTAAAACTTATAGCAATTACTGTAGTTAGTGCTTTAAAGCTTTAACAACTTTCAACAAGTTGAAACAACCATCCAAGCTTAGAAATATATGAGACTGCTTTAATTTACACGCAGCTCCCTGTGTGTGCACATGTGAGAGAAAGCGAGAGAGAGAAACGTATAATAATGTCTTCCTCCACATTATGTGCAAATCTGGAATGAAATCCACATGCTGTATAGAGAATGATTTTATTTACATTTATTTATATTTGAATGCGTTGATGCAGAAAATTTCATCATAAAAATGATTATACAGCTTTGATAGATATAAGTCTAAAACACTATTATGAATTGTTTTTACTAGTAAATATATATTTTCTTACATTAAATACTTAATTACTTATGTTACATATTACGAAATACTTAATACTTATATAATTATTTAAAATTACAAGGTTGACATTTTTGGTGTAAAATCTATTTCTCTTCAGTGATCTGGCTCCAAAGTGCTTTTTCCTGGCTTTTATGTTCCTCTGCATGGGCGGGTTTTCTTAATATTGTGAACTGCAGTGGTGAGGCATCATTTTTATGGGTGAAATATTAAAATATTTAAATTAAGATGGTTTTCATCTGCCATATTTATCAATGGACGATCATTTGTACAATGAGATTAGCAGTATACAAATGTTTCATGAATCGCTTGTGAACCTTGTTGTAAGATGACATTTTGCACACAGATCTGCGCTTGTTTCTACGTTAGATTAATAAATAAAGCGGTTGTGAGGAACTGAATCTCACACTGTCTGTCTCACACATAGGTGTTTGTTTGTTTGTTTGTTTGGTTCAGAAGTTGCTTGTACATCTGGAGGAAGGGGCTTCATAGTCATTGCCAGTGTCACTTGCATTGTCAAGTTCCTCTTGTTGACCACAGCAAAGCTGACCACATATGCTAAATAAAGACACAACGTACATACAAGCAGACCTGTTGACTTGTGTCTTAGTGGTTGCGACATGGAAATTGATAATATGCTATTTTAAGACTACCTCATTGATGAAGTATTTTTTTAATTCTCTTGCCAAGAATTAATATTTATATTAAAATGTTCATATGAATATTAATGCAAAGAGAAAGAGAGAATTATTTTTAATATACTTAATATTAATTCTATTCAAACAAATTAAAAATGTTCTGAGAATATATCGAGGGATGAGAACCAGAAAGGGATACGTGACATTTCACCAACTTTGACCATGGTTTGATCTTGCTTTGTGTACTAATTTTAATCTTTTATAACTTTAGTTAATTAAGAATTTACTTGTGTCTTTTTGGCAGTAGAAAGAGCTTATTAAGAGCTTTCATTTAATATTATTTATATTTATTTATCACCCAAAATGTCACTTACACCCTTGTGGTTCTCACCCGTCAATATATGCAAATTCTAGTATGATGATAAAGATATCAGCATACTCTGTAACAATAAAATGCCTGACCCCTGATTTTATGTGTGTATGTTTTTGTTTAGATTTAAACAGACAAACAAAAACCAAACTGCTAACTCATTTAATGCATTAGTTCTCTCTCTTTCTCTCTCTCTCTCTCTCTAGAAATGGAAGAAGAACTGGTTTGTGTTGTACCCAGCCAGTCAAAATGGCATTGCACGGCTTGAGTTTTATGATTGTTCGGGCAGTGCCAGCGATAAACCCAGCACTAAGAAACTAGACAAAAAGATCATTCGTCTGTCAGAATGCATCAGCATACTGCCTGCTCTCACAGAAACCTGCCCCAAAGAAAACATGTCTGCTTTCTGCGTTGAGACCAATGACAAGACGCACGTCTTTGCAGCGGACAAATATGTTACCAATGAGTGGGTGGAGAAGATGTGTGAGATCGCTTTTCAGGTATGACATGGAAACTTAAAATAAATCAATTTTGCATTGAAAATAAAGCCTATTTTAGGGATTAATATTACATAAGTTTACATTTTGGGAAAGGTTGTTCTATTAAATTTAATGAATGCAGAATTTAATGTAAAAAATTAAAATCAAAACAACTTTTATCTTATGCAATGTTATCATTTTTTATGACTTTGAAATAAAAAATGTCCAAGATGTTTCTTCATAAAATACATTATTTAAAACTCTTGTATCACCTTAAAATAATAATCAGTTAAGGATATAATGGTTCGTTATTGTAACAACAAATGAAGTGCTCAGATGCAAAATCCGCTATGTGCGTCATGATTTCTTGTAAATTAGCATTTTCATTAGACTCTTAAAAAGTTTTCTTTTCTGAATGGTCTGAAGGCGGGATTAGACGTGAATGTATTTTATGTACTTGTTGAGAGCATTTGGTTAATATAAATATCTCATTTTTGACGGAGCTGGCTTTTGCATCTGAGCTGCTCAAATGCAATTTTTAAACTATTGTGAAAAGCATTTAAATAATTCTTACTTGGTAATGTACATTCTAGAAATGTTAGGGAATAACACAGATGATCTCAATACTAAGTCACCATCTTTATTTCTCTCTGCTTAAGGGAGGAGGTTTTTCTCTTGGTAGTTCTGACTCGAATGGACAGCAAGAGCTTCAGATGGCAGAGAATCTCATTTATTACTCCAGAGAAGAAGGTACGGACACATGGCATAGTATGAATTTGTTATATAAACTGTACTGTATAAACTAAAGGATATAAGGTCAGCTGTTTTTCAAACAGTTCTTTCCTCTATCCTACACAAAAAAAATGCTGTGTTGATTTCAAATGAGCACTGGGTCAAAAAGGGACAAACCAAGCCGTTGGGTTGTAACTAAGTTAACCTATGCTGGTTTGTTGGGCATTATTGAGTCAAATAAAAAAAATTTCAGGGTTAATTTACCTTGAAAGTAGCCTAACAATTTTTAGAGTGTATTTTATCACACTGTGACTTGCATAGTTTCAGAAATATGAATCATTTTAATAGCTATGCAGTCTCCCCTGCCAGTAATTTTGTTTGTCAGGGCAAATATGAAAACGTATTTTTAACACAAATACATTAGCTTCATGTGCAAAACTAAAAAGCTGTGCTGCTGTTGTCCATAATAGTTAATGCGTTTCTGAAAGTGTGGACGATGCAGTGTCACTTCCACTGTCAGTTCAGCTGTGAAAGAACATGTTGTTGCTAAATATACATAGCTTTTATATGCAAATGTATAGATTCCATGCCCTATAGTCAACAAATAGACAGGAACCTAAGACTATCAGATAAAAGTACAATAAATGTCACTGGGGCCCCTCTGAGAAAGTACACCTTTGTACATAAAGAGGACATATTAATACCTCAAAGGGACAGTTATGTAACCACACACATATCTGTATTTAAAATTTAAGACCCTTTTAACGGGTACCATCCAGGGACAGCTTTTTAACCTTTTGTTCTGAAATTGTATTGGATTGTGGTAGATGTAAATGGACCCGTGGTGGCTTGTGTGGCTCGTCATGTTAAAATATGTGCGGTGCGTCATGGGAACCTATGTGTCTGCTGCATGCGTCAAAAGGGTTAATGAGAAAAGAGACACTCACGTCTCGAAAGACACTTAAAACTAAACTCTGTTACACATAAGATTAAGCAAGTATCTAGCAAAAGTGAGTGTTATCATAAACCCTTACGAAGCGCCTGTAGCAGGCACGTATTTTGACTGTTACATGAGTAGTTAGACAAGTAAGTATGGTGGCACAAAATAAAACGTAGTGATTTTCTAAGCGAATAAAAAATTATATGATATGATATGATATGATGATGATGTTACTATGCCAGAGGTCAAAGTGCTGCAAACTAAAGGGCGATTTATAGTCGTGCGTAGGTCCTACGGCGTAGCAGCGACGGCGTAGGTTCCGCGTCGGTTTTAATTTATACTTGTGCGTCGCCGTCCGCGTCGATATGCAAACACACGCGAAACCGCTGGTTGGCAGTAATCACACGTGTAACCACAGTAGCAGCAGAAGTCGTCACAGAAGAAGAAGCTAAGCAAGCAACTTGTTGTGTATAATTTGAGAAGACCAGCAATGATGGAAGTAAATAAACAGCGACTTATGTTTCAGTTTGAGTTAAATCACTCCTCAACTTGGCTCGTCTTTGTTTTCATCGTCTCAAACGGAAATACCTATGACGCAGTTTTTTTTACCTGACGGGAGGGGTTCTGGTGGATCAATCACAGCGCTTACGGTCCGCGTAGAGCCGACGCGCTGTTAGAAATTTTGTGAGGTGTGCTACGGCGTTGGACCTACGCACGACTATAAATCGCCCTTAAGTGCTCTTCCGCCATACAATATAGTTCTCATTTTTTATCTGCTCAGAAAATTGCAACATTTTATTTTGTGCCACCATACTTACTTGTGTAACTACTCATGTAACAGTCTTTAAATAGGGAAAACATGGAAGTGTTTGGTGGCTTCTAAATTCATCCCCTTTGGATCCTAATAAATGAATGGTGCAAGGCTAAATGGACGCCATGTACAACGATTAAGTGCATGCATTGAAAAAAGATAGGTTTGTATTAATTCGTCTAAGTTGAGGGAAGAACATATATAAATATTGATATGGAAATAGTTTTCCTTTAATAATTATTAGGGATGCACCGATAAATGCTTATACAGTAATAATACCTTGCCGATAACTATTCTGAATCGCACAGCTGATATAATTCACAGCTATTTCATGTACTACGGCTTTTGATCAGTAAGTCCTTATCGATCTGAAATTGCTGTTAGTTTGAGTCGTTTATAACATGCATTTGAAAAAGCTACACTCGTCAAACACAATCATCATACATATTCTTTAATATCATAAAAATACCTGAAAAGGTTTGAAGAACAGCAGTATAAATACATCCTTAAGCCATTTCCTGGAGCTGCGTGTCATAGCTGCGTGTGTAATGGTTCTTCGTATTGAGTTTCTGCACGAGAGCGCCATCTGGCTTTTGGATGTGGCAGCATTTCACCGTTAATCATTGAGAAGCATAGCAAGCATCATCGTCCGATATATCAGTGAATCCCTAATAATAATAATAATAGTCAGATTAAATCAGACCGAAAGAGACAGATGGCTAACAAGTGATTTGGATAAGGGTAAACAGTAGAGCAGAATGTCAAGTATTTTCCTAAACTCCTCCTTCACAGCTGGCACTCACTACTGTACATCCAGTGCTACAAGAGGTAAACATTCAAGGAGAAACTCGGTACCACTTTGATCCTGCTATTCATCCTCGAGTGTTTCTAGAGAATAAATAGTCTCTGATCACTTCTGTTTTCAGTAAGGGCAACGTTGACTTCCTCAAAGAGTGTGGGAGCTGACATTTAAAGAGTTTGATTCTCCGATTAAATAGCTAATTTGTTGCCTACTGCCATGTTATAACCCTAGAAAAGGCATACAGAGTATAACATGCTTGGGTATTTGTTGGTATTGTGAATGAAAGCCAGTGCAGAGATAGACGAAGACAATGAATGGAGATTAGATTGAGGCCTTTCATTTTAAAAACTTGTTATCATGGCACTTTAAAAGGAAAGTATTTTGTAGTCCCTGATAAGCAGGAAAATAGCGATGGGACCCATCAAATGAGAAACATCCTGGTTGTACTGTACTTTTACATTGTGGGTTTTTCCTATGCAATATAAAAAAAGTCCAATGTTGGCTAATTTCCTGAGATTCAGAGCACTTCCAGTTTTTCTTGCCACAGATACCTTGTTATTTAAAAAAAATACTTTAATGATCAAATTGATTCAAATTGACTATTTCAGCCACTGATAAACTTATGCACATTTGCAGTATTTCAACGTGAATGTGTGTTTTGCCGTATTTTGCAGTTAATGAATTTTGGGTGACCGTCCAGAGGACTGAAGCATCAGAACGCTGTCTTCTCTCTGGAAATTACTGGCTTAAAGCAAACGAAGACAGCCTTATCCTAAAAGATCCCAAGACTAAAAAAGAACTACTGGTATGGCCCTACAAGCTTCTCCGTCGATACGGCAGAGATCGGGTGAGTTGTAGTCAATTCAGGTTTTTTTATTCACTATTTAATATTATTTAATTTCTTACATAGGAGATGTAAAAGTGTTGAATGCACAATGTTTATTTTAGTGTCAGCCTTGGCTTTCAGACTCCCACAAATTTACAAGTAGGCTGTTTGTGTCTAAAATAATCGAATGGCTGTTTGATTTAACCCATCGTTGCTGCAGACAGCTGACCGCATATTACAAATGACATCGAAGGCAGGAACTTAGACTGCTTGTTTCCAACTCTGCTTCCTGCATTACCATAGAAACTGCCTTGTTACAGGAAGTTGGCCTTCCTCTCTCCCTTACGAGTGGGTGGAAGGCAGGTCTATTGCGGTGAATGACTATTGAGCTCAGGTTATAATGGTTTATAAAGGTTATTTTATGACCCTGTCTGTGAAATACAGGCTAAAGTCTAAAATATAATGATGAGATTAGGAGCAAGTTTTAAATTCAGTCATTGAGTTCACTTTGCCTTTGGCCTGACTCAGTCAATATTAAAGATATTACGGTTAAATTTTCACCGAAATTTGGATGATTTTATGGTTTTTACAGTAAATCACAAAAAAATGACTTTGGCTGGGTTTTGAGTAGCTTTTTACTGTATTTACGATGCAAATTATTTTTGGTATCATTTAAAATATTGTTTTCAATTCTCATGTGTTTTCCAGGTTATGTTTTCTTTTGAGGCCGGTCGACGCTGTGAATCCGGTCCAGGGAACTTCACCTTTGAGACGAAGCAAGGGAATGAGATTTTCCACATTGTAGAGAAAGCTATTCGGGAGCAGAAAGCCCAAGCCGAGGAACGACATCAAAGCTGTCCATCATTAGACTCCGACTGCCCAGCTCTTCAGCAGATTCGTGCAGCCATTTCAGAGGGAAACAATCGAGAACCAGATGGAGATTCCGGTGGAAGCAAGCCTGGATCAGCAGATGGTATAATCGGTCGAAGGGATAACGATGGGAAAAATTTAAAGGGACGAAGCCTCCCGGAACCACCGGCTCCTATCGGTGGGACCCCTCCACGATCTCCCATGCCTCGTGGGAACAAAAGTGGACAGCTGTTAGAGGACCAGAGTAGCCTGTACTCCGAGCCTGCTGACTCAGTTCGTACACCACAAATTTTGGGAGATTGTCTGTACTCTGACCCGGTGGATAGCATCAAAACCATAGCCGTACCTACTCCCACCCCACGTCAAAGGCCAACCGGAGAAGAAGGGGTCGGTCGCCAAACCCCGCTCTACTCGGACATCTACGATCAGATCAGTCTGGATTTGGTGCAGAGGACAGCTGCATTGGGACTTCTGAATAACAGGCCCCCTGCAGATGGAGTTTCAAAGGAGCACATCTACGATGAGCCTGAGGGATGTGCAGGACCACTAACTGTGAAGCCTTGTTCAGCGCTTTACGACGAAGCGCGGCTGGAAACGAATCCCTGGAGAACCAGGGGACTGGAGGAGCCTCAAGGCCACGAGTTTCCTTGCATTCCCAATGTGGATGAGTATTCCGCCCCACCTTATGGCAAGTCTCACCAGCCGTTGCCTACGCCCAGACCTAAAGGCCCCAAGCCTGTAACTGCTCCAAAGCCAGGCAAAGTAATACTGCTCAAAAAAGACCCTCCTTCTCTTCCTCAAAGTAAGAGCAATGCTAACATAAACAACAATAATAGCAGTTACAACCACAACAGCAGGGAAGGTGGAGCTGGTAGAAGAGGTGGTGGTGCAGAAAGGGCAGGTAACAAGACGGAGCTGTACAGTAAAGTATCTAGACGTAGTACTCCAGCAAATGCTTGGCACCCAACCATGCAAACTCCAGACATTATCTATGACAACTTGGGTGATATTTGACCTGACTAAGCCCAGGCTTCTTTTAAAAAAATGTCTCTGATACCGCAACAACGGTATACCTGAACATTTTATTAATCTACTATGCGAATACCACTATGAGAGCTAGAACTGTACAAACTCTCTTTGCCATAATGGCGAGCTTGGGAATTGCAGAGAAGAATTCTCAAAAATGTTTGTTTGTGTGGACAATGCTGTTTAAAGGGCTTTAACTGGAACTACCACCATTTTGCACTTGTCGCGCAAATACGTTATGTAAATTTGAGTCTGTGACTTTAGAAATCGTACTCGCTTATGAAGCACTTGTCATATATATTTTAATCCCCCCATGCAAGAGAATTTTAAACTGCTAAAGATTTAATTTGTTTGAAGTGCAGAGACAAAAAGGTCTGTTATTGCACATGCAAACCTTGAATTGTTTTGTATGGAGATTGTAGTGTAAGGATTTAAAGGGATAGTTCACCCAAAAATGAAAATAATGACATTAATGACTCACCGTCATGTCGTTCCAAACTGGTAAGACCTCCGTTCATCTTCGGAACGAGAGCTTGTTGACCCTTCATTGAAAATTAATGTACGGTATACTGTCCATGTCCAGAAAGGTAATAAAAACATCATCAAAGTAGTCCATGTGACATCAGTGGGTCAGTTAGAATGTGTTGAAGCATCGAAAATACATTTTGGTCCCAAAATAACAAAAATTACGAGTTTTTTCAGTATTGTCTTCTCTTCTGCGTCTGTTGTGAAGTCACGTGACTGCATTGGTGACGCGGCTGACGTGTTATCTGGTGCGCCCCAGCTGTTCTTTTTTTGTGCGCCTGGGCTTCGTTTACGGTCTGAGGGTGACGCACACTTTAATTTTGAAAAAAATAACTTTGCAAACATGTCTGAGGATAACAGGCCATCCGCGTCACTGCAGTCATGTGACTTTAGTCTTGCGCATGTGCTTCATAACAGAAAGAGAAGACAACGCTGAATAAAGTCGTTATTTTTGGACCAAAATGTTTTTCGATGCTTCAACACATTCTAACTGACCCACTGATGTCACATGGACTACTTCGATGATGTTTTTATTACATTTCTGGACATGGACAGTATAGCGTACATAGATTTTCATTGAAGGGTGAATTTCAACAAGCTTTCAGACTAAAAATAAAACATCTTAAAATGTGTTCCGAAGATAAACGAAGGTCTTACAAGTTTGGAACAACATAAGGGTGAGTCATTAATGACATTATTTTTATTTTTGGGTGAACTATCCCTTTAAATCCACTCTTGTACGTGTTTATGTGTGTGCATGTGTTTGTGCGTATGAGTCAGCAGCTGTGCTGTTGTTAAACATGACGATAATAAAAAATTATAGTAAAGAGTCCCAATACTCCACTCACTCTTACATTTCCTCTTGCGTAACTGTACAATGCAATTCCAAGGAAAAATCTGGACTTGGTTTGTTGTCTCCTGAGTCACTAAGGGGGCATGAAATCACCCAGAATGCCCTGTCCTTCCCTCTCTATCCCTTATTCATCTCCTGCTCTGTTGTCTTGAACAGAGTTCGACAACTGAAGGATAATCCTGATGCACAGTGAATATTAACCAGCTGTGTAAAATAGGGGCCTTACATAAAGTGGGAGTTTAATGTTGGCCGAGTTGATATGTGTCTGGCTGGCAGTGTTTAACGGTACAGACTGTTCCCTGTCCTGTTTTTTTTCTCATTGGCCCTCTCAGTCATTTCCTTTTGTCCTCTCCCCAGCCTTTTCTTCTCCTGCTAAGTTTTTTATTTCTCGAGTCGACCGCCAAAATCTGATCTATTCAACACTACTGCTTCGTAACGTCTATGTGCTCTTTACAGCAGTGAATGTGTAGGACGAGTTCATCAGCTAAAATCGTACCTTTCACTTGGCTTATCATACTGAAAACCGATTGTTTCTATTTCGGTGAAAGCCGAAAATAGTGAGTGTTAAAGAGGTCGTGTTATCGAAATTTCACTTTTAGCATCATGTGGCTAAAAGTTCACATTGCTTCAGTTTGGATGCGCTTCGCTTGTTATACTAGTTCCTGTTTTCTAGAATGTTTCATTTGTTTTTGTTCCGCTGGCCGTTCAACGCTTGGATAACCAAACGGAAAACAGAACTAAGCTGTCATTCTCCAAAGTATGAGGCAAATGAAGGGGAAGTGCATTAGTTACATGACATCTTGCTACTACCCAGTCTAACCAGTTGGATCTTAATGTCTTAATGTAAAATCTATACCTTTAAAGTGCCTAAACATGCTTTCTTTACAGTATCACCAAGCTATCTCATGGGAACTCATATGTATTTATGAGGTGGCTAATTCGTACACATTTGCTTTTGATTTGCTTTTGCCATATGATGTTGGGATTATATATACTAATTGAACATTTTTGTATGCTTCACCTTTTATGAATTAGCCAACTCGTAAAATGCATACAAAATTCTTGTGAGATCATGTTGGTTTGTCTTGTTTTAAGTACAAATATCTAAATTTTCTTAAATCAAGATGCATTTTCTTGATAAGCAAAATGACCTTAGAAAATAAGTGTAGTTTTTAGACACAAAAATTTTAAATATAAGTGAATTCATGCAAAATCTAGACTTATTTTCTAAGGTTGATTTAAGAATTTTTAGATTTGTACTTAAAACAAGACAAAAATACTAAGAAAGAATGTAATTTTTTGCAGTAAACACATGACTACAGTTGGGTATCATTCTGCTTATCTTTTCCAATTGTTTTTTATTCTAGTTAAAAAGAAGTCAATATTTAGATACCAAACCATGTGTGACCCTATACCACAAAACCAATAAGGGTACATTTTTGAAAGCTGAATAAATAAACTTTTCATCGATGTATGGTGTATGTTAGGATAGGAAAATTTGGCCGAGATGCAACTATTTGAAAATCTGGAATCTGAGGAGGCAAAAAAAAAAAAAATCGAAATATTGAGAAATCCACCTTTAAAGTTGTCCAAATGAAGTCATTAGCAACACATGTTATGATTAATACATTTTTGATATACTTAAAGGCAGGGTGCATGCTCTCTGAAAGCCAATGTTGACATTTGAAATTACCTAAACAAACACACCCCTACCCCAATTGAATCTGGACCTTCTTTAGATAGGCCCGCCCCACACATGCGCAACCCAGGCAATGATGTTGGTTAGTAGACACGCCCCTTATTGCTGATTGGCTACGAGTGTGTTTTGGTTGTCGGCCCGATTACCTTTTCCAAAGTGTTTTTTTTTTAAATCCCGCATCCCGCCTTTAAAGTAGGACATTTACAAATATCTTCATGCAACATGATCAATGATTTTTGGAATAAAAAACAATCATTTTGACTCTAGTTATTGCTACAAATATCAGTGTGACACATGATGTTGTGGTCCTGGGTCACATATGGTCATATAGTCTACTTATTGCTGATGTTACACAAAATTTAATATTTATGAGTAGTGTTTTTACAAAACAATAACAAGTAAATACTCCATTTTTATTATAGTAAGTGTAATGATTACCATTTGTATTACCATAGGTTTATTACAAATATTAAGAGCAATTAAGACAATTGTAAATTTGTTTTTCTGCTGGTTTTAGTACAAATACCATAGTTAAACTATGGTTAGTGCGGTATAAACCATGGTTAATTTTCATTAGAATGGTTTTAATAAAATGAGTTTCAGGGTACGTGAAATAAAAAAAAATTGCTGTGAATATAAAGATCCTAAGTAAACTGTCGCAGGTCTTCTGTTTTGAAATGTGCGTGCAGAAATTGATAAGAGGAATTGAAATTAACATTTTATGGCAAGGACCTGATTCCAGACTTGGAATTGATTTTCGATTGCCAACTCTACAAAAACGTTCCTTTGTACAGGCTTATTTATTTTTATTACAGTAAATAAGTAAATAAAGTTGTGTTTAATTATAATTATATCCCAGAGTAAATGTTGTGAAACTATTGTATTTAAGCCATGTGATATCAGATTTTTGATAAACAGGATTATTTTTTTTTAAATGTCAAATATTAAAGGGATAGTTCACCCAAAAATGAAAAGTCTGTAATCATTTATTCACCCTCATGTTGTTTTTTAACCTGTATTAAGTTTCTTTATTCTGTACACAAAAGAAAATATTTTGATAAATGATGGTAAGCATGCAGTTGACAGTACCCACTGACTTATTTGTTTTTCCTACTATGGAAGTCAATGGGTACTGTCAACTTTATGCTTACCATCATTTATCAAAATATTTTCTTTTGTGTACAGAATAAAGAAACTCAATAGAGGTTTTAAGAGCAACATGAGGGTGAGTAAATGATGACATTATTTTATTTTGGGGTGAACTATCCCTTTAACACTAATAAATATTACCATTTAATCGCTTTAGTCACTAAAATTAGAGAGAAAAAAATCTAGATTTTGACACAGAAAACCGGTTAGGCTTGTTTATTTGATTTCAATCTAAAAAGCAGTTTTAAATTCCCATTGAAAAGGACAACAGTTAACATTTAACCAGGAATGACAGGAATGAAAGTCTTTCCAAATATAATACAAAAAATACAAAAGTGTTTGCAATGACAGCATACACATTAAGAATAACTTCATTTAACAGCTGAAAAATGTGAAGCATAGCTTAAAGTAATACTGTAAAGTTATTATACTGTAAATGGCCCCAAAGACAACACATGCTTAAGACATTAGCTGGCCAGAACTAGAGAGACAATTACAAAAAAACACACTGAACCTCTTTCATAACTAATACACAAGGAAACTGCGAACTTAAAATATATATATATAAAAAAAAGGAAAACTGACGCCAAATCCAACGTCTGCTTTTTGTTGAATTTGCGTAGCGCCGAACCTCACCACCATGATGTCATAAAGCAAGACGTGGGCAGTGCCAGGTGGGTGGAATGGCGGACATCTTAATGAGGCAATACTGATGAGCTTCAGTCAGAGGGGCCCATTGAGTAACGTTATAGCTATGACCTCAGTCTGGTTTCAAAATCATTTCCCTCAGCTCTCACAACTCACCCTAAACCAGCACCTCCAGGGTTACGCGGGCGACCTCTTTTCATTTTCCCTCTCTGTAGCTCATTGAAGGCCTTGAATTCCTACGTAGTTGTGTACAGTGTCCATTGGGGCTGTAGTGGAGGCTTCCATAAAGGAAGACAATGGCCCTACTTTTCCACTACTTCCCCCAACACTCCAATCTCTCTAGCATTTGCAATGAGCAGGCAATTCTTAAACGGCCTCTCTCGTGGTTTTTTTAATTATTCTTTTCACAGCAATATTCTTCCAGCTGCGGTTCAGCAATTGTCGAATTGCACGGTCCGGTGGTTACTTTAGTTTCTCCAAAAATATCATGTTAAGTACGAGTGTTTTAATGATAAGAAGTTGGGCAACAAAGCAGCTTTTGTTTTATGCATTCTGGTTGTCTGAATACAGTACGGGGGTTGATTTTGTAAAGTCAGTCACACAGTTGCTGAGTTTTATTATTTTTTGTTAATGAGGTTGTTTATTCTGCGCTGTAATGCTTTTCAGATGTAAGGAGCTGTGAACACGCGTCTCTGAAATAGGGAAAGCTTTTGCTGTTATGTGATTTTAAAACTTACTTTTGATTCAAATTGCCATGGCTGAACATGGCAGGTATACACTGTATTATGCTGTGTTTTTAATAGGACACCACAAGATAATACAGTAAGTGTACTCTGAATAGTAATCTATGTAAAAGCAAAAACATTTTAGGTAAACCCCATATATGTCTTTATGATACTGGATATCCGGTCATGTGCAAGTATATGATGTGGTATGTAACATCCTCTCGAAGTGAGTTCAGAAATGAATGCGCTCAGTTTCTGGTGATGCACAGCAATTGGTGTCAGTGTAATGTTTAAAGGTGTGATTTCCTTTTCATATTGGTTGTCTCTCCTTACTTGCTCATCAGAGGCTCGTCCTCCTCGTAGCTGTCTTGGAAAAAGAGGGCAGGGGCGCCGGGTCGGGAATGGCTAGGGGTGAGGGAGGAGCGGGGCATCTTGTTTGGAGGAGTGGAGGCGAGAGGGGTCACTGTTGCTCGTACACGACTCTGAGACTGTCGACCCTGATGTATAAAACAAGAAGGTCAAATAAAAGTTAGGGTGCAAATGCAAAGCGCATATAGATTGACACAGGATCTCGCACATTTCTTTCTTTACTCCTCCTAAGCAATGAGTAAATTCTGTTCGTGAAGGGGTGTAAAATGATTTAATCTCCTCCTCCTCAAAATCATAAGTGTCACTATGACCTGGCAGTTGCCCTACAATGGTCACATGCTCAAAACCAACCCTGTTAGACAAAATATCATTTTTAAGTGCCTTCTAGTTCCTTTCTAAAATGTCGGAAGTGACTTCTTTCTTTAATTTCCTCTTGTTTTATATGTCAAAGTAATCGTGTTAGTTGCTTTTCTGTTTTTAATATAAACTACATACACCCATGTGTTCTTCAGTACACCAGTTAAAAGAATGACACATTTTCTTGCCTGTTAAATTTGCATGACATCTTTAACCTATTAATGATGGGCCGTTAAAACGTGTCTGTGGTTGGAAAAACACAAACCAGTCATGTTGAGTCTGATTGTGGACGGTTTCAAAATTAACTTTGGGTTTCTCTTTATCTCTCTTTTTCTCCCTTTCGCTCTTTTCATCTTCCCCTTGCGTGGGTGTTTAAATATTAGGCCAGTGCCTGGTTTCATTTTTGCTCTCTGGGGCCATAACTTCCCTCTTTCAATCTCACACATGCATAACTTCTCAATTTTGCCTTTTGGACAGACAATTAATAGAAAGAAAATATATTTATTTGCATTTTAGTTCTAACTAAAATGCTTAGACTCAAATGGGCGGTTTCCTGGAACGGGATTTAGATTAATCCAGCGCAAGGCCTTATTTAAATTTGCACATTTAAGTGGTTTTTACAAACAAACTTTACAAACAACAACACATGTGTGGATCTTCAGAGATATATGTGTTAAATGAAGGCAGCTCAAACATGCATTTTAAACTGGGACTAGGATAAGCCCTGTACAGGAAATCGCCCCATAGTTGTTGAACCCTGACATTGCCTGAAACCTGATTACATCTAATTAGGTCATGATGAGTCAACTACAGACAGTACAAAGTGTAAGGATTCATATCATACCACCAATATGAAAATTAGATTTGACAAAAGTGCATTTCTTTTGAATCTCATTGAGCAAGTACTACATTAATAATCATAATATCGATAATACTTCATTATAATAAGTCTTATACAGTCACTGTAACATTTATCTGTTCAAAATGATTTTGAAATTAAATATTGGAAACTAATGATTAATTAATACTATATACAGTTTTATTTATCACATCTGTATGTCAGCTGTGTGCCACAACAAACTGTTCTGTGTACCCAAGACATTTTGTCCTTTCCCCTCCATTTCTAACCTGACGCTGTGTGGAGCCCTCTGGTGGCCGACTGGCATCTCTGCGATGGCCACGACCTTGCCCATGTGCACCAAATGTTTGTGATGATGATGATGAGCGAGTGAGCAAGCCTCTCATTCTCAGGTGCACGTAAAGGTTGGTGTCCAAACAGAGGGGGTTAAAGACAGGGTCCTTCTCGAGCTGTTCCAGGGAGCTCTGGACAAAATGATCCCACAACATTGGTTGTATTAAGCCTTGACATCATTATAAAAATATTATGGTAGTGATGTAACCAGTTACATTATTAAATACCAGACCGGTTAAGTTGTTAGTCTTTTTATGCCATTTTAATGGTTATTTTAGGTCTGTTCGATCAGGGTCCGAAAAAAAGTGGTTACGTAATCGGTACCTCTACAATGGAAAGTGCATGGGGTGGGGGGTCCTCCCTTGAATCGAGCAGACTGCATGGAAGCATTAGCTCTCGTGTCAGCACTGGTTTCAAAAGCAGAGAGAGGGAATTCGAGGACTGAAGTATGTAGTAAGAGAGCACACCAGAACCCAAGCCTGACTCCGAACGTACCATCAGGAACCAATCACGGGTCTAAAAAAACACATTATGTTGTATTACAAGAAGTTGTGATGTTTAAGAAAAATTCACATGTTTTTTGTTCTGTTTAACTTTCTTAACCTGAGGTCTTTAACATTTTGCAGACCAAGGACCCCCAATAAATAGAGGAGGACCAGGGATGATGGATACATTACGTAGATATTAAAATAATAATTTTTGGCCTACTATGTAACATTTAAAGGGGTTAGTTCACATCAAAAAGAAAATGTTATCATAAATCAGTACTGTGTCGTTCTAGCCCACCTAGTCCTTTGATTGTCTTCACAACACATTTTTAGATATTTTTGACAAAAACAGGGAGGCTTGTGACTTGTCCCATAGACTTCAGTTTGATTTACAGTTTGATTATTTTTTTCCCAGAAAAGAATGAAAGGCATCGCCAAAAAGATCCATTTCCATAAGTAGTTCAATAATAATATTATGAAGTGACGAGAACACTTGTGTCCACAAAGAAAACAAAACGAAAGATTTTATTCAACAATTTGTTCTCCTCCTCAGACCTTCAGCGTGCGTTCACACATGCTGCTGAAGTGACCTGCTGATGGAGTTGCCAGCGTACAGACACAGAATACGCTGGCAAGTAATTTGTGAATTTATATGGGCTGTTTAAGTATTGTTTACAATGTTTGCATAATGGCTTAAATAAAAAAATAAAAAATAAACTTTGGCAACTACGTCAGCAGCATGCGCCGTAGTCTGCTCGTAAACACGCACTGACCGACTAAGGAGGAGAACAAATTGTTGAATAAAATTGTTTGGGTTTTTTGTGCACAAAAAGTGTTCTCGTCACTTCATAATATTTTGATTAAACGACTGATGGAACATGAACCTTTTTGGATGCCTTTCCGTATTTTCTGGGAAACGGATTGTAAATCAAACTATGGGACGGTCACAAGCCTCCCTGTTTTTGTTAAAAATTTCTAAAAATTTGTTCTGAAGACTATAGAAGGACTTGGTGGTTTAGAACAACACAGGTGTAAGTGATTTATGATAAAATGAACATTGTGGGGTGAACTAACCCTTAAACTAAATAGAGTTTATATTGGGAAGGTTATGCTTTTCATTTTAATAAGTATTAATCTTTATCATTAATAATGCAATTTTATTTGAAATCTTCTGAAAAAAATTACTTTGAATTCCAACAATTTTTGCAGGCCCCCGGAAATACCACAACCTGTTGAAAACCATGTTCTAAACACTTAAATTCATTATTAAATTCAACAGTCAAATGGAGTGCTCACACCAAATGCAAAGCATTGCGTTCCTCGCTCTGGATTACTTACAGGATTTCACTTTGCAACATGCTAATTTTTCCCTTAAGTGGAATATTTTCAACTCAGTGCTACGCCGTTCTTAAAAAAAATCAAACACATTGTTTTCTATGAGTATATGCACACTGTCGCCCACAGGTGGCGCCTGTCCGCAGCACCCAGCTTTGACTTCAAGGGGGTAGCACACCAAATGCGCAGCTCTGCGCCGTTCTAAAAAAAAATCAAACACATTGTTTTCTATGAGTATATGCACACCGACAGGTGGCACCTGTCCGCGGCACCCAGCTTTGACTTTAAGGGGGTCGCACACCGGATGCGCAGCTCAGCGCCACGCCATTCTAAAAAAAATCAAACACATTGTTTTCTATGAGTAAACGCACACCGGCGCCGACAGGTGGTGCCTTTCCGGGGCGCCCAGCTTTGACATAAGGTGGTCGCACACCGGACGCGTAGCTCAGCGCCATGCTGTTCTAAAAAAATCTAACACATTGTTTTCTATGAGAATACTCAAATCGGCGCCGATAGGTGAGTTGTCCTAGACGCGACTCGACACGGCGCTGAGCTGCACATCCGGTGTGCAACCCCCTTTATTTAAAGTGGATTTTGCATAAGATGTGCCGTTAAACACTGTATTTTACTGCATATGTGTCAATATCAATCTCTTGAAGGAACATATGGCCTCTCCAACATGCATACTCATACGGCGGTCCATCAGATCATTACACTACACATAGAGTACACAAAAACACAAAAGTCATACACTGACTCTAAGTGTGTGGCAGAGAGCATGAAACATCTGGTGGTTTGATTCCATTTCATCCCAGTCCAGCTGCCAGCAGGAGGTTGGTCTGATGATGAGAGGTAATCCATAAAGCATGGACTGACACACTCCATCAGCATGAAGTACTCTGTGTTACACACAAAAACAGTAACATAAAACATTAAATCTTTATCTGTAGGCTTAAATCTTTAGCTGATTTGTGTTTCTATAACAATTTTATACATTTTGTCCAATGATAAAATTCTCTGGTGGGTCATGACCCAAAAATGACAAAAGCTAGAACACTTGCTCATCACAAATAAACAACTCTGGCATGCAAGAGAGAATTACGTAAGTGTATTTTTAAATTGGCTTATGATGAACAGGTGAGAAATACTGTTACAGTATGATTATATCACAGCGCCTGAAAGAATGAGCTCATGAGTATGCAAATCCATATGCAAAATGCTCAAAAGAGGAATACAATGCATGACTGTGTTCTGTATGAGAAAGAGGCCTCAGACACAGAGCTCTCTGTTTGACAGATGAAAACCTGACTCTGTCTTATTGACTTACATAGTCCATTTTTCTAACTCACTGTTTCATATTTTTTGTGTACTTTTACATTCAGAAAGTTTCCACACACAACGAAGCCATTTGTGTTCATGTTGCAAAGACTCAACATCAGTTGCAAACTCTCTGGTGCATTCAAGAGAGACAAAAAAATGTCAATATCAAGCGGTTAAATAGGACCAGAATAATTTAGAACTGGCCAAACAAAACATATAGAATTAAAACAAATATATATAAAACAAATTTCAATATATTTTGTTTTTAAATATACTGTTTCTGCAATACTACCACACATTTTTGTATTTAATCAAAAATGCTTTGGTCTAATACAGTCATCTGATCTAATTAAAGACATGACCATACTTAACAACTTGTAGACACTTTGGCAAAATGCTCTGGTTGGTCCTGATCTTGTTTGGGGGTTGAAAGTCTTGCATGTTCTCTGTTCTCACTCCAAAGTTAGTGGTGCTGGGAAGCAGAACTGGACTTAGAAGCCTCTCCTGCATGTCACACTTTAAACAGACTGCAGAGGGGGATGTAAGCACAAAATTATGTTATAAACTCATAAACACAAGCACCACTAAAATATTTATTTTGGAGATGTGCACAGAACGAGTTGGAGTTAATATTTTAGTGGAAAAAGAAAGACTGAAAAACATTTTAAGCTTTACGTCTGTGTATGTACTGTATATGAATACCAGGGCTTGATATGCTGTTGGCAGGATTGGGTGTTGAACCTTGCGCTGTCAAAGAGGGGGGTAACAGCAGGTGGAGGTGTTCGCGGTCAACACCTTGTTCATGCAGCCACATTTTCAAAGCATTCTCTACAGCCAGAACTGTGCCCTCCACCTGCTGCAGGTCCATATCTGTGCCCAACATCAGGCTTTCTACATAACAAAGGAAAATGCATAACAATTTTGAATAAATGGAAAAATAAATTGAGGAAAAACTATTTTAGTATTTGGTTTGTGGCTCATATTATGGGTGTGAGGCTCGAATTAAATATGAATATTAAACTAAAGCTCATTTAAATGAATGGCATTTAACACATTTTAACTCCGGTTAGTATGTTCCTTTACCAAGCATGCATCAAAGATTTGTAATATTTGCTTCTCCCACGCTGCAATTATCAAAGTTGAATATTTCCTGCCAGAATAAGTGTGCAGTACTTCACACTACCAGTAGAGAGCGCTGTAAACCTGATTCTGAATCCTACAAAAGATAAACATTCTACAAACTTGAAGTCTTCATATGTAATTTTTCATGTTTCATATTTACTAATTTAATATTTATATCTGTCAAAAATATTTAAATACTTTTTTTACCATTTTGTTATGCTCATTGCAGTATAAATCTGTGGTTTGTGTAAGATACAGTTTCTCCTGTAAATGGAATTAAACTACTAGTTTAAAATGTTAAATGATGCAGAGAATAACTATAACCATTCAAGAACTCATACCAAAAGATTAAGATTTCCGACTTTAACACAAACAGTTAATACCTTAACAAAAAAAATTATTCAAATAGTCTTTGAATGTACTGCAAGAGTTAAAAGTGAAAACTGAAACCTATGTAAGCAAACCTATGTTGCCACTCTTCGGACTCTCAATCATCCTAAATTATTCATGTTTCTCAAGAACTCTATAGGGCCTTAAGAGGGTAACAGGGGTTTCACAATACATCTTTAATCTCTCATCCCTAAACAAACTAAGTAACTGAGAGAAAAGCCTGATTGCTACAGTAAGAGAAGAAAAACATTAAAATGTCATGGAAATTGGGATGGAAAGGCGTCTGGGGCATTTTGAGACTGACACTATACAATGATAGTCTATGATAATTGCTTTTTGTGGTTGTTAAAGGAGGGGCGCACATAATCTTCACCATCCCATCTAAATTTCAGTTCAGTTTAGCAAACACACTGATGAACATTAATGGTGTTAACATACATTCTGCAAAAACAGAAGGTTAAACATAAATCCTCAAAGGGCTAAAGAGCTGCATTTAAACCAATTAGATTCAATTTATTAGCAGCAATTGCTTATCCCTATCCAATTAACTTACATTTTAATCGATTTTTTCTAAGTATATATAAAGTGTGGATCAGTTTAGTTTAGCGATTTTTAGCTCTTTGGTGTTCATATCAGTACTCTCATTGCTCTGATCCAGTAAATGTGGCACAGATGGAGAGAGTGAGAAAAAGACAAGTGTGGCTGGAGAGTGTGAAAGGCATAAAAGGCAATAACACTGACACACATTGTCAACCCCCGTATCACTTCATTTTGATGCATAGATTACATTCATCTCATTATGCCACTTCTGTTGTTGTCCTTAATCCTTTTTCCTATGAAAACATTAGCCATCCTATGATGTAAAAATGCAACACTACCCTTTTCAATTCTATTATAGACCAATTACAATATGCTTTTCACAGCTTTATAGTTCACACAAAATTGAATTTTTTTGTCATCATTTACCCTCATGGAAAATAATTATTTGTCTGTTTGGCTCACCTGAAATTTTGTGGAGTAATGCTGCACAAGTTTATAAACTGGCCATTTCTCAGTTGTAAGAGCTTAATTTTTTTACTTGACCAGTGCTGCCTTGCCTATGTGCAATACCTTCAATTTGTTCTAGGGGGTGGTGTGGTACTGACACCCAATTTTATATTTAATGAATAAAAGGATGTAAATACAGTCCCCTCATTAAACAAACCAGCTCTGTAAACTTTTGTGCGTTGTGAAAAATGCAATGCACTGCAATCCCTAAAATGAAGACATTAACCTAAGGCCTCTTAACATTTTAGAAGATATTTACATAAAATGCCTTTTGGTAGATATCCTAAGAGTGCCATGCTAATGATCTCATTATACTCTAAGTGAGCCTCAGCCCATATTTCTAACTTTCAGACACACTTGGGGCCTTCACAAAGTGTATTTTACTAAATGTCTGATTTCAATATAAGGAGACGATTGGGCTTATTAATTTAGATATCCCTTGCAGAATAATATTATTTAAGAACAAACAAGAATGATCATAAAAATAACAATTTACACCAATCGTCCTGTTTACATACCACTGCACCTCTTTTTCTAAAAGGAATAGGTCACCCAAAACTTGTGCTAGCTGTTTTCGGTTAGGACAACACAAATAAGCATTTTAGACTTGGTCCAGACAAATGGCCCGCACCTAAAGATTTTATATGATTATCTCAAGGGTACATATTGGTACCAAATGTATACATGTATACATGGTAACGTACATGTTAAGACCTTTTAAAGAGTACTAACCCAGTAGTACCCTTGGGACCAATAGTTCAGTGGCGGCTCGTGACTGCTCAACCGAGGGGCGCTAATTCAAAATAAGTGTTCTGAGTGTCATGTGTGTGGTTCCCTTTTCCAAAATATGTGTTCTGCATGTCGAGAGATCCTGTGTGCATCACGTGTTTTGTCAAAATAAGTGCCTGCTGCACATACGTCAAAACCGTTTATGATAAAAGAGACGCTCACGTTCACAAAATACACGCAAGACACTCCCTTTTTTTTTAAATAAACCCTTTAGGCGTCTTTTGCGTGTCTGCCGCAGGCACTTATTTTGGCATGACATGTGATGCACATAGGATCACTCGACATGCAGAACACATATTTTGCAAAAAAGGAACCACACACATGACGAGCTATACATGGGTGATTCTCACGAAACCATTGAAACACCACGGCACTAATGATTTAAGATATGAAATGTGTAATATAGTAATATTAAAAAGCCTCAGAATTGAAAAATTCAGTTTACCACAATCTAATATGTTTCGTTTTTTTCAAGTACGCAGTTTCGTTCAATCTCATTGTCCCTCGTTTCCGGATTTGCCTGAATCTTCTTTACTTGAGAAGTGCTTAGTACAGAACTATAGGTCTGTATCCTCCCTATATCATTTAATTCTTCCCTATGTTTTGCCTTCTTCCTCTCGTTTTAAAAATCAGTGGGAAGAAGAACTCGGCTGTAGTCTAGATTTGGAATGGTGGGAATTAGCTGCTTCTAGAGTGAACTCTTCATCATCCTGTGCCAGATTGAGTCTGATTCAATTTAAAGTTTTTCATAGAATTCATTTTACTAATCTCAAATTAAGTAAATTATTTCCAGATGTAGAGGCTTCTTGCGATAGGTGCTCTATCGCTCCTGCTGACCATACCCATATGTTTTTTTCTTGTTCGAAACTTAAAAAATTTTGGTATTCCTTTTTTGATACTTTTTCTAAAGTTTTGAATATCCCACTTGAACCGTGTCCTCTGATTGCTATTTTCGGTGTTCCATCGGCCCTGAATATAAACACAAAAAAGTATGCCAATGTTCTTGCCTTTGCCTCGCTAATAGCTCGCAGACGAATTTTATTACATTGGAAATCTTCTAAACCTCCTCCCACTTTTTCATGGCTAGAAGATTTGTTATCTTTTCTATACATTGAAAAAATTAAGTTTGCTTTAAGAGGTTCCAATGACAAGTTTTACAAGGATTGGGGTCCTCTACTTGCTTTTGTTAAAAACACATCATTTACTTTTGCTGATCCTTAATATGTTTGTTTAATAATTCCACAGATTCATCGGTTTATTTTTCTATTCAATTTTTTTATTCCTTTTTATGATTATTCTATTCATTTATTTATTTACCTTTTTTTTCAATTGAAATATGTATTTATTCTCCTCCTTCGGGGTGGGTGGGGGGTGGTGACTGAGGGTTGGGATTGTTCATGTTTGTGTCAACCCTTAGTACTTGTTAATGAGGGAAAAACAAAAGGAATTGATATTTGTATTTCATATATATGTATATATATGTATACATGTCTTTTTTTATCTATTCCAATAAAAAAAAAAAAAAAAAAAAAAAAAGCCTCAGAATTAACACAATACTGTGTTCTACCTTGCACAATGTGTGATTTCAACATAAGAATTTATAATTTGTCAATTTTATCTCATTTTCTGCTGAAATTCTCATTACCGCAATGCGTCCGGCTGTGTTTGAACATGCGTTATGCTGTAATTTAAACATATTAAAACAAAAATATTTAGAAAAAAAATAAATGGATGTTTTGCTAGACTACTTTAGATGACAGAAAAAAAATTTACTGAATATTCATGTATAATAATAATGAAGAAAAATTAGGAAATTGATGTGTCCATGCCTGATGTTCTCATCCTCCGCAACACTTTTTGAGAACAGTTTAAGCACACATACAGAATTTTAATAAAGTTTGATTTTGAGTGACCAAGCACATGGACCAGTTACTTCAAGATGGCTACCAGGTAAGATCATCTCTTTATATCTTTCCAGTTAAATTTGAAAGATTCTCTTGTCAGAATGCTTACACGACATTTTGATTATCATTACCGAAACAGGTAGTTTTCTACATTTCGAAAATTGTTTGATTTACAGTTTTTTATGAAAATGTTCTTTATTAAAGTCTAATTATATGCACTGAATAAAAAATGAGCAAAGCCTACGTGGCTTCTCTATTTTTAGCAAAACATACTGGGGTACCTCATCCTCCGCAACACCATTCTCATATACCGCAACCATTTAATAGCAGTTGCGGTAAAGAGAACTTCTGTTTCGGAAATGAGAATTTAACCATATTGTTTATTACATTTAAATATCTCTTATGAATTTAATATAAATTTAAAATGTAATAACTGTTGATATTTTGCTTTATGATGCTTCATTGTAGACAGTCAGCAAGTGAGAAAAAAGCTTTAGCAAAGGCCAGGTTGACAAAGTTCAGGGAGAAACTTAACAGCAACCCAGAATGGCTCGAGGAGTACAGAAGGAAGGAGAGAGAGAGGTTATGTTTGAAGATGTTACTAGCAGGTGTAATTAGCAAAAAACACACTAAAGTGTTAGGAAATGTACATGACACACACACAACACAACGCAACAAGTCTATACTATATGATGATGTGTACATACATTTTTTTCTCCCATGTTGTGAGACATGTTAATTTAATGTTATGCTTTCTTTCCACTTTCAGGTATCAAAAACAACCTAGCGATGGCACGCCACGCATCTAGGCGCTGCAACATCAGTTGGATCACAAGATCCACAAAGTTGGATCCCATGCGTGCCAGCATCTCAGCTACCTGCGACCGCACAACGTGCGCTGTCTGCAGCGTCAGATTGCTGCCTGGGGGCGAGGGACAAAGGGAGACTAAAGGCGGCACCTCCTTTCTGCGCAGTGCATGAGTCACAGACACCAGAGAGGATGGCCTAAAAGCGCCCGGCGCTGTGACAGAAAGCGGGTTGCTGCGCAATTCATTAGGACTGTGCATTAACCCTTTCCGCCTCTGCTGTCTTCGCAGCATGTGGGCCGTGTTCGAGAGTGGGGGGGGCGTGTTGTAGACGCTTATGTGAGGACGGGCCCTGGGGCGAGCAACACAAAACCAACTGAGGAGAAAAATGCTCTGTTTTTGAGCGGCTTCGTTCCAGACGGCAGTCCCCCAGGACCCAGTTTCTTGCATCATATACTGGAGGATTTGTGCCAGGGACTCTTGTGATGCACCACCGGTTCTGGTCCATGAGACACAGGGTGGTGAGGTAGGAAGTGGCTCATAGCCTTAGAGCTCTTCACCGCTTTCGAGAAATTCTCCGTGATTGTGCCCACCGTGTCGCCAAACAGGCCGGATGGAGAAACAGGCGTGACTGTGCATGACCACCATGAGTGGTCTTCGTGGCCCTTAGCGTGAAATCCGTAGCCATTCTCAGATCCCTGAAGGTATTTAGATCCGTGCTACCCTCATCCAGAGCCTTAAGCACCTGCGCCTAAAAGATCTGTAGGACCGCCATAGTGTGCAATGCAGACAGAGCCTCTCTCGGCGAGGGTATGCTTTTTCGGACAGGTGTGCTATCATGAGGCTTCACTACCCTCAAAGCTGTGCCACACCATCCAAGGAAGTGGACAAGGGGCAGAGGTGAGCAGCCACAGCGTCCTTGATGGGGGGAATACACAGGTAGCCTACCTAAGAAAAAAAATGGGGGGAGGGGTAGCCCACGCTTCGGTGACTTTCCTCCAAGCATCAGCGGGGCGGCCTGAGTGAAGAAAACAAAAGTCAAGCTTGCTTCTCTGGGGTTCTTGTGGGGTGCTCCACTCAATCTCCAAGTCCTGCACGGCTTTGAAGAGAATGCGCACCAGTTCCTTGTAGAAGGATGGCTGTGTGTCTGATGCACCACGTGGAGCCTGGTTCCAGTCTCCATCCAACGCTGTCAGAGACATCTCATCTTCCTCCGCCGGAAACCCAAAGGAAACAGACCTGGCGGCTCCCGGTTCAGGACACAGGCTCTCGGCGACAAACTGAACCGGTTGAGCGAGGGGAGGACGACCACTAGCGGCTCTTTGCCGGCAGTGGGACACTTCAGTAAGAAACCTCCAAGGGCGATGTTGAGCCGGGTCCTGAGCACCTTTATCGGGAGATCCTCACAATAAGGGACACCCTGAGCCAACAATTGCCGCCTTTGGGTGGAGAAGCCCCAAGCAGAGCACACAGAGCTCGTGTGAATTGGGTGGGTCGATCAGACCTCCGCACCACAAGCAGATTTGCGACATCCCGGAACACAGAGAGGGCTGCTTACATTTCAACCTGAATTCAATTTTGCTGCCTATGAAGTCTGTCCTAAAGCATTTCTCGGAGCTGCCATTATGCAGCCAAAGTCATTGTCTCATAAGGCAGCGAGGGAACAAGTCAGCTGTCTAAACTTTCGGATACAGCCTCTCTCTCTCTCTATCTCTCTCTCTCTCTCCCTCTCTCTCTCTCTCTCTATCTCTCTTTCTCTCTCTCTAATCGAAACAGATACAGAATGGTAAAAGGTCAGAAGACCAAATCATATCCAGCAAGGAAATATTTTTCATCTTATTTACACAAATGTTTTGTGATATCCAGCTGACATTAGCTGGCCATTTCTCAATCTGATGGCTGCAGCCTTCAGAGCTCGCATTTGTAGGCAGCATATGTCATCAAGACCATCTTATTTCAGTATGTTAAATGCATAAATGGGGACTTAAATATGACACAAAGGAATATTAATATAAGCCTTCCTGTTCTCATGTTTTTTCTTTAATATTTTTTTCAAAGACTACACAATAAAACATGATGATGTAAATATTATCAGACTTTCTACTTTAAAATTTGTTTTTAACAAAATCTCAGGCTAGTATATGTATTCTCATTACCGAAATAATTAACCTCATTTCCGAAACCTATGTATCATTACCGCAACAGATGCTTATTAAATGTTAATTTCATTAATAGAAGCATAATACTTTGATTTTAAATGCATGTGCAGAATCTCCAAATTATGTTCTTTCAGGTTTGTCATGTCATTTTGAAAATGTGTCAGGTTTCTTCGAAATATAAAAAAAAAATAGTTGTAAATAGTGGAAGGTGTTGCGGTATATGAGCTAAATAAAACAAAATAAAAAAACGTTAAATTTAAAATAAATATTATTTCAGAATTTCAATTTACTGTGCATGACTATTAATAATCAAGTTTTAAAAATGTGAAAATATATTAGCTTTTCTAACAGTGTTGATGTTTTCTGACTGTTGCGGTAATGAGATTTTTTAGGACTTATTTTTGAAATTATGTTACAAAAAGTGTTAAATGATAAGTAAAAGTTTTTAAATTAATGTTCCCATATACTTCAGACTTTGTTTCTAATGTCTGGTGGGAAAAAAAGTAAATTTAAGCAATTTTTACATTTTCATGCTTGACATTTTTACAACCAAGTTTTCGTGAGAATCACCCACATGTTGTGACGAACTTCGCATCGAGCGCCCTCGAAAAAGAAGTCATGGGCCGCCACTGCAATTGTTGACAATTTTTTCTAACAATATCTGTCTGTCAAAATCAGTTTAAAAGAGGTGAAATAGCCAGAAGATGATGTAAATTCAAAGAATGTGCAGGACCTGGAAGATTTTTCTGAAGATCAGTGGATAGTTTAATGACTCGACTCATGAACAACTATCACAAAACTGTCCCTGACTGTCCAGGTTATATCATAGGGCATTAAAAATGTATGTATAAAAACTTTTAATGAGAACCAATTTTCCAATTCACGTTTTTACATTTCCTTTGGTGTGTAAGTGTGTATTAGTACATGTTAACAATATGCAAAAGGTACAAACCCCAAAGTAAACGATGACGCGAGTTATCATTTTCAACATAAATCTGTTTTCTTGGACTACAACAAACACATGGATTGTAGGCGACACTTTACTTCCTGGGATTGGTGATGTAGTAAAGACCGACATTTTCATAATTCCTTCCGCTTCGGACTTGAAAGTTAACTCCTGTCAGCATTGCATTGTGAGCGAATCTTTCAAACATGGTAAGGAGCGTCACATTTTTGGCTGACGTCAGAGGTATTTAGGCCAATCATAACGTACAGATTAGCTGGCCAATCAGGGACATAGCGCTTTTTAACTCCTTCTCCAACAGCCATTTTTGGAAAAGTTGCCTGCCAGTTTCACAAATTGCCTTACAGGAAAATTTTCTTCTAAAAATATATAAACATACAAATATATACAAAACCAATACCCAATACCCGTTCTTGTCTTATGAGAACTTTTATGAACGTTTTTGATCCACTACAAATGTTGACTAGTATATTTTGCAGATTCTGTAAGGGGTTGTAAACAGATGACATCAACTGTTTATGAAGTTAATGCAAACAGTTGATTTAAATTCATTTAGGAAATGTTTTCCTTACAACTAAATCAATGCCTCATCTCCTATCCATTTGCAGAGACTAAAAAAACAACCATTACCTTCTACAGGATGTTGATGGCTGGACATCTCTAATAGCTTTCAGTAATGAAAGTCATGCTGGACAACTCACTAATGTAGTGTCATCGATATTTTTTTAAAAGAGTGCATAAAATCACAGGAAGTTTAACATGCATCAAACCTCAACTATGCACAAAGTCTGAAAAAGCCAATTGTTTGTGGTAGTTTAATAAACACATGCATTCTGTTACTATTAAATATTTTATTCAAATGTAAAATAAATGAATGAATGAAGATGGCAAATGGAAAACAACATCCAACCCTGCATGTACAAAATAACTATTAAAAAGTGATGACTGATGATCACCTGTACACACACACCTGCTAATATTTTGATGGTACCAGCTATGACTTTCTATGACCTTTTCCACTGTTAGCAATGAGAGTAGTTTCCTGAAATACAGTCTGCTGAGTTCAGCTTCTGTACAGGATGGATATGCTTTACATGCTTGGAAAAACTAAATGGAAACCTGCTTTCGAATCTTCACCTATCAAGAGTGTAAAAACATTGCTGTGAGAACAAAAGCTTGTTCATATTCTACAATGGGTCATTTTATAATAAGCACATTAAAATATCACTCTTACACAATGCATGTTTTAGATAGTATTTAGTAACATATTTAACAAAGATGTTTCTATGTTGAACAAGTACAGACAAATCAAATAAAGCAGTAAAGTCAACAAGGGAAATCAAAAGACTCATTCTTTCATTTTATCTTGTATTAAACAAGTAAGGAGCCAAATTAAACACTTAAAATAGCTTTCATGTCTTTAAGAGAGAGAGAGTTAAAGGTAGACCAAAATCAAAAGCACAGAAAGAAAAAGAGAGAACATTTTACTTTTAAATCCTCTACAAACAGAATCAGTGCTGTAGTCATATTCTCATGGGAAACGCACACTAAATGATGAAACAGAGTGTGAGGACAGACCACCATGCCAGCCAGACACTCCCATGCATACACACACACAAATACACGCACACACACATGAATGCACGCACACACACTCCCACATACTCCCACACACATCCAATATCATATTTCAAAAAGCTACATTTTCTCCAGTTTGGAAAAGGACGAAGTTAGAGAAAGCAATAGAGATAGGGAGGCAAATTTAAATATCAGAGATCCCTGTTTTGCTTTTGAAAACAGGGCTTATCTTAGAGCATAAATAACAAAAAATGTCAGAAAAATAACAACCAAGTCACAATATGATAGATAGATACAGATGATAGATCTGAGTAGAACCATACATTTTTATTTTATTCATCAGTAATTCAATTATTAATTTATTTGAAGATTTTATCATTTACTTTTATTCTTATTTTTATTATTCTTTTATATTATATTCATTTCATTCTGACCAGATATTCTATTGTACATTACTTTCCCAATGTTGTTTAATCTTATGTTGCCACTGTATTGTCTTTTAATGCTGATATGAGTCTCCAATGGTCTCCATTTCAAGATTTTTATAAACGTCAGAAGAAGGTAAAATAGTAATTTTTCACTGTCTGTATTTGGTATAATAACTCTGTCACGACCGGGAACATGAGATCAGGAAGTAGGACGCATGTGCAGAGTTCGAGATGAATAAATAACAACCAAGAAACAAAACACTAGAATCAAACAACAGGCAGGTAAATAAACACAGGAACACTAAAACGTAGAACACAGAAACAGACAGGGAATCAGCGACAATCATCCGGCAAGTGCACATACAACAGGCAGGGGTATATATACAAACAGACTAACGATACACAGGTGTGATGAGGCAGGTAATTAATTAACAAGAGTCCACGTGACGACAATCGGAACAGACACAAAACATGACACGGATTCCACAGTGACAAACACCTGATAAATCTGCTTAGTCAGACAAAGTCAGACGTCCGACCATCAACAAAGTCAAACAGACCACTGAGAATGCAACTCAATTCAATAAATCATCTTTCTGTCTCCTGCCTGCTGTTTTCCCTTCATCTTTGTATCTGCCTCGTGGTTGATTTGTAGTATTAACTCAAAACAGAGTTGATATTTAAGTACAGATTTAGTGATTTACTTAATTTCCTAACAGGGAAATGTATGGCAATTCTCATACGTAAATCTGTTTATGTGGACATATAGCATACATGTTCAGAAAATATGATTTTTTAACATACGCAATGTAAAATTTTTCTTTTGATGTTTTGGGATGTGGGCAGAGGACACTGATTCTCTATGTGAAGAGCCAACTGAATGTCTGCATCCTTAGACAAAGACTCCTACTGATGAGTCATAGTTAATCTGTCATGCTACTTTGCATGGATAAATGAGAGTTTATGGATATGCCTTGTTTTGCAGATTCCCTTCAGGCAAGAGATGTTTTTGACATCACCCTCCTTAGACTCCACATTCTTTTATTGCAAGCTTACGTTAGTCACCCTACTTCTAATCACACTTACAGACTCAAACATCTTAACTTCTTTATATACATCCATAGTGTTATAATAACTCAGCTAGGTTATATGTAAACCTGAGCGATTTAGAATGCTTATTTATTCTGAAAATGTATTTTGAAGGAATAATGTAATCTTTTTTGTGCTTTATAAAAATGCATACATCACACATTATGAAATATAATGAAAAAGTTAGCATATCTAAAACCACACCCCATAACGCCAAATAAACAACACCCAGCACCTCTGGATTACCCAGAACTCAGATAAAGCTTTCTTCATTACTTTACACTGATATCAAGCCATTACAGTTAAATCTGAAATCCGTGTGCATGCGTTGTTAAATGAAGATTATGGGAGAGACTATTTTTATCTTGTTTAGATGCAACCCATAGTCATTTCCATACAACACAAACTTCACTAATGGTCTACAAAAAGAAGGAGCCAGATGTTACTGAACTGAAATTTGGGGAAATAAGGAATGTCTTACATTCTAATGGAGTGTTTCCACAAAATATGTGTGCTGCTGCTGCTTTCTCACCACATTTAACACAAAAATGTTTCCCCTAACAAAGATGCAAAAACAAGAATTCTGCTGATAAGAGATGCCAGCTGAGATACAAAATACTGACATTAAAGTCAAAACTTTGTATGAAATGTCAAAGCCTTAGACTAGAGAATAAAAAAATCAACATTTTCTTCATTTTATGCTTATTTTCTTGACAAAAATATTTTAATATGTTAATACAACTGAAGAACTCTTGTTACTAGGTCGTGTTGCTACTAACAGCTCTTTAAATAACAACCTACACAGCCATACAATAATCTTGGGGCCCTATGTTAATGATCTGAGCACTTTGTATAAGCGCACAGCCTAAATGGGCGTGTCCGAATTCACTTTTGCTAATTTAACGATGGGAAAAATGCTTTATGCGCCAAGCGTATGGCCTAAAAGGGTTGTTCCTATTCTTGTAATGAGTAATGGGTGTGTTTTGGGCGTAACGTGCAATAAACCAATGAGAGTCTCATAGTGCTGTGTTCAAAATATCGATACGACGATACATCGTCATGGACGCCTGACGATGCGCGCATCGATACAGCACCTTCCGTATTGATTCGGATGTACTTTTGAAAGTAACGTGATGAATTGCTGTTGATCTGTGATCCATATGGAAAGGACGCATGTGTCCCGCGGAGTACGTAGAGTTAAAGGTGGCGGGGTATACTTTCACTTTGCGTGTCTGTCTCGCTGGCGCATGTGTCTGCATAGTGAGCCGCGTACTCGCGCTCTCTCTCTCTTGCGCGCATTAAAGTCAATGAGTTCAGTATGAAAGCGCAGATATTAGCCTATACTACTGCAAAGGGCTTTATTAGCCATGCTCTTATAAAACAGTACTAACGCATTTGAGAAGAAACACAACAAAGATTTGCATGTGAAAAGTGTACGTCTAGAGAAGAGATACAGAGCTACTTCAAAATATAACTCACATTAATAATCTGATTTCTATTAAATAGTATTAAGTCTGACTGCATGTTTATAGATATAGTCATAGATGTAGAATAATGAGAGACAAGAGTAAGGCACCATCTTTGTAAAACTGCTTTAAAAAAAAACATAAGTTAAGTACTAACTCTGGAATTTTTAATATTTCTAATAGCTAATAAATGAATGGCAAAAACACAACTGTTACAACACTGCTTATTCAATCTACAATAAACAAATAATAATAAAAATAATAATAATAATGTTACTAAATTCTGAACAAAAATGTAATTCAAAATAGTCTTGTATCATGATGTGCATCGTATCGGGACCCTTGTATCGGGATACGTATCATATCGGGGAGTTGTTGGCGATACACAGCCCTAGAGTCTCAGCTCTCATCCCCTTAATTTTGTAAACCAGTTTAAGATTAATGTTAAAAAATTTTGTTGTTTTCACTTACTATTTTTTGGATTAAAACCTTTAAAAGCCGTTTTCTTTCAGTCATGGAAGTTAAAATAGCAGGATTTTAATTGCTGTAAATGTATTGATATCCTACATAATCATTGTAATTTCATAAAATAATTAGCAAATATGCAAAAAAAAAGGTTTGTACTCTAAAAATACTTTATTTGTAACAAACAGGTGATAAAGAATTTACAAACGTGCGAAGAGCTTTCAGCAAATGGACATGTTTTTTTTAAAAGCATTACTTAAAAATGTTTCTCATCTCATCATATACAATACATTCGTGGGGTAGCATTAAAAAAAAATTAAAAATAGATGCATTTGTTTAAAGCAAAGCACTTATTTACTTACCAGGCGACATGTGAAGCAGCTCTTTAGCTCTAACGTCTCATAATCGGTCCTCATTTATGTCCAAGAGACTTAATAATAATCTTTTACATTTCAATCCTTTAATTTTTTGTATTTAAAAGCGTTTTTGTGCTGCTGCGCATCCAAGTGTGTGATAAGCAAACCACGCACTCTTTAAATAACAAAAACATATTGCGCCATTGACTTTAGACCAGGTTTTTGTTGGTCAATGGCATGGTCTATTTAAGTTGCCTCAAAATAGCAACGCGCCAACAATGCGCCTGAACACACCTCATTTTCAGACCAGAACGCCCATGGGCACAAAACTGTGTGCAAATGCATTTGCTATTTAAACAACGTGGTGCTAAATGTGAAAATGATAATGCGCCTGGTAGAAACTAGCAAAAAACACTTGCGTCGCGCATTGCGCTGCATTGCGCCAGGTGTATGATAGGGCCCTTGAAGTTTATTTTGATCTTCTATTTGTTAAGCATGTTATTAATAGTTTCTTTCAACTTAGATCTACAACAAAAGTTAATCACTGATATAACTGTAATTCATAAATAATTTTTGACCCAACTAGATTTTTGTAACTCTTTTAATGTTTGTCTACATCAATCCACCCTGTCTTGATCACAAATGGTTCAAAAAACACAAGACAAACACAAATAACTTGTGTTCCTGTATACTGTAGCTCAGTGGGAGAGCATTGGGTTGGCAGCGCATAAAGGTGATTGGTTTGAACCCAGGGAACACAAGTACTGATAAAAATGTATAGCTTGTAATGCACTGTAAGTAGCTTTGAATAAAAGTGTCTGCCAAATGCATAAATAACATAAATGAAAAACTTTATAACAGCACTGCTGGCTAGTAAAGAGAAAAACTATTTAGACGTGAACATAAAGATTTCAGTCTTTATGTTTGTTTGGCTACGGTAAATGAGTTAGCATAATTGAAAATAAAACCGAGAATGAGAAAACTTGTCAATTTCGATGTAATAGCAACAGATGGTTGGTGTACACACAAAGAGAGCGCAGCCTTTCAGCACAATTAACAATGAAAAACAGCTCATCATTCTGTCTGTTGTTGTGGCCAGCAGCCCCATGATGCTAATCTATTTTGCCGGCAAGCTTCCTAACGACTGGCAGTATATCCAAAAAATTCCAAACGCTTACACCCACTAACACTTTATTTTACCAAACAACAGCCTGGGTGACATTAACATAGGCCCTGGTTTTCACATCAGCATGTTACCCTAATCGCACCATGCAATTACCATGGCAACGTAACAGACCTAGAGGAGGGGTGCGATGGATATTTAGAGATGGGCATGGGTGGTACAACAAGACTCCTCTGCTCCCATGGCTCTCCCAAACCACACAGCTAAATCTGCCCCTTCTAAAATGAATTAAAACAGTTTGAGCGGTAAAGAGAGAGGCAAGGGATATGAGAAAAAATGCGGAGTGATGGAGAGATTGAAGGGCAAGAGAATGACAGAAATATATAGAGAGAGGGACCATCTAGACATGCTCTGGGAGTGGTGGAGCGTGACAACATTCTTCTAGACTTGAACATTGAAAAATCTTTTTCAAATTGGAGAGAGGTGTATATTTGAACGTTTTTAAAATTCCTGGTACTTTGGATAAACCTTCAATACAGTACTGCAGTCACATTTCACAAAATATTTTTTAGAATAAATCTCCTTTTGTCCCCATTTAATGGAAATTGTAAGCAGATTATATTGCATGGGACATATGACCTAGTCTCAGAAAGATAAATAAAAAAAACATTTGGAGAGATTAAAACTGTTAAGAAGAATAGTGACAGGAAGATTTTTAATTCCGCATATGTATTTCCTTTAATGAATGCATGCATGATTATGGTAATGTGCCTGAAATTTATTTTACCTATAGACTTGTTTAAACCTAAGATAACTTTTATTGTAGATTTATTAATCTATAAAATGAACTATGTAGCAAAATTCTGTCACCAAAATATATTATGCATTAAATATGCATTAATTTTCTGTACCTAATTCCCATAAATCGCTGTGCAAGCCATCTGAATGTGAAAGGTCAAGTACTCAGTGGTTCAAACAGTCTTATTCATCACTGAATAAACATATACTTTAACGTTCTGATAATTTAGTCACTTGAGTGAGCAGCTGATCTCTTATCAGGTCAAGGGTTTAGCCACATACCGCCAAGCGTCTGTGATTACAAGAGCTTTCATCATAATAACACCAACATGAACCACAGTTCTCCAGTCTACGCTCCTAAATCATGGTTGGAAAACTAATTAGCTTGAACTAAAAGCAGCCATTGTTTCAAGATAATTATTCATTTGATAACCCTACAATTAAGGGAAACCCTTTGCATATAATTTTATAGATTTATTGGCCTACTTTCCTTATGGGGTCCAAACTGACTTCAAGTTAGACTATTCATGTGTTTACAAGTGTGCAATCCTGACCCATAAACACACAAAAAGTGAAGCATCACCATCACCATTATGCTTTGCTGTAGGTATTATGGTGTAATATTTTGTTTTCTATCAAACAGGTTTCTACCAAACATACTGTACCAAGTATTTTACTAGGCTATTCAATTTGAACATTGTGATTAGCCTAAAAAACCTCTGACGTTTGCCGGAAATGTGATGCTCTTTACCATGTTTGAAAGATTCGCTCCCAATGCAATGCTACCAGGAGTAGTTAACATACAGGCTGAGTCCGAAGTGGGAGGAATTATATGGAGTGAAAACAGTATCAAAACCTCCCACAAAGCACACAATAATTTACGCACCGTAGTTCACAAACACACACAATAAATCCAGATGCACGCACAGCAATTCACGAATGCGTGCTGGAGATCCACAAGCACGAGAATTCACGAATGCACACAAGAGATTCGCACTGAAATCCACAAATGCACACAAAAAATGTACACGCTGAAATCCACAAGAGCATGCAGAAGATTTACACACTGAAATCCACAAATGCACACAAAATATTCACACGCTGAAATCCACAAATGCACGCAAAAAATACACACGCTGAAATCCACAAATGCATGCAGAAGATTCACACACTGAAATCCACAAATGCACACAAAATATTCACACGCTGAAATCCACAAATGCACGCAAAAAATTCACACACTGAAATCCACAAATGCAGACAAAACATTAACACGCTGAAATCCACAAATGCACACAAAAAATACACACGCTGAAATCCACAAATGCACGCAGAAGATTCACATGCTGAAATCCACAGGATTTTCAAGTGCAATATATCGTCTTCCTCAAGAGGGCGCGTATAAAGTTTTTCCTTTAAACAGATGCATTTCAATAAAGTAAAAGTGACATATAGACCCTTTTACTGTTTGTACACAATGATGATGTGGCAGCGTATGCGCGCGCATTTAGGCAACGGAAGTATCGTAAGAATCAACAGTGAAGCAACACAAACAGTAAGTTATTTTAAAAAAATTGACTTTATGAACATTTTCACTACAGCTACCAGATCCGTGTACTATAGTGGAGTGGATAAAAGACGTTAGCAGATGGCCAAAAATAAAGTTGCCAGATACATATATACGTGTATATTGTTATATTATATTAGTGCAACCAAACGCAACAACTGGACATTTTGATGTTGAGAAACCGTTTTAATAAACTTTCTGAGTTGCTACCACGTTAGAACCAATGGGGAATAACACCACTTCTGTTGCCCAAATGCGCGCGCAGGCTATTTGATCACGTGAGCTGTAAAAGGGTCTATTTGTCACGTATGATAACCTATATTTGGAATGTGAGTATAATTCGATAAAAAGCATATTTACATACAATGTTTATATATTAGACTTCAGGGCTGGGCAAAAAAATAAATTTTTTGATTCATCTTTTTTTTAAACATGGTCGATTAAAAAGGCCACAAGTATAAAAATCAATCCAAGAATCGTATTAGAAAATCGAACCTAGAATCGAAATCGAATCATTTTGATAGCTTGTGAATCGAAATTGAATCAATCTGGAACATCTGAATCGATACCCAGCCCTATTAGACATACATATTATATACTAGTGCCCTGTAAAATGCGTTTTATTTTTTTCCCAAATTGCGTTTTATTTTTTCCCAAATTCCGTTTTGTTAGTTTTAATTTTGGCAAATTCCGTTTTGTCCGTTTTAATATTTAATACAGAGCTGAAGATCTTTGCTTCATTGCTAACATTTTACATGGGCTCGGGCCGGGCTCGGGCTTGCGCTCCGGCTTTGCGCAGTAAATGAGCGGTCAAGTTCAATGCTGCTGGATGCACTATCAGCAAGTGCAGGACCGCTCTGAAGCCATTTACAGTGGATTTAATAATTTCCCTCAACAAAAACATGTAGCCTAATCTTGGTGAGTAAAGGTTTTTCAATGTATAACTAAATATTAATTGAGTCTTAAAGGACAAGTTCGGTATTTTAGACTTAAAGCCCTGTTTTCAGATTGTTTATGGTGAAATATAATGGTTTTGACTGAAATTTCGACATTTGCGGCTGCCCTGAGATTTTTCGCGTGTTTGTGTTTCATCTCACACCTCTACAATGGGTTTAATGGTGCACTGGAACAATCCTTCCTAAAATGCATTCAACTTTCATTTACAAAGATGTGAAACTCACCGAGTGGTCAGGGGTGTTCACTGATATGCTCACACAAAAATCGCTGCAAAAGATGCTTTCCAACAGCCGTTTTAGCATTCGTTGTTAACTTGGGGCCTATTTTTCCAAACGGCTCACATCCGTACATTCTTCCGATTAGAGCTTGAATAATAAACACCCCAGCCCAGGTGGTGGCGCTAATCCGCCATTGCCAATTGTAAGAATAGAAACAAAGTTCCCGGCGCGGAGTAATACCGTACCTCACAGGACATCTAATACAAGTCAATGGAGTTGGTAAAAACTACGATAAAACCTGTTGGAATGCGTCTTTTGCAGCGATTTTTGTGTGAGCATACCAGTGAACACCCCTGACCACTCGGTGAGTTTCACGTCTTTGTAAACGAAAGTTTAATGCATTTTAGGAAGGATTGTTCCAGTGCACCATTAAACTCATTGTAGAGGTGTGAGATGAAACACAAACACGCGAAAATTCTCAGGGCAGCCGCAAATGTCGAAATTTCAGTCAAAACCATTCTATTTCACCATAAACAATCTGAAAACAGGGCTTTAAGTCTAAAATACCGAACTTGTCCTTTAAATACATAATTTAGACAGAGGATATAGACTAATGTTGGCATTAATGGAGAGAAGTGCCGAAGCAAATCCCGCGGAGCCATTATCTTAATTTAGTTATTGCCAAATACCCATCTTAATTCAGAATGTATTATCTTTATTTAATTCGTTAAGAAATAATAATTTTTATTGGCATGTTGGCCCATTTATAGTGTATTGCATAGGCCTATTTAGAGTGAGATGTTACAATGTTACAGATGACTTATTTTATTTCTTTGTTTCAACTTCCAAGTGGCGTGTAGCCTAGTTAGTCATAAATAAATGATGTTAAAACCTGTGTAAATTACTCATTCTTGACAAAAGCTGTGTACGTGCGCACATTTAAATAATGTCGCTGTAAACGGGTTCGGGCTTTTAAAAAGCTGTCAATCAAAATTTACTTTCGGGTTCAGGCCGAATTCTGTCGGGCTTCGGTCATTTCGGGCCTAACTTTTAAGGCCCGATTACAGCTCTAATTTAATATATATAATATATGTCTTTATATATATAAAGTCATGTGGGAACTGCTCGCCACTGAGGGCTTAGCGTAGAGTCGTGGAGAGCCGCTTCACCATGGTTTCAGTGTTTTGGAGGGGGTCTGAAATGACTGGAGGGGGTCTGAAATTACGGGAGGGGGTGTGTCGCCCAGATTTGCTTCCCCCGGTCTGAATTTCCCACAGACACAAGTTGTTCTCCCACACAAAGACAGAATTTTATTCAAATAATGCAAAATTCCACAAAATTCTGCGTTAACGCTAGATTCCGTTTTAATTAGCCAATTCCGCGATTCTGTCCGCAATTCCGTGATCGCGGAAATTATAGGGCCCTAATATACTGAATGTTTGTCTCAATTTTTTATTTTCTATGTTCTTTGCATGCTGTATTATATACCTTGTATGTCGCACACTTACACACCAAAGAAAATGTAAAATCTTGATTCAGACCATAGGTGCTCTTTAAAGGGATAGTTTGGCCAAAAATGATATTAAACCCATGATTTACTCACCCCCAAGCAGTCCGAGTTGCATATGTCCATAGTTTTTCAGACAAACACATTTTCGGATATTTTAGAAAATGTTTTAGATCTTTCAGTTGATTAAATGTAATGTTACGGGGTCTACCCATAGTCCACGACCTTCAAGTCCAAAAAAAGTGCGTCCATCCTTCACAAATTAAATCCAAACGGCTCCAGGATGATAAACAAAGTTCTTCTGAGGGTAATCCGCGCGGTGTTGTTGTAGAAATATCCATATTTAAAACTTTATTAACGAAAATAAATACCTTCCGGTAGCGCCGCCATCTTAGTCGCGTCCGCATTCAGGATGAGAGCTTACGCAGCTTACGGAGGCTACTCTGCTGCTGCTCTGTGCCCACGCCCTCCGAATTTGTCATACGTCACTAAGAAAAGTGCGTACACTACGCTAATAGTCTTTCCTGAATGCAGACGCGACTAAGATGGCGGCGCTACCGGAAGGTATTTATTTTCGTTAATAAAGTTTTAAATATGGATATTTCTACAACAACACCGCGCGGATTACCCTCAGAAAACCTTTGTTTATCATCCTGGAGCAGTTTGGATTTAATTTGTGAAGGATGGACGCACTTTTTTTGGACTTGAAGGTCGTGGACTATGGGTGGACCCCGTAACATTACATTTAATCAACTGAAAGATCTAAAACATTTTATAAAATATCCGAAAATGTTATTGTCTGAAAAACGATGGACATATGCAACTCGGACCGCTTGGGGGTGAGTAAATCATGGGTTTAATATCATTTTTGGCCAAACTATCCCTTTAAAGGAGCAAAATGATGATTTTTACATCATTGAAAGAAGGAAGTGCAACACTGAAATCTGTGTTTCTCCTGTCTCAGCGGCAACTGAGAAAATTATGCATGACCATTCAAAAACATGACTGGGGTTCTTATACAAAACTTAATGCAAATGGGTGAAGTGTCCCTTAAAGTGCTCACTGGTAAAATGTTGTCATATGAATTTTTCTGTGTAGTGGTCTCCCTTTAGCCACTTTACCATTGAGACTTAATTGATGGTGTGCTGCAGAGTTGGTAATTCTTTCCACAAATTTTCCCATCTACACAGTGGAACTTCAAAGCCAAGATAAAGGAATAGACCCAGGAATTCTGTTATCATTAACTTAGCCTCATGTCTTTTCTGTCAGCTTTACCTCTCCGAGGAACACAAAAAGCTTTTTTTGGGGGGGAATCTATTTCTTTAAAGTATAATAGTAAGTAATATTGTTCTACAGTACAAAAACAGCATCTACAAGCATGTTTCTGTTAAATGATTATGAACGCATAAACTAAGCATGACAAACAATTGTGAATTGTGTATTACCATGTTCTTTTGCTGCAAACTGGCAATTTACACTGAAAATGAATGACTTCTGGTTGCTTTGTCACTGCAAAAAACTGACAGCAATAATGCCTGTTTACTGTCATTGTGGTGTATTGACAAAATGTGTCAAGTATTCAAATCAATTCCAATTTTATCAAATATAATAGGAATGAAACGGCCTTTGGAGACAGAAAGTGGTGCACATAACACTGACTCTCTCTCTTTCTCTCTCTCTGTACTATGCAGAAGAGCTCTCACATGTAGGCTATCTCTCTTACAAATAACTCCTATTTCCTTCCTCAGTTAAAATGCTGATTGTGAGCACCTCCTCGTGCTTGAGCTTGTCTGCTGGAAGTTAAAAACAGGATGTCAGACAGGGAGGGATGTGAGACCTCAGTGTCGTTCTAGCTACTCACACCTGAGTCTGTGGAGCAGTGGGGAGCAGTCAGGGTCATAACTAAGCTAGGGAGTTGTGTGTTTGTGTACAGTCAACTGACATGAGGCTTTTATCCCATTAGCCTCTCCCCTCCGAGAACAATCAATAATAAAGCTGGTGTGGACTCGATCCAGCTGAACACAATGGACTGCATGACCTCAAACTTCCCTTTACTAGACATACAGTATCTGCTAGATCATAGTAGTCTAGTCTGATGTACAGTGATTTGTCTGTGACTGTACAGCAGTTAATATTATGTAATTGCTTATTCAAGAATAGGATTGTGTTTACTAAAACCTAATGCTCTTTCAAAAGAAGTAGCTTTCTCTTGATGGAAAGGAACTGTTGTGATTTGTTACACAGCTGTATGGAAGTTGTCCTCTTCCCCAATGTCCGGCCCACCCTATTTTCCAGGGATGTACCCTCTTTGAGTCTATAGCATTGGGAGCCAGGAGGGTTAATGTAGTTTTACTATATAGAAATAAAAAGAGCAGTACACCAATTCCACACACATACTGTAAGGCACTATGGTAAACATTTTTGAAAAAGGGTAAAAACATGGAGACATTTAAGTTTAACAGGCGTATCAGAGCTGCCTCTCACCAGCCGAAATTCTACTTAATTCTCCGCTGCTGCAGACAGTCAATAAATTTGTGTGGTGTACGTGCCACCCAAGCTTTTAAGGTCATTAAATGAAACCAATAGAAAAGAAATATGTTCACCTGAGCTGCCCAGGTACTGTATTTAAGTGAATGAGTGTGTAACAATAACCATATTCATGTATATACTAAAATAAAAAAAAATGAAATGTAGAGAGTGATTCCTTGACTTCAGGATTTAAATGTAATCTCTTACTTTTTCATAATGTGCAAACATAAATTTTCTTCCCTTGCACGCCTCTCCACCTGCAATCTCTTGATTTCTAAATAACAACTTATCAGATCACATACTGATTTGGCTCTGTTTTCTGAATTGGTGCCTGGTTTGTCTGGGTTTCACCCTGATTGCCGACCACAAAACCTTAATTAAAGTAATTGTGCAGAAAACAAGAGAGGGCTCAGAATCCTGGCAAAAGCGTGCGCAAAGAACAAAGCCTTATCTAAAAGCCATTTTGGATTGAAATTTCTTGCCATATGTTAGTCATGTCTTTTAATTTCGTCTTTTGAAAGGAAACTATGCCTGCTAAACTCGCCATTATTTCAGCAGATGTTACACAGCAGAAGTACTGCACATTAATTTTGCCCCTACTGTATTTCATGCATGGGTATAAAGAGCAGTGCTAAGTTTAACCGTGACTAAAACTACACTTCCCTTTCAAGTTTTGACTATGTACGTTTCGTTACCTTCATGGTCATTGTGATCGTCTGAAGATGGGATGTCTAGGCTACAGGTTGGAGATCTGTCTGAGAGACTCTGCTGTAGGCTGATGTGAATAACCAGAAGTCTGCGTAGACTCATTAGATCAGAGTTTTTCAGGTCCTTCTCCAGTTGTTTCAATACCGCCTCGCCTGACTGACAGGTCAACACGGTCACCTACAAAATAAAAATCCATCAGTGTTAGTTATTACTGAAGCAAAAATTAGCAAAACAGTAATTAATTGTTAGAGTTGGGCTTATAAGGTTGTCTCATGACTGGCAGGTTGTGACTGAGGTGACCTTGTGCAAGGCATGTTTCCCCAATTGGTCCCCGGGTGCTGCAGTGATAGCTTGCAGCGCGTGAGTTCACTACTCACAGTTATGGATTTAATGCAGAGGTCACATTTCCGTTATGGACTACTATACTTGACAGTCACGTCACTTTCACTTCATGTGCTGAACTTCCACTGTGCAAAAGTCTTAGGCCACAATGCCAGAATTAGATTTGTTGTTTTTGCAATGTTATAGTGATCATATATAATTGTTTCTTATTCTCTTCAACAGAATACCTCCAGAAAATACAGGAAATGTGTATATGGTATTAAAAACTGTATAAAAATGTAAAGTTGATGTGTCAAGTTTTTAGGGTAAACTCCCCTTCCACTTCAGCAATAGCAGGAAATTGTAGGACCTCTTAAACCTAAATGAAATTAATAATAATTAATAATAATTAATTATTATTATTATTATTATAATGAAATGAAACCCTAATTTTTAATAAAAAAAAAAAAATTTTTAGTTAGTCTTTTTCTTGATTCTGCTCAAATACGCCCAAGATGTGTTTAAGGCCAAGAGAGGTCACTAAACCCAGACGATGCCCAAAGAAGACATTTAGTCCTGAAAATAATATTTTTTTTGTACATATTTTCTGTTTTTTCTGTTTGTATCTTAATAAAATAGATTGAAAAAATAAATATGGATGGACATAAAAACTTCTAAAACAACAAGTCTGGTGGCCTAATGCTGCGTTCAGACCAGCCGCGGTAGAGGCATCAAGTGCGAGTGATTTCAATGTTAATTCAACGTAAAGAGGCTTTGACGTAGCCTGGCTCCGCCCTCCTACGTGCTTCCGCTTAATTTTCATTTTGCTTCAGCAGTACGTCTGGGATAGCTTTGTAGAGTTTCGTTTTCTCCTGCAAAAATCTGCGGACCAATCAGCGAACAGATGGGGGTGGCTAGGAACGATGACGTTGAGGTCGTGCGTCAGTTTGAGTTGTAGTTCAGTAATGGCAGCGGAGAAAGACGTGAGAAAAGCTATTCGGTCCGTTGTTGCAAAACTGCCGAATATACACAAGTTAAAGCCGGAGCAAGAACCAGGTTTGCTAAGTTTTGTTTGTCTGATTATTCTGACTTGTTGTTTCCGGACGGTTTTGGTGCATGATATACGTCACAACCACACATTAGCGATTGGCAGATCCTGAGTGACTCTGGGCAGATCCAATAGTTTTAAACTTCAACAATTGACCCTCCTTAACGGAAGTAACGCTTTGCAATGGAGCGTGGCCAGACTCTCTGTACAAACGAAATGAATGTACGAGAGTCTGGTTAGACCAGGCTAGCTTTGACGCGCATTTGGAGGTCTCGCGGCACAAATGAGACATTTCGCGGCACGTGGTAAACGCGATTCCGCCTCATTCACGCATCTAGTTTGCGCAAATGGCGCGAAATGAGTGTTGCCGCTGGAAACACATGTTGAAAAATGTGACCTTTGGCGGAAAAACGTGCCGTGTTGACCAATCAGGAGCTTGCTCTAGTAGTGACATGATTTCATGAAGCGAGCAGAGTCGCAGAAGCCCATGACAGGAATTTCCGCGTGAATGTCTCGATTACTAGAATTTCACGCACGAGTGAAGCAAGTAAACTCAAAATGTTCAAGCGGCAAACTAGACGCGGTAGACGCAAATTTGATGCCTCAAACGTGGCTTGTGTGAACCCACGGTAAGACTTTTGCACAGTACTGTATATGTACAAAAAACCTGCAATACAGTTCAATAACCCCATATTTCATAAATGGATTTAAAGGGGACATTTCACAAGACTTTTTTAAGATGTCAAATAAATCTTTGGTGTCCCCAGAGTCTGTATGTGAAGTTTTAACTCAAAATAACACATAGCTAAATGATTATGTCACGTTAAAATTGCCACTTTATAGGTGTGAGCAAAATGTGCTGTTTTTGTGTGTGTCCTTTTAAATGCAAATGAGTTGATCTCTGCACTAAATGACAGTGCAGTGGTTGGATAGTGCAGAGCGGTATTTTCCCCTTCTGACATCACAAGGGGAGCCAAATTTCAATTAGCTATTTTTTCACATGCTTGCAGAGAATGGTTTACCAAAACTAAGTTACTGGGTTGATCTTTTTCACATTTTCTAGATTGATCTGGAGACCCAATTATAGCACTTAAACATGGAAAAAGTCAGATTTTCATGATATGTGCCCTATAAGATACGATTAGCAACAAAAATTGTGGTTTGTGAAATAATATGCAAGATTAGTTTTTCTGTATGTCGCAAGTCACGGCAGAATTCTGCTGACATTTTCAAACAATGCGCGCACAGTGTACCCATAAGACTGCAAAACCCAATGCACTGTAATGGCCTTGATTTTATGACTGCAAAGATAAAAGCTGTTGTTGATGGTCATTAGCTGTCTCTCATGTTGAAATACATTCCAAGTCAAGGCTTCAGTGAAACATTCCTCACAAACTACACAGCACAAAAACATCTCTCTCTCTCTCTCTCTCTCTCTCTAACTGTATGAAGCATCAGACACAGTAAGAATGTAATAAAAATAAAATATCATCAAAGCCAATCCCTCAGCTATAGAAATATTCCATTGAATGGTTCGAATAACTACTACATAATCTGTTGCATATTTAAATGGAGGGAGTCAGTGCTAATTTTATAATACATAAATACATCATTACTTCTGTATCTTTCTTATCACATCATCTTTTGTATCATGACAATAACTCAGCTAGTCACTGCTAAGTGAGACAAAGATTGAGCCCCATATGCACCATATAATCCTATTTATGCTACAAAAAACATACTTATAATCTGATTAAATTCACTTGACCTCTGCTCTGCTTCCTGTGGAGGGACATTAGTGCTAGGTTTAAATGGAGCCTCCTGAGAGGAGAGTAGTTGCTGAGGGCCATGTGGTCTGTGCAAGTGCCCCAACATCTCCATTCATGGCTGACGGTGATCTTTGAATTCAGTGGTTGGAAATCTGAATGTGAATGCTTGTGCAAGACACTTTCTTTGTTTTTGATGTGTGGTTTAAAGAAAGCATTGTTGAATCACTCTAAAATTAAGCCTGGGGCAAATGCATTAATCAAAAGACATTCACTGTTGATTTAAAAGACGAGTTACCAAGGCATGTCTTCATTATGTTACAACACTAATCATTGAATAGGAATTTATGATATTTATAAGAAATTAAACAGGCCTCAGACACTTTGCTCATGCCAACCTAATTATCTTTCAGTATTAGAGATGTAAACCCAAGCTGTCACCTCAACGCAGTTGCTGTTTATGTCCCCAAGAGCTGTATGACACATGTATTGTTTAAACTGCTGCAGGCTGTCCAATACTGCCTGTTTAAGGAGTGCCCCCCGCTGCCGAACACAGCCCTCCCGAGGCAGAGAACGCAGCTCCTCCACACAGGAAAGAAGACGTGTCAAATTCCCCTTAACGTGCTGCAGAAGCAAAAGAGATTATGGAATGAATAGGGGAATGGAAGATTATTAAAAGCAGTTTTGTTTTACTATTTGATTATGCAAATGGTGCCTACACATATTTATACTTACCACAAAGGGTAGAAGGCACTCCAGCTGTACACTGATGGCAAAGATGCTGAGTAGCGGCAGGCGGACAGGACCTGCTAGACTGCTGCTGAGAATAAAGAAGTTTTCCAAAGCCTGACACAGAACAGGGCATGTCTGTGACCACCAGGGGGGCGATGCATCCACTATCAACACACGGGATGGCTGTCTGGTGAAGGATGAACTGCATGCTTGCAGGATGGAGGAGGAGCAGGATCTGTTTCTCACATTCATGGCTATCCTACACAAATAAAGACATTTTTTAATGTGATAATGTGAAATTAAATATGATTACCCCTCTGGGTGAATATTATGTGTTCATGTGACTAACATCTGTAATGGTACAGATACTTCTATAATAATTCCAAAAGTCAATTTCAATAGAACATAATATCATAACAAAAACAACAACTTTAGGGAAACATGGGGCATGATCATATCAGTTAATGGGAACAAAGTGTTCTAAGAAATGAATAAAGACCGGAGAGCATCCATATGTTCTGTAAAACACAAAGAGTGATATTGTTGGCCATACCAGGGCAGAAGGGGCAAACTGGTTAAATAAGGCAGCGGCTTTTTGCAATCTAAGGACTGCTATTAATGCTATTCCACTTGACAAGAGAGCTCTTTGAGCGCACTAATGCTGTGCCTCGGGCTTTCCCTCCGTTTTAAGCACGACACAGGCGACAAAAGACACTTTTGTCCGCTCCATACACAGCTCCACAGACTCGCTGTCCTGGGACGATCAGCAGACAGTGCTGATGAGAAAGCTGATGAAGGATGAGCAGGTGTTTCTTCTGTATTCATGTACGGTTCACTCGCAGATTCGGGATACTCGTGACACGCATGCGCCCTCTTTACTGGTCTAACGTTAAGTGTTTGAATATTTTTCGTTGAAAAGCAACCACATTGTGGATGTAATTGTTAGATACGACTTTTAATATAAAGAAACAGATATTTACATTATTTAACAAATACTTACCCGTCTTCAGGTGGGTGTGTTATCTCTGCTGCGCGTGCTTGGCTACCGTTGACCGTTGACTTTCCAGTTAACGTAAAGTCACTCAAATTTGGTGATTTTAAAACTTGTTGCTGACTTGTAGTGGCATAAATGTCTTCACGCTTTTGTATTAATGTTACATTTTGTAACATACAAAAGAATTACCAAAAGACGAACGAGTTTTTCAATCACATAAAAATTCCGTTTCCATAGTTGCTTGTGCACGTGATGTGCAGTAAACGAAATAGCACGCGCGGCGCACACGCCACGAGCACCTAGGGACATAATATAATATAATATAATATAATATAATAAATATAATATAATTTCTCATAACTGCAAGCACCACCAATATAGTATAATAAACCGTCTTGTATTCCAGATGAAAAATATAAAGATTTATAGGCTACTATTTAGCCTAATATAAGCTGTAATGAAATTCCTAGATACTACAGTGTTTTATAACCTTATAGTAAATATTATATAGTATACTAGTACACAGTGTAATTAAAAGCCTATTCACTATACTTTAATTACAAGACTATACTATGTAGCCTATTGCTGTTTACTATAGCCTTTATTTACTAAATACTGCTTATACTATATTTCATATACTATAAGCCGTTTACTTTGCGAAAACGTCTGACTAAATGTAAACTACTCCGCCTTCTTGCCACAAGTAAACAATTGGACATGAAATATTGTTTTAAAATATTATGGGGACAGTTTAGTATTTTGTTTATGGTGGCATGAAAATAGATTGTGACCAATCAGAATCAAGCAGGCTATTCCACAGAGCCATGTAGGTAGTCGAGTTGAATTGAGTCAAGTCAAATATAATAAAATATCATCATCACCAAAACATATCATTTAAAAATCAGTTTTCATTTTATTTAAAATTATTTGAGATCCAGTAAAATTCTCATGGTGCATCTTCGAGAAATTCAGGTAATACGGTAAGTTAAATCATGAAATCAAACATTAGCTGTTAAGTTTTTTGCATGAATAAAATCAGTGATTTATTACACCACGCAAAGGCACTGTTGCAGACTCCTTTACTGAAGCCATAAGAGGCTTTAGCAAAAGTCTATGTTGTGAAATCAGTCCTGACACATGAAGACGCATCACCTCTCTGGTATAGGCAGGAATCAGCGTGAAGCTTTCACATCTGTTTCTTGGAGATAAGGAAAAGCAGGCCGAAGGCTTCAATCCCAGTAGTGACACCGCCTGACTAAATTGGCAAAACAGAAATCCAAGCTATGGAATGCTTCAGGATGTCTCATCTCAAAACAGTGTCTACAAGTTAGGAAGGGAACAGGAACACAACCCATAAAAACACTTCGGGTTTGTGGAGTTTGTTTAAATGATTTTCACAGTGGGACTCTAACATGCCACTGTAACATTTTAGCAATTATCGAAAACCATTTAACACGTCACCAAGCATTTCAAGCCCTCCTCTCGATCCCAGTGACTACTCGTCTCTCCATCATCTGAATTTAGATAGCTATAGTTAAACCTGTTTAAAATGCATTTGAATGAAAGCATTGCTGAAGCATTGCAACTCCAGTAATGATTTCTGATGCAACCAATTATTATGCAAACCAGGGAACTGCAACTGAAATTTTTTCAAAAATGTGCTCAGATGATACTACCTGTCCCATGGAAATTCAGAATCTAGATGTTACGTGGTCGACCATAAAATTGTTGTTAAATGTGCATAAGAAGTAGCCTATATATTTTTGTAAAAGTGAAATAATACAGTTTTTCTGCATATTGTTTTATGGTCTGCTTTCCTTGAAAAAGGCTTGCATTTATTAATAGTAATAGGTATCTTGACACTATTGTGTTTTGCATGACCTGTATACAGTATATCCTTTTTCATTTTCATATCCTCAGTGTAAATTAAACATAACTTTATACAATGAAATCACATAATCTCATCCCCCCTCTCAGTCATGCACTGTTCAAACTTTTAGTGTACTTACTGTACTTACTGACCTAATTTTATAGCTTTTCGAAAGATGTTTTTAGAAGATGTCTTGGGAAAGGTGCCTGGAATGTGAATTGACAGTATTTATAGAAATTACATATTTGGTCAGATTTGCATAGACATAAAGATTTTTTAACCTAAAAAGTAAATTGCCATGTGCTTATCGTACTTTGCCTACTTTTTCTGAAGTCATTCTCAGAAATAATTCTTTATTTGTGTAAAAATAAAGGTGGGTGATTATATAATTTTGTTTCCTTGTTTTCTGTTATTGTAAATAAACAAAGGGTTCATCCAAAAATCTGCATCAACATACCATGACAAGAACTGTCAGTCATACACAGAGAAACACTCTGTGTCACAAATTTACTGGTATTCCTATTTTTTATTTTTTTTATTTTTTTGAGACAATTGGGACACACACACACAAAATCACAGTAACAGAATAGACACTGACTGACACTGAATTGACTATTAGACAACAGGAAATCATGATTTTAAGCTATATAAGATACTTTGCACTGTTATGGCATGACAATGGGTGCCAAATTATTAAAATAATGAATAAACATTATTACTTTGGGCACCAGATGCATCTGCAATTATATAACCAGGTGCTTCACACAAGTATCTGTTAGTGCTGGTGCTTGTAATGTAGTATGTAAAAATAAAACTGTAAGTTACTTACATGTGTTGTTAAATATATGTCCGACAGTTACGTTGGCTCATGAATGATGGTGCTAACAGGAATGCCAATTAAATAGGACGCTTAAGGGGTTTCCCTCATTATTCTATTCATGAGTTTATCACATGCTGCCTGATTATGTCGTTTGGGAATGGAGGTGAGAAGACAGAGCTGAATGGAAAATTCAGCACCTCTTCCACAAAGATTTTTTTTTAACTACACGCTTGTATTTTGTTAAATATAAAAAGTCTAAATGAGAACCTTATTTAACAAACACAATGCCCAAATTACATCCAAAAATTGCCATGAATTTTATACGCTCTAGTTTTCCTTTGTGCTCCTTTTTGCAGTCACTCTCTGCTCGCTCCCATCAGAAATCATCAGGCACCTTTGAGAATCAAGGGTCTTCACAATTGCAATTGGTGCAAGTATTTTTTTTAAAACCTAATCCAGTCCCGTTGTCATGGAAATGGTCCTCTCTCAAATAGAGCTTTTGAAAAGTCTTGCATGAAAGATGAATTTGAGGGGGCTGGATTTGAGTCGTAATCTTTTCACACATGGAAAAGGAATAAAAGAGAAAAGGTGGAAAACCATGAAAGCTTTATTTTTCTCACTCAGAATAAAGAAAGTCTCTTCTACAAAGAGAGTTTAATTTAGTGAGATGGCACTATAGTTTCGAAAAGGTACTTCAGAATGATTTTTTTCTGGGCACGTTTAGGACATGTTGCTTACACAAAGAAGTTTAGAAATCATTACTTAAAGATAAACTCATATACAGTACATTGTTAGATTTTGATTACTGAGATTTTAAAATGTTTGAAGAATTTCAAAGGGAGAGTCATCAACACCACATCTTTTGACCTGCTCTCATCTCATATTTTGCACTCTTAAAAATAAAGATGCTTAAAATGTTTTTCGCAGAATCGCAGTGATTCCATGGAAGAACCATTATTGGTTCCTCAAGGTACCATTCAGTCAAAGGTTCTACTAAGAACCATTTCTTTATTAAATTGTTTATCATCTAGGAACCTTTCTTCATTATAAGTTCAGTTCAACTTATACAAAAACCTTTTGTGCAACAGGAAGTTAAAGGTTCTTTATGGAACCGTTCAGCCAAAAGTGGTTATTCTATGGGATCGTAAAGATAAAGCACCCTTATTCTTAAAGAGACACTCCACTTTTTTTAAATATGCTAATTTTCCAGCTCCCCTTGAGTTAAACATTCGACTCCGGGTCTGGCGGTGCCATTTTTAGCATAACTTAGCATAATTAATTGAATCTGATTAGACTATTAGCATTACGCTAAAAATATAAGACTTTCGATATTTTCCTATTATAATCCTGACTCTTTTGTAGTTACATAATGTACTAAGACCGACGGAAAATTAAAGGTTGCAGTTTTCTAGGCAGATATATGGCTAGGAACTATACTCTCATTCTGGCATAATAAACAAGGACTTTGCTGCCTTAACATGGCTGCAGCAGGCGCAATGATATTACGCAGCGCCTGAAAATAGTCCCCTGCTATTGAAAGTAACCAAGGGGACTATTTTCGGGCAGTGCGTAATATCACTACGCCTACTGCAGCCATGTTACAGCAGCAAAGTCCTTGATTATTGTGTCAGAATGAGAGTATAGTTCCTAGCCATATCTGCCTAGAAAATTGTAACTTTTAATTTTCTGTCGGTCTTTGTATACGATGTAACTACAGAAGAGTCACGTTTTAAAAAGGAAAAACGTCAGACTCTTTGGTTATTTTTATCGCGATGCTAATGGTCTAATCAGATTCAATGGATTATGCTAAGCTATGCTAAAAGTGCTAGCGCCAGACCCAGAGATCAGCTGAATGGATTCCAAAATGGTAAAAATCAAATGTTTAACTCTAGGGGAGTTGGAAAATGAGCATATTCTGTATGTCATAGTTTAGGAAACCATGTTTTGCCCAAATTGACCTATTCTAAAACTTAATTTTTTTAAACCATCAATCGCTACCTGCACATGTCAACACAGAACGCAACACCAGCCTCAAAATATTTTTGTAATCTTTTTACAGCTACTATTTGTTTAATCTCACTGGCATGTGTTTCTTTTTGAATTTTCACTATCATCACATTCACATGGAAAAATGGAAAGATGAATTGCGTCTGATATTGTTTTTCGTCATAGCTGTTATGTTGACCCTCAACATGGAACAGTACCCCATGGACAGGAAATGACATGATTGACGCAGGAAGGTTTTTTAGTCAGTGTGGTTTTATTCAATGTCAATATTTAAAAAAAATTCTGTGGTTTATGAAGTATTTTTCCGATCTTCAAGTTTCAAATTTCACCCACATCCAAAAGCAGTCGGTTTCAAATCACTGTTCAAAACATGTTGCTGTTCTCTGTAATGTTCTGTTATTCAAAAGCCTTATCTGTTGTGTCCCCTGATGAGTCTACCAGCCTGTCTTAAGAGATGATAAGACGAAGTTTATTAGGGAACCTGACCTGTGAAGTCCTTTCTTTGTTCAGACTGTGTTTCTGATTGAAGTATGGAGAACGAGAGCAGCAGGGCATGGCTAATGACTAATTACTGTACTGAAACAGGGCATGACATGTGCGTGAATGCACCGCAGGTACAAAACACAATGCAAAGCACATTTGAAATCGACATTATGCAAATGCATTAAGCAGTTCTAAATGGCTTTCATATGCGAGTCATTATTTTTCTGAAGGCTAAATGACATCTCTCTTGCTCTCTCACTTTATTTTACTTGATTTCGTTTTTCTCCCTCTGTATTTCTTGAACTCTAAATGCTTTTGTCTGAGAGCTGGTTTCCTCAGTGATGGCCCCTGTTGCTAGAGTACAGGAAACAGGTAGTGCTGGTGTGGCCAGAGGTCAGAAAGAACAGGAACAGGACGTAAAACTCTCAAAGACTGACTATTCGATTTGTGGAAACAGAAAATGAATCAGTACTGTACTGCCAAGACTACTGACAAACACTACAATACCAGAAAAAAGGTACATAAAAGATACAAAACTGTATTTCCGGGTGGTACCCTAAGGCAGTGGTTCCCAAACTTTTTCAGCGTGTGGCCCCCCTTGTTCACGGTGCATTCCTTCGCGGCCCCCCAAAGAAAATGTGTGACAAAAAAAACTGTTCTAAAACTCAACATTTTAATAAAAGAAACCATTAAATTATACAAAAAAGTAGTGCTTTTGGTTAGTTGCCCTATTTTTTAGGTTTAAATACACAGAATTTCTGATAAATTAATGTATTACATAAAATGTCATAAAACTGGGGCCCCCCTGGCACCATCTCGCGGCCCCCAGTTTGAAAATCACTCCCCTAAGGTTCCGTTGGGTACCTTTACAGGTATATTAAACACAATACGAGGTTTTGCCTTTTTAGGAACATTGCTGTACCTTAAAGGGACACTCCACTTTTTTGAAAATACGCTCATGTTTCAGCTCCCCTATAGTTAAACATTTTATTTTTACTGTTTTGGAATCCATTCAGCTGATCTCCGGATCTGGTAGTACCACTTTTAGCATAGCTTAGCATAATGCATTGAATCTGATTAGACCATTAGTATTGCGCTAATAAATAACCAAAGAGTTTGGATATTTTTCTTCTGTAGTTAAATCGTGTACTAAGACCGACAGAAAATTAAAAGTTGCGATTTTCTAGGCAGATATGGCTATAGACCGTTTCAGCAGTAACAACATAAACAAGCGGCTGTCGCGGTCCGCACGTAACTTCCGGTAAACTCCGCTAAGAATAAATAACAACAAAGTTCTTTAAACGTAGTTTATTTATATAACAAGCAAAAAAAAAAAAAAACACATAGATTACCTAGGAAACCAAAACATTTGTTATTTTCGACGAGGCATTCGTTCAAGAGATCAGTTTAGTAACTAGTCAGACCATTAAAAAAACGAAACCGGAAGTAAGGTTCGGATCCAGACGTGTATCACGTGCGTCCGATGAAACCGTCTATACTCTCATTCTGGCATAATAATTAAGGACTTTGCTGCTGTAACATGGCTGCAGCAGGCCGAAGTGATATTACGCACTTGGTTACTTACAATAGCAAGGGAACAATTTTCAGGCGAATTATGTTAGATTCAATGAATTATGCTAAGCTATGCTAAAACCGGTAGCACCAGACCCGGAGATCAGCTGAATGGACTCCAAAATGGTAAAATTAAATGTTTAACTCTAGGGGAGCTGGAAAATTTGCATATTTTCAAAAAAGTGGAGTGTCCCTTTAAGCATCTTGCGTACCTTTAAAGGTACAGTGAACTGTTTTGTACCTTTTACTTGCCTTCCTATTCAGTACTTGGATCTAAATACAGCCCCAAATGTGGCACCCAGATGCATCACAGCGCCCCCTATTGTGCGGCTGATTCTTCAGTTTTACATTCTGACTTTCATCATTTGCAATGTTTCTTGTTGCATCTTTGGTGATTCTGCTGCTTTTTATATGTCTTGTCCACAAAAAGTGGATTAATTTTAAAAAATGTAGAAAGTTTTTGCCAAAAAAGTTTGCATGCACATAGAAGGTTTTGCAGCGAACAATATTTTACATAACAATGAAATGACTAAAGTGACATTTTTGAAAATATGGCATTTAAATTACTGACTAATAACATTTTCATTGCCATTAAAGTTAAATTACTGAACCTAAAGTGAACAATTGTCATATGACATCACAATATGGCGAGAGCGATTCAAGAGCTGTGCTTTCGGTGGCCCTGTGGTTCAGCTGTTTCCACAGAAAACAGATGGGCCTGGGTGGTTCACTGAAAAAGAAAACAGTCATACCTGGCAAGCTTAGATGCTTTTTTCAGAAGTGAACTTAAAGAGATAGTCCACCTGAAAATGAACAATTATTCACTACACTCTTAAAAATAAAGGTGCTTCACAATGCCATAAAACAGGGGTGGGGAACCCTGGTCCTGGAGGGCCACTGTCCTGCACAGTTTAGTTCCAACCCTAATCAAACACACCTGAAAAATCCAATCAAAGTCTTCAGGATTACTTGGAAATGAAATGCAGGTGTGTTTGATTAGAGTTGGAACTAAACTGTGCAGGACAGTGGCCCTCCAGGACCCTGGGTTCCCCACCGCTGCCATAAAAGAACCATAAAAGAAGTTCACTTCTGTAAAGAGCATCTAAGCTTGCCAGGTATGACACATCTTAACACCTTTCACCCAGAAACACCAGAAGGCGCAGGGTTATTAGACACTTCTAAATCGCTGTGAAAAACCTTTCAGCACCTTTATTTTTGTTTTTTGTTCCATGTATTTTTTATTTGTAAAACACAGTAGAAAGAGTAGAAAGAATGTTAATGTGCACTTATACAGTTAAAGTGAATAGTGATTGACGTTGTCTGTCTGACATCTGCCTAACATCTCAATTCGTGCTGCACAGTCAGACAGATTTAAAACAACATGAGGGTTGAATTATTTTAATTCATTTTTCCATTTTCCAATATTCCACTTAAACTCACAAAGAATAATACACCTTCAAAGTCAAGTGCCCTCATATTTGTCATGTGCACTTTAAAATTTAAATGGTGGGAGAGGGAGACTGTGCCAACTGAATGCCAACTGGTACTAAGCATTCAAGTGCAGTGTCATATCGCACCACTCTGCCCGCAAGCTGTGAGGCCTTATGGTTCCTTCAGAAAGATGCATGCCGGGACTGTGGATGTGTCTGGTCAGGGTTGACTGCACAGATGAGGGAGAAAGTCAAGCCTTCTATCAGTTCTCCTCCTGTAACTGTCATCAGCGTGTTTAACTGTAAGGATCTTTCATTTTTACCTGCTATATATGAGGAGTTCAGCTGCAAAACAGTCTAAGTGCATCTGACATGTTTTCTTGTAAATGAGGAAAAAATATACGCTAAAAAAAATGTATTTGGAAAAGGCAAAGTAAATAGTTGCAAGTAATACCACACCTAATGATGAAAGTTAAAGGTGTAATGTGTAAGGATCTCTTGACAAAAAGCAATATAATATAGCCTACATAACAGTATTATTAGTGGTAACTGTATTGTTTTATTACCTTAAAATAAGTCGTTTTTATTTACATTCACCACAGGCCCCTTCAAATAGAAGTCACCTTCATGTACAGTAGCCCTAAATGGACAAACTGCTCTACAGAGCGTGTTTTGTCTCTACATTGCCTCAGATGACAGCATGTTTGTCCTGTGGCAGCTACCATATGCGTTTTATACATAGACTGTAAAAAAAGGGACGTGTCCATGACGTCCCCCATAGGTTTGTGAAGAGCTTTTTTGAAGCCTGCCATGGGTGCCTGCCATGGGCCATCTGTAGGGTGTCCCATCTGTAATTTTTATGCTCCAAAGTGTGTTCATCAGCGCCCCCTTTGCACCCTTCTTGCGGTCTTTGGCGAAGCCCACAATGTTACAAGCTTCACGCACTTTACCAACCCAGTCCTTGCGAAAGAGCAATCAGACAACGGATGGGAGGAGTTCACACTGATGGGCAACTTGTTATCCTATTTCCGGCGTGACGCTTGAGTCTGTCCCAAAATACGACTTTGTTACGAAGTCTGCACTACATGTAGTCATCAACAGTGTTGGGGGTAACGCATTACAAGTAACGTGCATTACGTAATAATATTACTTTTCTGAAGTAACGAGTAAAGTAACGCATTACTTTAGAAATGTATACATTAATATTTGAGTTACTTTTTCAAAAAAGTAATGCGAGTTACTTTTCAGTTTAATTCATTTAATTTAAAAATAAAATAATGTACTATATTAACGTAAAATTACGCACTCTGTGTGCCTGAGCGGGAACAGTTTGAGTCAGAAACGTTGATGGCAGGCCTGAGTTTGACATTTTTGCGATCATAAAAAACACCTGCAAGGCCTGAAAGAGATCAAGCCTTTGCCAAGTAAGAAAAAGTAACGCAAAAGTAACTTAAAAGTAACGCAGGCTATACTTTCCATGAAAAGTAACTAAGTAACGCAATTAGTTACTTTTTTGGGGAGTAACTTAAAGGAATATTCCATTTTCTTAAAAGAAAAATCCAGATAATTTACTCACCACCATGTCATCCAAAATGTTGATGTCTTTCTTTGATCAGTCGAGAAGAAATTATGTTTTTTGAGGAAAACATTGCAGGATTTTTCTCATTTTAATGGACTTTAATGGACACCACCACTTAACACTTAACTCAACACTTAACAGTTTTTTTCAACGGAGTTTCAAAGGATTATAAACGATCCCAAACGAGGCATAAGGGTCTTATCTAGCAAAACGATTGTCATTTTTGACAATAAAAATAACAAATATACACTTTTAAAGCACAACTTCTCGTTTAGATCAGGTCGTCATGCGCTAGCGTGACCCGACGCAATACGTCATGACGTCAAGAGGTCACAGAGGACGAACGCGAAACTCCGCCCCAGTGTTTACAAATGTGGTGAAAGAGGACCGTTCCTACGTTGTTGTATGTCAACTGATACTAATTAATGTCTTTGTGTCAGTTTATTGTTTAAAATGGTCCGCAAATGTGCGTTTTATATATGTAACACGTGACCTCCCTACGTCACTACGCATTTACGTTAGGTCGCGCTGGACCGGACCTAAACGAAAAGTTGTGCTTTAAAAGTGTATATTTGTTATTTTTCTTGTCAAAAATGACAATCGTTTTGCTAGATAAGACCCTTATGCCTTGTTTGGGATCGTTTATAGTCCTTTGAAACTCCGTTGAAAAAAACTGTTAAGTGTTGAATTAAGTGTTAATTGTTGGTGTCTATTAAAGTCCATTAAAATGAGAAAAATCCTGCAATGTTTTCCTCAAAAAACATAATTTCATCTCGACTGAACAAAGAAAGACATCAACATTTTGGATGACATTGTGGTGAGTAAATTATCTGGATTTTTCTTTTAAGAAAATGGAATATTCCTTTAATATTGTAATGCATTACTTTTAAAAGTAACTTTCCCCAACACTGGTCATCAAAGTGTGGACTCTGAGGAAGGCCATTTGGGACAGGGCCAGAGAGATCTGAAGGTTGCCCCTTGGTTTTAAAAATTGATGGGTGAGCTATTGGTTGCAATTCCCAATCTCACCACTAGATGCCACTAAAATTTACACACACCACCTTTAAATTGTAAAAATAAAGAAACTAATGTCACTGCGACATACGGTTTGGATACAGGTCCAAATACTCACAAGAGACACAAGTTTGAATGTGATAAACGGTCATTTGGCGTGTCGTCATTCATCTAATTAATCTTTTGTGCACTTAGAGGAGATGTGCACAAAGTCGACAGATTCTGCCAACAAATATAAGTGGTGTTTAGTGGATTCTGCCAACAAATCGAATGGCGTTTAGCAGATTCTGATTACAAAGAGGTATTTTTTCATTGTGGCGAGGCCGGGATTAAGTACATTTGAAGCAATATGCTTCTGTTTCAAGCATAGACTGTAAAAAAAGATGGACGACGCCTGTTCGCTCCCTTCCATTGGTGAAAAGTGAAGCCGCCAGTGTCCCGATATGGCGCTGACATCTTGGGTCTTGAGTCTGAGCAGTAGCGATTTCGGTACCAGTCATGCGCAGTAGTGAGCAGGAAGTAAAGCCGCGAAATCAAAACCCCGCCCTCGCTCTCGCAGAATGCACATATCACACGATATCACAGCTGTCAATCATGACATGACACCACCGTTTTTATATCATTAAATAACTAACTAAACACAAACTTATTTTAAAAACAAACATTTGAATTTACATCAGTGGGATAAAAACTACAATAAATGACAGAAACCAGGTTCGGAAAAAAGATAATTGAAGTGTAATTAATTTTTTAGTTGGTCTCAAGTCCCATTGAATAACATGGGGAGGCGGGGTTTATGACCTATACTGGGACCAGTCACTGGGGGGCGATCGAGACGTTTTGGCTTCACTTTTCAGGGCTTGTGCGGCACGCTTGGTTTCAAGAGTTTACACATCAAGAGCTTTGATATTCAAAGGGAATATGGCATTAGGATGATCACTTCTGATTGGTATTCACCCCAGTCTGTTATCATATTGTAGCTGTCTTTGAATAGCTAGATACCATGTGAGGTTGTGATGCCTAGTAATTCAATTTTGTGGATAGATTGCATATATTGCATCTGATAGTGGTGGTAGGATTTTTTATTTCTTTAAACCTGGTTATGTAAAATTTTTTACAGTTTTATTATTTGAAAAACAGATCGTTTTTTTAAACCTTTTAGAGTAATGGGGATAATGTACAGTTTGATCAAACTGATCACTATTGCACCTCCCTGAGCCTATTGAAAAAATGGTTTCAAGAGTTGGAGTGTGCACACCTCTTGCCACCTATGATGCATAAAAATGTCTGTGTAAGCATTTACAACACTAAGACCCATGCAATCATCTTAGCTTCACCCTGAGGGTCAACGAGTGCAGATCCTCTATTCTCATTTTCTTTCTTTCTGTCTCCCTCTGTCTTTCTTTCCCAGTCTCTCCCACTCTCACACACAGACAGGCTTTGAAGCTTAATATGTCCAAAGCGAAACCCAGTGCCACATCAATTAATCATGTTGAACTCTCACATTAAAGCTTTTTTTTCTGAGAAAACCCAAAGAGTGAGAAGAAGTGCAGACACTTATTTCCTAAACACAATAATGAAGACCTTGAGTGGCTCACCATTAACGCAATAGATCCTTTTCAGAAATATTAAAGGGGCCACGGCACAAGAATTTTTAAAGATGTCAATTAAATCTTTGATATCCCCAGAGCACATATGTGAAGTTTAAGCTCAAAATACTATATAAATAATTTATTATAGCATGTTAAAATTGCCATTTTGGGTGTGTCCTTTAAAATGCAAATGAGCTGATGAAATTCAAACACTGATCAACATGATGGTGGTTTGTTGCAATTAAAACTCAATTGTGCTTTTCTCTGCACTAAATGGCAGCGCTGTGGTTGGATAGTGCAGATTAAGGGGTGGTATTATTATAATAAGAGCTCCTTATGACATCATAAGGAGAGCCAAATTTCAACTACCTATTTTTTCATGTGCTTGCAGAGAATGGTTTACCAAAACTAAGTTACTGGGTTGATCTTTTTCACATTTTCTAGGTTGATAGGAGCACTGGGGACCCAATCACAGCACTTAAACATGGAAAAAGTCAGATTTTCATGCCATGGCCCCTTTAAATATAATCTTGATTTAGCATACTTGCTATTTATCAACAAAGTGAGGAAAGACAAACAGAAGAAGGTTTGAACTAATTTTAATTTATTTGTTGCCAGAAACAGCAAGATGGCATTGCATCCCTTGCATCTCTCAACCCAGCTGGCCAAGAGCCACTTTGAATGAAAAGTGACTTTAATGAGAAGATCACAGCAGTGCTAAGACTTTTGGGTCTGTTCTACAGTAGCTACAGCATGCATCTTTATGGCATTGTCATGTTTACATTTATGCACTTAGCAGATGCTTTTATTTTGATAAGAAATGTAAATTGAAAACTGCCGACCCAAAACGTGTGTGTGACAGTTTGTGACATTACAATCTTAAACCTTTGGGTAGACACATTTCTATCCAATTCTTTGAGAAACAGTTGACATTATAAAAAGATTTTTTGTAATTATGGTAGCACTGGGTACTCTTGATGGAGCTATAGCATATGGTGACAGAATATCAGAATCTCCCTGCGCCAATTAAAAACCTAGGGTCCCGTTTAAGGGTCCTAATGGACGTGCCATTTACTCAGCGTTGAGTAAGTGGATTAGTTACCTCCCCACTTGGATGAGTTAAAGGAGGGAAATAGAAATCAGGCCATTAATCCTATTGTACGAAAAGAGGAGCGAAAGAGAGAGAGAGGAAGAAAGAGGGAAAGCGCCATTGTGTCTCCATCAGATAGAGAAGGTCAGCTTTTCAGGGACAAAGTGCTGCACTTCTCCGTGCCCTCCCATTTTGAGTTACAGAAAAGTGGGAAGGCTTTTGATAACCAGGCAAAGAGAGAGGAAAAGGTTTTCATTATTATGCCTCCATGGGTGGTTCAATTATTTCTTTTTTACAGCAAAGTATTTTTTGTACAGCTTTCTTTTAGCAGCAATTCAACAGATGTCTTTCCATTCTTTCACCCATTTCGTTAAGTCTCATAAAAGAAAAAATTAGGAAGTATTACATCAATATTGTTTTGATGCAAACCCATGGAATTTGCCTTTTTTTTTTTTACAAATGTTGTATTTATTACAATGCATTTATGACCTTGTCAGGCATAAAGAAATCATACTTATGAAAAGGCTTCATACCGAGCCTGTTTTATATTTAAACTCTCATTTGAGGTGCTCTGTTGGAATCTGAAGCAGCCTCAATAAATTAATTTTGTTGAACAACACTGAATTATGATCGGATGAACATTCAGTGTCCCCGCTGGGCCACCATAATGCGGCAAACCCTGACCTGCACACATATCGATATAAACCGCTTTGCTTGGAAACCTGCATATTGATCTTTAGAGATTTTCTGATGTTTGTCATTTTCCTGTTGTCCTACTCATTTTTGTGTAAAGACCTGTCACCATGCTTAGAATGATGCTTAAAAGTCACTATTTATATCTGTTCCATTTGTGTGTCTATTTTAGGGAAGTTTCCAGAAGATGCTAATCCCTAAAAGGGTTTCTAATCCCATTATGTAGTGCTTTGGCATCACGTCTTGTTTCCATCCTTTTCAGAGACAATTAATGACTAACCTTAGTGATGATGATCTCACCTCAGTTCTCATTACTCTGATAAAAGCAAATCCCATTTCTGGGATTTTGGGTGACATGTAAAAAAGATTTGTAAGCATTTTGGAGATGCGACACACTCTCAGAATAAATGGTGCAGTACAAAAGCTTTCACTGGGACAGTACCCTTTTAAATGGTCTTAAAGAGACCCTATTACATTGCTAAAAACAACGTTATTTCATGTATTAGGTGTAATGGAATGTGTTTGCGTGGTTTATGGTTTAAAAAACACATTATTTTCCACATACCGTACATTATTGGTGCTCCCTGAAACTCATTGATTTCGTACAAAGCTCATTGTTCTGAAAAACGCAGTGTCCTCCGATTGGCCAGACGTTGTGATTGGCCTGAATACCTCTGACCTCAGCCAGAAATGTGACACTTCTTACCGTATTTTGAAGCTTAACTCCCAATGCAATGCTAGAGTTAATATCGTCTTTACTACCTTATCAATACAGTCCAAAAAAAGACATTGAAGTTGCAGACGATTTGTACATTTTGCATATCATTAACATGTACTAATACACACTTACACACCAAAGGATGTGTAAAATCATGAATCGGATAATACATGCTCTTTAACATTTACCATTTAGGTACAGATAGGTAAATCTTTGGTACCAATATGTACTTTTAAAGGACTACTATGTATTCTTTAGGTACAACGTTTTTGGCCAGAATTTAGCCAAATATATTGGATATAACTATGGGGCAAAATGCACTGTTCAACTTGGCTGCTCTGGTGATGGACGTCCCACCTTCCAGTTAAAATAACCAATCATCAATCGACAACAACAATGATTCTTTGAAGGAGGAGCTCTGTACAAAGTCGCCTGATGTGCTTGCCAACCTGTGCCCATTTGCATTAGCTGTAAAAACTTTGGTTTAAAGGTGTTTTTTAGCACAATTTTAGATTGAGAAAGATGGCAGGCTAGTGGTGCGACTTCCCTATAGGTGGACTCTGATTTAGCTTTATATTCAAACATGGATTTGAACAATCTGAATAGCATGGGATTAAATATGCTCATGGGCGTCAGAACCATTATATGTGGGTGTGACAGAAGGACCCACATACTTTTTAAGACAGATGATATTGGACCCACTCCCATTTTCTTTAATTTAACGCATTTGTCTGTTCACTTGTCAGAGCGCCTGTCAGTCAAATCCATTCCACTAGAGAAATGCCCTTATAAATTAAAGGTAGGGTACCTAATTTTGAAAAATGCTAACGGTAGACGACTAGCAATGAAATCACGATCCCACCCTCCATTCAAATCGCCAACCAAAGTCACGCCTATTTTAAAACACATGAACACGCACAGATCAGATGTCCACATCTCATGTCTCATTCACCAGTGAGATAACTTTGCAGTACAAAGTGAATAACATTACCAAAATAACCAAAATAACCAACATAAACCACTGGTTAACATCAGAATAAGTTAAAGCACACTTTTGGTTGTGTAGAAGTAGTAACTATATCGTTACGCTAATCCGTAAACTAACACAAATTTCATAAGCAACACAATGTTTCATCAAAGTAGAATATCTGAATCCACCTCAATACAAACATATCACATATCTACCTTACCAAAATAAACAGTGCAACAACGCTTTCAGACCCTTTGCCTCCTGCAGCTGTTTGCATCTCGTGGTAAAGCAGTAAAGTTACTGATGTTAATTTGGGTTTTTGCTCTTTGCTGATCCAGGCAGTTTTTGCTGTTGTTGTTTTAAAGATGTCTTTCGTTTTGTGGCTCCTGTGCAAGTTGTCAATTCAGCAGGAAAGTTTGCCATTCTCCCTCTGTTTACAGACAGGAGGTGAGCGTGCCGATGACGTATGGTGTCTGCGTGAACGGGCTGCGCGGTGGTATTCAAATTACGCTTACTGATGAGGGACAAAAAAAGGCAACGTCCGTTCGGACCGAGATCTAAGATTGGTTTAGCATTTTTTGGTCCTACGCCTTGCACAGATGACATAAATTTCTACAAATACATGTAAACAACGTAACATAGTGATTGCTATCAAGATGTGAGGATACTTTTAACCAGCATAACTAAAAATGTTTCTGGATCAAATCAGATACCCTGCCTTTAAACTCCATTCCGCGTTTTAGCTGCAGCCTTGACTTCCACTCTGCTGCATCCTTAAATCCATTCCACTGTGCTCATGTAGAGCCCATATAATTGAATCTACATTTAATGGTTTGCTGCGCTCTGGCAACACAATGTAAACAAACCTTTTAGGCTATAAAAACAAAAGCCACCAGAATACATGGAAATAGCATCTACTCCAGTAATGTTTAAACATTGTCAGAAGAATTCATCATCCCTTAACAATAATAACCCATGTGTTTAACCTCTTAATCTATTACTTTAGTTATAATACAGGGTTTACTAACCTTAATCCAACATAGATTGATCAGTGCTGTCTGGAGGTCACATGGGCAAGTCTTGTTTTGTCTGTTCTGTTTTACAGTAAGTGTCCTCTTCGTAGGAAGATAATGGTGCATTACATATCACCCGGCAATCATCCAGTGACATGTCTTAATTTTTCCAATAAGGATTAGTGATCCCTGCTGAGAAAGGTCTTAGTTAAAGCTAAATGATTATTAGGAAGACACTTTTACTAGATTTAATGCAGAAAATCTGTCTGCTAGCTAGTCTGATCTCGGTCTATAATAAAAGCTTTAGTGAATGTTATCTCTGATGTCCTTAATATCCTGTTGACATGCATAACCTTTTTTGTTCACATTCTCATTAAAAATGAAAACATTTTAGTTCCATATTTTAGATAAGAGTACAAATTTAAACAGAGTCATTAAAAATGTGAAAAATGTTATTAAAATCTGAATGCACTTCTTTTTCTTTTGAGAAGCTTTACCCCAGATACATTTTGTATTTATTCCTAAATAATGCAAGGGTATAAAGTATAAAGTGCATAAGACAGCATTTAGTTAAATTCCATGATATATGTGATTAGATAAAAATTTCATAGCAAAATGACTCTTATGTGCCAGCAGAAGGATGTTTTGTTCTCATGTATTGACATCGCATCATAGCCCTTCTCTGTTGTACTATCCCACGGTGCTTTGCTTTGATCTGAACAAAGACAAAAATGAGGTCAAGTTGATGGGAGAGAGGAGCTGTCAGATCCTTATTTATATGTAAACATATATTTTGGGAAATGCAGGTATCATTTGGCCACACAGATCCCATTTTAACCAGGTTTCACTTTCGTTCCTGTAAATTGGTTCGTACACATTTAGTGTACGAAGAACTGTAATCTGATATTGTTGAGTGATATTGAGTATACTACAGTGTTTTCCATTTTTTTTATCAAAGTCATCAAATCTCAGAAGATTTATTTTAGACCGTCCTTACTTTCATTATAGTTTCTTTAAAGTCTTGCATGTGATCCATTGCAGCAAAGACCATATGTCTTCAACTCATCATTTCCAAAAATCTTCCCAACAGAATCAGTCCATCAGCAGCTACACATGTGCTCCTATAATGCAATTTTTACATCATACTGAGTGACAGCTTGCTTTCCCAGCCCCTCCCCTCTCACAGCCAGACAGTCTCCATATGATGCCACATCTACGCAACACCTGATGCCCCCCACCTGTGCATTTCCACTGGCTTTTGTCTCATTCGGCCATCTTGGATCTGCAGGGGGTGGACTGCAACATTGGCTCAGAGCCAACATGGTGGCAGATGGATTGGCTTCTGTTGGCTCCAGGGTCCTAAAGCTCTCGTTGTCTAACTTGGCCAAGGCCAGACAGCCTCTGGTTAGATAGCTTACAGTTTACACACAGTTGCCATGGCAACCCGAAGAAGAGTCATACTGAAGAAAGAGAAAAAAAAATATTAGGGAAGTGGTGGTGGTGATTTTGGATTTTATATATCAAGCCCAAAGCTTAAGTCATTTTCTTTTAATTAATTTAGAACTGGACTTTTGAGTCAATATGTATGCTTCTCATTTCTAAATGTTTAATTTGTATTACTTCTTTTTGAATGTGATTTTTAATTGGTTGACCGGCCTCTGGGAGCCTTATAGGTACATATTACAGTTGCCAAATAATCTGAGCATTATGCAAATCTAATGAACTCTGTTTCGGCTCTCTAAGCAAATATAATCATTGAATTTAAAATGCAGTATCCCCAAGCAAAGAAGAATTTGTGACTCTCAACATATTTGTCTTTTGCTTTCATTTCTCCCTCTTTCACACCATCTACTTTTCAGAAAAATGGCAAAGATGTTGCTCATGGCTACAGATGATGTGGGTCAGTTGTTGTCTTTGTGATTTTTTCTTTCTGTTATATCCACTTGGCAGATGCCCATGTGCATTTTTTTGTTGTTGTTGCATTTTTTGGTTTACTGGTGTTTGAGTGTTTGAAGGTACTTTTTCTCAAGTAGTGATGTACACAAATAATGACGATTTGATAAGAATTTTTATGGCATGGATGAAATGGGTCTTATCCATATGCATATATAATCATTTTTAGATACTGTACAACATATTCTATAATTATCCATCATGCAAAATGTACCATGAAATCATTCATACAAACACACATTACTGAGTTTTCCTTAGTTTGTGAGTCTATTTAACCTGTAATCAGACAGAAAAATAACCAAAACAGTTTCAGGAAAGTTGGAGATTTTTTTTCTGTGTGGTTTATTGTGTGTGAGTGTACAGCAATGAGGAGAATGTATTTATGGAAACATAATCTCAAAAGCAGCCATCCCATTTCCATTTTTTGGGGAAAAAACTTTTTTTAATGTACCACATATTTAAAGTCCAATTTAATTTTATGCTTGCTTTTCTTTATGGAGATCAGCCCCTGGTAGTAGATTTGTACTTACATAACCTTGATTCTTTTATAAGTATAAACTTATCCACCGTCTTCTTTGGCATCCCTTGCTTTGCATCATGCATATTCATTTCCTAATTAGTGGGGGCGTAAACTGAAAGCATAATATCTGCCCTCTGTCGGATTTCTGGATTAGGTAGTTCACGGTGGATTAGTAATAATGACTCATTGTAGAGTATATGGTGAACCCACTTACTGACATCTTCTATACTTAATGTGCTCTTTAATATATGCATACAGCTTGCTCTTACATAGCCTATTCATGATTATTCTGAAAGACCCGGTTTCCAGCACCACTTCATTTTAGTGTATATCAAACTTAGTATATGCAACTTTTCAGGTCAAATAACACTCCTCTTTATGACATCTTCTGACATCTAATAACTTCTTCTTTATGAAATCTTCTGACAATAAAGAGCTACTACTACTACTACTACAAGTCTTTCATATTCATATGTATATTGATTGGGTTCTTTTTCCTCATAGTAATCAAAGCTTACTTAACGTTTATGTGGAAATCATTTAGCCTCTTGTTTATGACCCATTTCTGACATAAAAAGCATTGCACACCAAATTTCCATCCTCCCTTTAATGATTGTAGGTCGGCCTTCCATCCAAGGTATGCAGATTAGTCATGAATATTCAGCTTTGTTTAGAAAATGGCATGTTTATTAGCTCCCTGGAGACCTGTAAGACCCTGATGTTTGTTCAGTAATAATCAAGACAGTGATTTGTTGGTAGATGATTTGATATTTTGTGCGGTACTTGATGCATGAGATTACAACAGCCCCCTTATCTAACCTCCTACTGTGGCTTTCTGTAATAAATGTCTTGATGATTTTGACATATTCAATGGGGTCTTAAAAGAAATATGTGCTGTGTTTTTTCTTTATCATTCATTCATGGCATAATTATAATTAATGTTGGCATAATGATTCTTGACCTTTTTGTTTCATTTAATCATCAAGACTGAATTTGAATAGATTGCATCCCACAGCTTTCTGTTTCAAACATGTGTCCTTTTTTGCTTTCTCTTTGTTTTCCTTTTACTCCATTACCATATCACTTTCATAGTCTCAGATTTCTTATTCTGCCTTTCATCCATTTCTTTCTCTATTCTAATCTAATTGAATGAGTAAATGGTGTAGAAATAGCGAAATGTATGAAGAGAGAACGAGAAGAGTGCGTACATTATATTTAATGGGCAAAAGCAAATGGAGCTGAGTATATGTGTCTTTTTAACCGTGTGTGCATGTCTACCTGTCTAGGCGATAGGCTAAGTAATTTTAATGAAAAGTTTTTCTATATAATTGAGCAAATGGCTCTTTCTTAAGGTGCTTATTAAATCAAACAGAGTCTTTTTTAGTATAAGTACACACTATAGTAGGTTAATGATATTAAACCATCATTAGAGGTTATGAATCTGTGCTGGCACAGAATGGTTTGACATTTTTATTGTTCTGAGTGTGTGTAGTTAGTCCAAGGTTTTCTTTCTCAGCAAAACCTAGGAGCTTGACTACTGGATAAACGCATAACTGATTGAATCCCTGCTGGTTTCTGCCAATGTCCCAGTTTTCAATAAGCTGCTAATTATATTATCAAACGTATGAATATGCACTGGGGAAAACAGCACAGCATTAATAATGTACCTGAAAATCATAAACATAAATGCAAGGCTAGATTTTTAAAGAGAAGAAAAATGAACATTTACAAAAACTTGTTTGTAGACTCATTCCTTTATTTTTGTGATGTAGCAATCTGGTTACAAAAAATATGAATTATTCAATGGGACACTTTTAGAAAACATGGCCAAAATATGTACCCCAGCTGTCACTGGAGCAGTACCCTTTTAAAAGGTCCTAATATGTACCATTACGTACAGATAATTATACATTTGTTAGCAATGATGTAAAAATATGAAAGTTGTATTTTTTAAAAGGGTACCGCCCCAGAGACAGTTTGGGTGCATACATTAACATTTTTTTTCTAACGGTGCTGTAATATGGCAATTTACATTTGGTCATTTAAAGAGCACCCATTTCTTTGCTAAAAAAACCCAACATTTTTTGTGTATTTGGTATAATACAATGTGTTTGTGTGGTTTATGGTTAAAAACACATTATTTTCCACATAATGCTTCGATTTAAAAAAGCGCTGTGATTGGCCAGCTAATCTGTACGTTGTGATTGGCCTGAATACCTCTACATCAGCAGGAAATCTGACGCTCCTTACCATGTTTGAAAGATTCGGTTGCTAACAGGAGTTAACTTACAAGCTGTGAGTCTGAAGCGGGAAGAATTATGATAATGTCGGTCTTGTCTACATCACCAATCCCAGTAAGTAAACTGTTGCCTAATCCTGGTGTTTGTTGTAGTCCAAGAAAATATATTTACGTTGGAGACAATAATATGCGTCATTGTTTACTTTCATGTCTGTACCTTTTGTATATCGTTAACATGTACTAATACACAGTTGCACACCAAAGGAAATGTAACAACGTGAATCGGACAATAGGTGCTCTTTAATGGTATCACTGATCAGAAAGCTATCAAATCTTATGTAAATGCTCTTCTAGAGGCTTCGGAGATGAATAGCAAACTAGAGCATGGTTTGAATAATTCACATGGCTGTTCAAGCAACATCTGTAAACTTTACCCCTCCCTAAAAACCACAAAAATCTACTTAAAATCAAATTAAACTAAATCCAGATTCCAAAAGGATTTCTAGCCCAGATACAGTAGATTTGTCTAAGCAACAGAGGCCGCTATGGTGTAAATTGAATATAGTCCACCACCATGTCCATCTTCCCGTCTTCTATTATTTTAAATAATTGAATTGAATCAAACGGGATCAAACTTAAGTAATAAATCACGACTGAGTCATTGTCACAGCACATTTTTACCCCCTTCTTGGCATGCACTCCCACACCGAAACTCTTCTTGACATTAGTGATTCCATTTCTTTCCATGGGGGATGGAAAACATCCATGTAACACCCTCACCATCCCCCTTATTGAGCATCAGTACAAAGCTAAAAGTCACCTGACATGTCATACTGCTCGGGGACCACTCTCCAGATTGGATATTTAGAGATGTTGATCAGGGATACTGAACAGGTATGTTTAGAGATGTTATCACTCTACCTTTGTCTTGCCTGAGGTTAACGTGCAAGTTATACTGGTATTATACGGGTGAAGAAGACCAAGGAATGAATGGCAGAATTGCTTAATGACCTGTAGTTTTACCTCTGATGACTCAACATGCATCCCAAGCAAGTCAATGAACAGTGTTGGAGTAATGAGTTGCAGGGAGGTGAGAAGATATTGGAGGTGAGAGGAACAGGTTTGGGGGAAGGGACTGGTCACAATAAACTGGTAAACACACTGATGGAATGGAAAAATATTCAGCTGTGGAAATGTGTATGTAAAATTATTCAATTGTAGATCTCGTTTTGCTCTTGTTTCACAGCTGTTGATATGTTTTATATAAATGTTTGTCTTGCATCTTCATGCATTAATTTTACACATCTCTGTGTATCTGTGCACATCTGTGCACCAGTGATGGAAATTGCAGGGATTCACTCTAGTTGTGAACATATTTTTAAACCATAGTTACACTGTATATATGTAGATATAGTGTTTCGAGGCTATTATGCGGATACAATTTTTAACTACATTTAAACTGGAATTATCCGTCCTTGAAATTCACTCGCACTGTACCTTCCAAATCCCCCTTTCCAGCCCTAGAGTAACTGTCAGTTTGATATGACCTGGTGCATGTAGTCTTGGCTTATGCCTGCCAATGCACCTTGAACAGTTTTCGGTCACATACGGTAGTTCGGTTTCCTGTATAGAATAATAACTTTTTGCATTTGAGAAAGTGATGCCTGGTGACTATATAATGTAAATCCTTTATCAGTGCACTAAAGCAAATATATTATTTGGTATTGTACTTATTTTATACATTGACACACACATATTTACAATGAGGATTTTTGTGACTACTGTGCCTTTCCAGACAAGCAAGTAATCCAATTATGATACTGCGCCTGATGTTGTTCTTCTACAAGGTCACATCTCAGTCTGGAGGCCGATGATGAGGACTGGCGTATACACACATACACATAAATTAATTGTTAATGGATTTCTATCTAAGTAAACTATTAATTTGATCTGATAGGTCTTGCTAATTAATAGATATATCACCTTAATTAATGCATATTTAGCCATATCTAATTTGCATGAAAAATGTATTATCCCTCCGTCTTGCACACAAACGCAAAGGTCTTCTACATCCTCCATTAAGATATTACATTGTGATTGTGAGCCTTTAGAAATACCCTAAAAAGACATCTCTGTAGGGGTCTCTATGTACACCGCAACGCTTCTTTCTCTACACTCAGGGGACATCGAGACCTCACTTTAAGGGTTCAGGCCTCACACTGTGTAACTCCCTCAGATCAGGGGAAGAATAATAATGTCCTCCACCAGATAAGTTCCATGACAATCCCTTTACGGCTTTCTCAGCATGCCATAACTGATTGGTCTTTCTATAAATGATGCCCTTTGGGGGAGACAGAGCTTAAGAGCAGATCAGAGATCAGTTTTTCTATGTTGTCTGAAATGATGTGGGCATATTTTGGCATGGGAAGCTGATATGGGGACAGTTCATACGGGCATAGCTCTACTGGGCCTCTAGGAATTCACCTGTGTGCTTGCTTCTGTCCTTTTGTTCCCATAAAAAAGTGTTCATTTCTGGAGTTCAGTATAGGTTAAGAGGACCTCATGTTCAGTTAGTTGAGAGGTTAAGAACATAACAAGGGGAGAATCCCATTGGGGGGTGACACTCAATTATTTGTGGTACGCAATTTGGTTCATGGAGCAAAACAATTCAATTTTTAAAATTACAATCATTATTTCATAATCATCACTGTGTGGTGCACTTGGTTTGGCTTGGCTTAAAAACAAGATGCTCACCTGTCCAGAGGAGGGCGTTATCTGTCAACACTTATTCCTACCCTGCTGACAAGAAAACGATTACAGATCGTTACAGATCAGATTACAGCCTATTATGAACCATCATAACATTTTTTATCTACTGTGTTTTGGTCTGTATTCCAGTAAGCTTTAATTGTGTACTTCCGATCTGCCGGATAGCTAACATCTCACCAAAACAAGCCAACGTATTACCAGTAGACCATTACGTTTCCATTAAAACCTCCCATTAAGTTTCATTTCTGTGATGGTTTCTATTGCTTTTTATCAGCAGGGTTAGTGCAGAAATTGAATGTTGAATACATAAAAAAAGATCATCTCAGACTCACAACTTGTTCCTCCCTTACCTTTGGCCGTATCTTAGATTTGCTGGCCTTTGTACTGCTCCCCGTGAAATCCAGAGAGTGGTGAACCCACGGATTACAAAGAAGCAGATGGACAGCGGGTCGTGCCCTGCGCAAATCCACCCTCCCCGGTGCTTTTGTAGGGAATGAGGGTGGATTTACCACTCCATCTATGACCCTCTCATTCATCATGCACGGTCCCAACTCAACGACGACTTACATTAATCATACATAGCAAAAATATATGACAGCTCCTCATGCAATATATTACATATATTTTTACTGTCAATTAATTATTTTTTATTATTAAATTAATTAATTAATATATAAATGTTGTTGAATGAAAACTGTTTAAAAAAAACATATCCAAAAATATAATATTTAATTTAGGTAAGCCCTCTGTGTTAGTGTACCTGTCTGATGACGTAGAAAACGGGGCGGGGCACTCTTGGATTTGACCGTATTGCCTCTGTTGACTAGAGATCGCTGAGGCGTCTTGTTGGAAAGCAAATACACGTCTTTTGGTTTTCTGTCCTATGATGCTTAAATTTACTTTTCACTATATTTGTTATTCTTACTCGGACATATAACATTTTTCTTCGCTCGGACGGGAATATTCGGTGTTTTTTTGTGGGACCATTCAAATTGTGCTCTGCCGGTGCACGGACTGAAGGATTTGAAAGCAGGACTGCACGCGCGTTACGGTTCCGAGTCTGAATGTATCGCACGTTGTATTCAACTTCGAAAAAGTTTAACATTTTCACCAGGAGGATTGGTTTATACCTTTATTGTAAGGTGTGCTGAATTGTTTCGGTTTATTTTCCGCGACTCAAAGAAAAACACTGCTAATGACGTTATAACGTTTGATTTCTATTCGAATGCGTGCTGCAAGAATATGCGGACATTAAGCTGAGTAAAATAACACACCGTATTTATACAGTAGCTGTTATATACCTATCCTGTGCAGTGCGTAGCCCAAATATACAACCATCTCGATACAATGACCTGGAGCTGAGACTGGAAATTGAGGATTTCCTCCGAACTAACAGAAGAGCGGTTCGGATTGTCGGAACATGAAGTCAGTTACTGGTCTGTTTGTTTTAAGTGTGTTGGGTTCGGCCATCGTGTCCAGGAGCGCAACTATCAACAGCCATGAAGGTGAGTTCAGTTTCTCTTCTTTCTGATGTAGGAAGTAAACGCTGTTAGAGCGGTAATCTTTGGTATATTTAAAACTTAAGACTTAAATTACTCAAATAGAAGTTAAAATTAAAAGCGTAAAGTGTCATTCAATATGTTAATTTCAACGTTTACCTCTTCTGAAGTAAAGAAAGTCTAGTAACAGATGCATGTGAAGCAGGTGGCAACCTGTGCGCGCTCACTTTCTAAGCCATGTAAGTTAAATGACCACAAGAGAAAAACGTCACCGGTGATGTAGACTTATTTGTCTGATTCTGGTACATTTGTTATTTGTTTATATCTTTGTATGTGTATTTATGGATTAAGCAGCATGCAACATCTGTTACCCACATCGCGTAGCTCTGTGTGCGTTTCACTTCATCACTCAAAAACTGTACGATTAATTTTACATAATTGTATTCAAATTAGATTTTTCTATCTTACGTCATGCTCATCTATTTGTGATCACCCACATGCATGAGTTACCTGTTCCCCAGCTTTGTTTTTCTGAATTTGTAAATGTAAATGTAAATGACGACGGCGTTTGCATGAGGATGTGTTCACTCGGGCAGCCTTCAGTTCAGCCGAAACTCTCACTACTCGCCCTTCAGCAAAGTTTAAAATCTACACCATTTATACGCAGATTAGGCTACCCTAAATCGAAACTTGACTCTTTGGGACAAATTGCTCTCTATACATGGTGCTGAAATGTAAATCTAAAAAGCATTTAGCATTACTTTCATAAAGCACTTTTCACACCACTCACCTGCGCACCTGAGATAACCCATTGGAGATCTGCTCTGTGCATTACCTGCAGTGGGAATAACATCAACCCATTTATATCTACTAGCACAGGGATTTGCAAACTTTTCATTACAGGAGCCAAAAGAACAATCTATTGGACCCACCGATATATTTATAAATGGAAATATGGGGAATACACATCTGTTCTCTTTTATGAAAGAGAGTAGTTTTTATTTTACTTATCATTATATGAATGAAAAGCCTTTACGTTTAAAACCATAGTCTTTGCTATTGACTAAAGTTTTTGTGTCACGACAACAGCCAAGTGACAGCCACTGTGTGATCCACGGTATGAAAACCCCTGTGCTAGGTACAGACATTATGTCGCTACTGATGATCATCATCTGCTACTTCTATGATAGACTTCTAGCCTGAATGTATAGAGAAAAAAATCCTTTGCTCATATATGGGTACACTTGAATAGCTGTGTTTCTATAATACTGCTCATGTGAAACTGATTAGCAGCTAGTGGTCAGCATTTCACACTTTGTGACATGGTGAAGCGTGACTTTAAACCTTCCCAATAGCCTACTGTGTTTGGTTATTCATAAGAATTTGTATAAGTTAGCTAACCTCATAAAATAATTATGAACTACAATGAAATAGGGTTGGAATGATCAGACGTGTGCTAACTTAAAACACAATGTAACAACATATCAGATTAAATGGGAAGCATTGTTTTCTGGTGATTTATAAGTCAGCAGGTTTAACGGTGAGTCCCATGCCCTGTTTCGTGAAATCTCACCTCCACCTACACATGGTCATGACTTTCGCATTTTTCTCAAACTGTACTCCTACAGCATATAGGCTCCCATGCATCAGCAGAAAACTTTACAAGTGCCTTCTACATCATTCCCAACAAAGAGGCAATGGAATTTTGTGTTAAATGTCATAGCGAACGTAAGCAAACTGACGATAGCCGTATTAATTTTGTGGCACAACAATTTAATTCTCTGTGAAGCATTTGTAATGGGGGTAATATGGGGGGAATGTACGTTCTTGTGTATGATAAAACATTTAGTCAGATTCCTGACCTTTTGCTTAGTCTTTTTCAAAAAGAAGCTAAATAGTTTTGACTTGTCTGTGACCCCATTTTTCTTATTTATGGATGTAAATGTATCATACCTGATACATTTGGAAATTCTCCTTTATTTTTTTTTTAAACAGTTTAAGTCTCTTTTCAAGGTTACATTTGTATACTTATGAAATCTCAACTTAATAAGAAAACAGCAAGCTAGCAGTGCACAAGGTCTGATGAAGGTCTTTTCAAACATTGAGGGCAAGATCAGTGTGGCAGATAGCAGAGGTCAAATGTCTAAGGTCAATCTGCTTTTGTGAATGGGTTGTCTTGTCAGATTTGACAGCATGACCTTTACTTAAACTTTGCATTTTGCTCTTTTACCACAGATTTCTTAGTTTTTTCAGCCATGGTACAGAATGACAGCCATGGTTAAGCTATTTTTGTTACAGTAATAACTGTTTTTCTTTGCAATTACAGATTATTGTCATATTTCTGTTTTCTTTCATATTACACACAATATCTACACAGATGCATGTCATTACAGAGCATTTCCAATCCATTAGCACTCACGTATAACAATCAAATCAACCTTATTTTGTCACAAAAGCTGTAGCAGAAGACCTTGTAGGCTTCATGTGGATCTATGTGTTGATATATCAGAATACAAGGCCAGATGTTTCCACTACCCGCACCCCACCCTCTCCTTCTTAGAACAGATATCCAGCCAACCGCCCCCAAAATTTTTCAAAAGGGATTGGATGGTACACAATTTGACTGACTTGTGTGCACATATTAATTGCTCTTGGCATGGACTGTTGTCCTCTCAGCTTATAATTGTTGCGCCAAGTAGGTCATATTCCTGGATCAACATCCTCAGTGGTCCTGAAACATCACTCCTGTTAACCCTTCTGTGTTTTAGAGAAATTTTGTGTAGAGAAAACAAATAAATTGTGACCTGTGTAGTCATTTTCTGCTTAAAGTCCCCCTTCATAATGTAAAGAACATTCTGTGAAAATAAATATAAGCTTGACATCTTTAATACTGACTAAGTAAGGTCATGTCAAAGATGGAAATAACTTTTATGCTTTTTATATCTCATAACTAGACAGACAAGGTCAGAATTATCTCTGATAGTGTATAGGTTATGGTAAAAGGGACATTCCACTTTTTTTGAAAATATGCTCATTTTCCAGCTCCCCTAGGGTTAAACATTTGATTTATTTCGGAATCCATTCAGCTGATCTCCGGGTCTGGCGCTAGCACTTTTAGCATAGTTTAGCATAATCCATTGAATCTAATTAGACCATTAGCATCGCGCTTAAAAATAACCAAAGAGTTTCAATATTTTTCCTATTTAAAACTTGACTCTTCTGTAGTTACACCGTGTACTGAGACCGACAGAAAATTTAAAGTTGCAATTTTCTAAGCGCTTTGAGTGCTGAAGAAAAGCGCTATATAAATGTAACAAATTATTATTACTTATTATTATTACGCCAGTTTGAGAGTATAGTCCTAGCCATATCTGCCTAGAAAATCGCAACTTTTATTTTTCTGTCGGTCTTAAGGGCTCCTTATAGTTGTGCGTAGGTCTTACGGCGTACCCACAATGGCATAGGTTCCGCGTCAGTTTTCATTTATACTTTTGCGTCGTCGTCCACGTCGACGTGCAAACACGCGCCCAGACCACTGGTAGGCAGTTTCCACGTGTGTAACCACAGTAGCAGTAAACAATGTAACTACAGAACAGTCAAATTTTAAATAGGAAAAATATCGAAACTCTTTGGTTATTTATTAGCGTGATGCTAATGGTCTAATCAGATTCAATGGATTGTGCTAAGCTATGCTTTAAGTGCTAGCGCCAGACCAGGAGATCAGCTGAATGGATTCCAAAACGGTAAGAATCAAATGTTTAACTGCAGGGGAGCTGAAAATGAGCATATTTAATAAAAAAGTGAAATGATTTTGATACAGGAACATGTCATACTAGGTCAAAATAAAGGAAAAGGGTTGAAGTAAAATTACTACCTAATATATTTTACAGTGTGGAGCTTTTCAAATAGTTTAAGAACAAAACTGTTTCAGTAGCTCAAGGCAGTGGAACAGCTACTGGCAGTTACCTATGAGCTTCTGTATATCACACCTGGAGATATAACTACCTGTTTCTGTGCTGAAGTGTCATACTGTAAATACAGTGTGTGTATGCTCTCTCTGGGGGAGGTGGAACGGTCCCTACTGTGGCAACCTTTTCCAGATGAGCTGAGTACAGAATGCTACACCCAATAAAACTCACACTGCAGGGTTTCAGAAGGCGTCTCTCTCGCTGTCTCATTAATTTTCTCATGTGCCTATTAAATTAAACGTCTATTTTTTTAAGCCTGGTCTGGATCTGTCTGGTACATATTCTGTGTATTCCCGGATTGTGTCTTGAGTCGTGGTGGTGTACAATGTCAGAAAAGATTGTCAAAAAATAGTCCCTAGACGTCACTGGTGTGGTACACCTTTGCACCCACAGAGTTTATATTAGTACATAAAAGGTACATACTGGTGCCAAAAGTAAACATATCTGTACCTACATGGTACATATTAGGACCTTTTTGAAAGGGTACTGCCCCAGCTAGGGACCACTTTTGATTTCTGTTTGGCGTTGTTATATTGGACCTGAAAAACTGACACTTGATCTCACACACTGCACCAGCAGAGCAATGCAGTGGCCATATCTTACAATAGAGCGCATTTGTGTCTTTGCTGTCATTGGCCAGTTACTGACTCAGCTCATGAATATATAATAAGGCATCATGATTGATGAATGAGGCCCTGTGAGTCAATGGGATGGGGCCGAGCTCTAGAGATGCTGAGCTCTGCACTGATTGGAAAGTATTGATCTGAAGGAAAGAAAGGGCATGATGACAGTGTTGGAGGAGTGTGTATCTGTCTGTTCTTAGATATTATTGAATTAGTTCTGGATGTAGTTCTTGGTTTTCATATGTTTGTTTGTTTGTTTTTCTTCCTAGCACCCATGCATTACATTATGCTTAGTCACTAATAGGGCTGGAAAACAATTAATCATGACTAATTGTTTGCAGAATAAATGGTTTTGTTTACATCATGTGTGTACTGTGTATAATAATTATGCATATAAATACCCACATATGCATGTATAATTTTAAGAAAAAAAAAATGTAATTCTGCAAACGATTAGTCGCGATTAATCGTTTCCCAGCTAATATTGGTTATCAGTGGTATTTTTTGTTAATCCTTAAAGGGATGGTTCACCCAAAATGTTTCTGTTATCATTTATTTACAAACATTTCAAGTTGTTCCAAACCTGTACATTGTTTTGAACACAAAGGAAGATATTGTGAATAATGTTTGTAACCAGTTTTGGAGCACAATTGACTTCCATATTATTTTTCCTATCGAAGCTTAAAGTGCTACAGAAGTGCTCAAACATTCTTCAAAATATATTTTTTTTGTGTTTAGCAGAACAAGTAATGTTTACAATTCTGGAACAACAACAATCTTGCAACTTGCAACTTGTTGTGGACATGCATACTATTATTTTTCTTATAAATTTGACCTATTTTGAGAATAAAAATGGGAAAAACTTCCAGAATGTTTAAATCTACACAAGTTAAAGATGCTTTTATCCAAAGCAACGCACAGTACAATCAAGGTCCAGTATTCCCTGGAAATCGAACCCATGATCTTTGCATTTCTAGTGCATTAGTGCTAGTACAGCATATCATTAGCATTCGAGTGGACTTGGAAATGTTTAATTCCAGTGAACCTTCGCTGTCTAGCTTTTTGCCTACTATATCCGTCTTTTTTTTCATTCTCTCTTTCTTCTACCCCAGCTTATATTTGTGGCTTCCAGGCTTTCTTACTTTTGGGGTCTGCTCTACATGTGACTTTGCCAGCAAGGAAACCCAGCTAACCTATTCAAATCTTAATAGCAGGATGCAACCTTGAACAAAGGAAGGTTTTTTTCTACATGCGCACGCACACACAAACATGCGTGTGACCCTCCCTATTTAAATCAGAAAAGACCTGACTAATGGAAATCTGTGATTGCACTGTGTGTGTATACGGGCGGAAGGTGGAGGATGTAAAATTCAAGCCTTGTTAGGTGCCCTTCTCGCTTTCATCCCTTTTTTTACTGCTTGCCTGTAATTGGGGGGACTGGAGGTGGTAATTAAAACAGGATGGCTTGTGAAATACTGATGTAGGTTAAGTTGTCAAATAGAGGTTTTCCTGACCTGACTTGTTACGGGTTGCCCCAACCCAGAGCTTGATATTGGACATTAGATGTCTGAATTCGGATCAGAATGAAATGAAAACCACAAAGACTCTGTCATGCTTATAGCCATATGAAAAGAGGTGAATGCTGGGAAGTCCAGATGCAGTGGTAGCTCCTGTGTGTGTGTAATATAGAAGAGTAAAGGAGAAAAAGATGCTGAATGATTTTCTGCATGTGTTTAAGGCTGTGCAACAGATGCTACCCTCTGTCTCTCATCAAACTAAAAGGTTAGACTGCATGTATCTCGTTTGACAGAGCAGGAATAAATCCCAGACAAAGGAATTATTTTGATGCATGTCCCTCTTGAGAGATTCTTTCACAAATTGAAATTATTTGGATTGTATCCAGGCAGGGCAGGGAAGAGTGCTACAGGAAGTCGTGTGTATTTGTGTGTTTGTGTTTTCTGATCTCACTCTCTGCTGAAAAATCATTATTGCCTTGTTCCATTATGATAATTCAAGTGTTGTGTTTTAGTAAAGCAGAAGGGGTTTCGAGTCGGGCACGATGAAGACTAGCCTGGAAAGAAGATGAAAATCTAAAAGCACACAGCCTTTGATCTAATACTTCACTCGGGGAAAATATTAAACACGCTGAAAGCTTTGTCACATCGTAAGAGAGAGTGAAGTCAAAGTAGAGACATGGCAGAATGGATGTAACTGAGAGGAGTGTTAGATCAGAGTTTGACAAGAAATAATTGTGTGTTGTTGTGGTGTGAGCATTTGCGTATTAGCCACTAATAGGATAGGACACACACACATACACACACACACACACACACACAATTGTTGCCTAATAGCTATTAGTTGTGTCATGTAGGCAGATGAATCTAGTCTGTCTGGAATATGACTTGGTCATACTTTCAGACCAAAAATTTATTATATTTGCCTATAAAGTAAATTTTGCTTATTAAAAACCATTGAGATTAAATCCATCGTGATTTTCATGATTTTCACGAAAGTTTAATGCCTTCCAGAAAATGTTCTTCTTTAAATATATAAACAAACAATATATCAGATGAAAGAACAGACTCTGCTTTCAAACAAAAAAACTGTTTCATCCTACCTTCATTAGTTCTCTTGTAATCACCTCTCAAACATGGGTAGGTTTCTTCAAAAACACCCAATTTTGAGCAAAAAGCTGAGATAATTCCATTTTTGCGAAGGACTTTTGATAGAGATCAGATGCAGAGCGATCTTTAAAACATACACGGAGTTCTTTCTCTTTCACGTGAGCCGCTACTTCCGGGTTGTATAAGTTGCGGAAGTGCGATAATAGCGGTATTGCGTAAAGCCGGAAAATCTCGTCAATGGCGGCGAAAGAGTTAGGAAAAAATGACACCAATGAGAATTTAATGAGAATCACCATTGGTAGTACTGGTTAAACGACTGTCTGTATTCTTTAAAGAAGCCCAAATTTGGGCTCTCTGTAACTGTCATGCATTAAGGGATATCTCAGGGTTTCCCGCAGCACTTTTCAGTTCGGGCGGCCCACCTAAGCTGGGATACCCTACCACCTTAACAAGGTCGTCCAAAAAAAATATTTTGCTGCCCAAAAGGCCGTCAAGTGCATCTCGGAGAATAGCGTGGACGCGCTTCACACTGCGAGCGGGCACGCGCCACATGGCCGAAATGAGAGAAAGACATGGTCCGTCAATGTCTGGAGGATAACTAGCCTGTTGATAAAACATTTAATTCATTAATAATGTAGTATGTGTTTATTTTCTGACACAGTTTCTTCAAAATTTAGTTTTTTTTGAGTGTTTTAAATAAAAATATTTTCCTCATGACGCACCCCTTTGATTGCCACGCCCTGGGTCCGCCCACCTGCACAACCCTACCACCTTAACTAACAAATTTTCTGCGGGAAACCCTGTATCTCCACCCTAAGGTTGAATATTTACTAATTATTTACTCACCCCCATGTCATCCAAGATGTCTTTCTTTAGCATAGTTACGCCGGCATTTTAAAACGTATTGGTGCAGTATGAATACACTTCTGATACATTATGATGCAATCAGAACAACCGTGACCATGACTTTATTTATTCATTGTTTAACAAGTACAAATGTATCACAAGGAATACCTTCTTGTTAGATTTAGTAAAGTGTTTATCAAAGCCCGGTTACAAATCGAATACTATAAAGTTGTACATATACTCACCTCGACTTCTGATTTTCGCCTGCTATATAGTATGGAAATATGCGTAGCAATGAATTTTCAAATGCCACTATATTTGAACTGTTTATGTCTATTTACATTACATATGCATTGTAACAATGCTAAAAACTCATAAGATATTTATTAACCCAATGGGATTACTTTTATGATGGATGGATGGATGCACTTTTTAGAGCTTCGAAACATTGATCCATATTCAATGCCATTAAACAGCAACGAAGTGCCAGGATATTTTTACATTTCCGATTGTGTTCAACTTAAGAAAGAAAGAGTAAACATCTTAGATTTTATTCTGGGGTGGAGTGGTCCTTTAATACATGCCCTTATCAGATCAGTTCCAGCGAACGCCTTTATGACGTAGAGTCACATTCGCCAATTCCAGGCATTTCCCTTTACCTCCTTGTGACGCACCATACCTTTGAAATCCACAGATTCACTGTATTAATGTAAAGTGGTGAAGTGTAAAGTTCAAAAAAATGTCGCAATTATGAGTTTTTAAGGTTATTTTAATAATTTACATTTTGGTGAGGTTCACTGGGGTCAATATTTAAATGGTAATTGTGTCATTTTGTTTTTACTTACTGTTGATAGGTTTGGTTGGTTGGGGTGTCATACATTTTCTTTGCAAAGAAAATTTGGTTTGTTTGTTAATGGATGTGTTTTTGAATCTGCATTAATGTTCATATGTAACAGTGAAATGTTTCAGTCAGCATGTAGGTCACTAAATAATGCATTGCTTTCCTCCTGGGAGCTGTTTGGAGAAGCTCTTACTGATTCATCTGAACGTCAGAGGGTCGTCTTTTATCACTATGAAGACCTTTATTACTGAGCTTTGTATGAGTCGTCCCATAAACCACCTGTTGCACACTTCCTCTTACCTGTGTTTGCCTGTCCTTTGATGTGTAAGAGTGACACAACGCTCTATTGGTAGAGCGTTTCATGCTATATGCAAGCTCTGTTGGTCACAATCTGTGTTAGTCATTTTTGTAGGAATTAGATTTGTACTTCAGATTGAGAATGTTGTAACGTACCGGGAAACATTAGAAGGGGTTGATTTACTGCCAAAGCTAATGTTACATTTAAAGCAGACTTTTTGTAAAGACTTGCAAATACCTACATTTTTTTATTTTGAGCAAACATTTATAAGCATTATTTCACTCTAGAAGGCAAACTTACTGAGGCACATATCCCACTATGAAGACAGGAAACTACAAAGGAAGTTGTCAAAGGCTTAGGATCTTACTTTTTGTTTATGAACTCGTTCTTTTAGTGTCTTAATATAAGAACCATGCTGGACACACCCAACACATTTCAGCTTTAAAAATCAATAAAACAGTAATGCGTCAACTTCCGTCAAGTGTACCGAAAGCTGACTTAAGTGTAAATAAATATGACCATAAAATTCATAATAAACTAGACAACCACCATAAAACAAAGGATCACAGATTGTGTTGCAAACACCCTTAATATGAAATTGTGGGTGTGACATGATCGCTATTTAGAGTTTGGGTCAATGTTGATTTCTGCATTTTAGTGACTAAGTTATCAATGCATGATCATATGGAGCAAATGTGCATGCAAATGCTTCTCAAGTAAGAATTCAAAGTAATTTACATTATTGAAAAATCTCTATCTTTGCAATGCTACTATTCACAACCCTCTATTAAATGAGAGTAAACAACCAATGTTGCCGAATAGTAAAGCTAGTGACCTTTTACCTCTGTGACCTCATCACAGTGCTACGACTTTGACACAAAGTAACATTTGGTCAATAAACATTTGCTAATAGACTGTAGGCAGAACATGCCACATGCACAGAGAGGTCGATCACATCAATTTATAAATATGCAGCAGATCCATTGACATATTTTGGATAATACAGTCAGTGTCAATCAAAAGGTTAGACAAACTGAAGTTATGTGTTTCATATTTTACGGATTGGATTTGTGTGTTGTGCTACTAGTGATATACCTTTAAAGAAGTTCAGCAACGTGGAATGTGGAACAAACCGTAAACGATTCGAGCATATCTTCTGTTATGACAAGAAGTTAAATTCAGTTTCATTTTACCAGCAAATATATATATTCATGCATAAAGTATTTATAATGTTTATTCATCTATATAGTTTTAACCATATATAGTATTTCGAGATTAAACTGCTCTGAATGATTGAATCCAGGCAAGTATTTGTTTTATATACATAGCCTTATAGATCGTGACAGAGGACATGCTGCTGTGTTTGTTATCATCATTCTCTCTCTCTCTCTCTCTCTCTCTCTCTCTCTCTCTCTCTCTCTCTCTCTCTCTCTCTCTCTCTCTCTCTCTCTCTCTCTCTCTCTCATTAGTCTCATGGTTTCTCAATGTAAGACGTCAAAGATCCATGTCCAGAGCTACCAGGCAACCATGCCTAGTGACAGTCAGCTGAGACTTGTTGTTAAGCTTGTTTGCTTGTGTTATAAAAAAGTGTACAGTATTTGCTTAGTCATAGTAAACAATGCTTTGTTTGATGAGCTGTTGGATGTCAGAAGAAACAACAGTTTGAATTTAAAGTTTGTATATATGCACACTGTGTATATCTAAGTAACTTGTACTTTCGGGATACTTCCAAAGCTATTTTTCATAATTTCAATTTGGGGCAAGTTGTCACATTTGTTTCAACATAAGCTGATATGACTGGAATATGAATGGAATGTCATTAAAACTGTGTTCCAAAGTGTTTCCTGTAAAGTGTAAATGTGTAAAGCTGTGATGCCATTTTTAGATGTACCTGTATGTGCAGCTGGATCACCTGGTGTTTAAAGGGTGTGTGAATGCTTCAGTTTAAACAAACTGTGTCGTGTGTCAGGGATTGTTAATCACATTCTGTCGTCATGACACATACAATAAACTACGCCAATGACAGCTGAAGGTAAAATGCAACACACACATAAATGAAGTCATACTGTATACTGAGTAAGAAGAACCAGGCTTGACGGATACATTGAGAGAGGATAAAAGAGAGAGAAAGACAAAGAGGTCGGATGCTGATCCGTGGCTAATGGATTAATTTGTGTTGTCAGATGTGCGCCGTTGTTTTGATCAAGGACACTAACTGGGAAAGCCATTGCACTGTTGATAAATGTGTCCCCCTAGTCTTTGACTTTTGAATGAGCTGTGTGTCTGTCTGTTACAGTGAAAGCATCTAAATCTATTTATTCTCCACAGCTACAGACAGACACAAACTGATGCAAAGTGAACTCCTCTCAGTGGGTCTTTGAGAGGGGAAAGCAGAGAAAGAAAAGCAGGATCTAAACTGAATTGCAGACACTCTATCATTGAGACAATCATTAATAATTAATGAATGCTTGACTAAACAAACATTTCACTGTATCGAGCCTCATAAGCAAATCTTTTTAAGAGCTTCTTTTAAACACTATTACTGCAGGATAAGTGAAGAAAGAGCTTGTGTACCGGGGATTAGAGTGTGTGATATGGATTAATGCGACCTGCAAACAATACCACTGTGTGTGCTTGTTTGTGTGCTATTGTTAATGGTGGAAGTGAGCTTTCGTCTTTGTTATATTAGTGTGATAAAGAAGAAACAGGAATGCAGCTAATGTGTAAAAATGACTTCTGAGTAAATCAACACACAATGACGGTATACATTACAGCATTTACAGCAATTCACTTATATGTTTACCCTTGGATACTACACTCACCTAAAGGATTATTAGGAACACCATACTAATACTGTGTTTGAACCTCCTTTTGCTTTCAGACCTACCTTAATTCTACATGGCATTGATTCAACAAGGTGCTGAAAGCATTCTTTAGAAATGTTGGCCCATATTGATAGGATAGCATTTTGCAGTTGATGGAGATTTGTGGGATGCACATCCATGGCACGACGCTCCCCTTCCACCACATCCCAAATATGCTCCATTGGGTTGAGATCTGGTGACTGTGGGGGCCATTTTAGTACAGTGAACTCATTGTCAAGTTCAAGAAACCAATTTGAAATTATTCGAGCTTTGTGACATGGTGCATTATCCTGCTGTAAGTAGCCATCGGAGGATGGATACGTGGTGGTCATAAAGGGATGGACATGGTGAGAAACAATGCTCAGGTAGGCCGTGGCATTTAAACAATGCCCAATTGGCACTAAGGGGCCTAAAGTGTGCCAAGAAAACATCCCCCACACCATTACACCACTGCATTAAGGAGAAATTGAACAGGTGTTCCTTATAATCCTTTAGGTGAGTGTATATGGGAGTTACTGTTGCCATGAGTTGTCTTGAATAGTGATAGATCGACAAATAAGCCAGGCTGTTTTTTTGGACAATTTGAAATTATCAGCCAAATCGTTTGTCAATTACAGAATCATGTCAAATCTTAACATTTTCTGGTCTTTTTTCAATATTGATTTTCAAAATCTGTTTTTTTACTTTATCAGAATACTTCTGTCTACACCTCATTTGCAATCATTTAATTTATTTTGTCAGATATCGGCCATTAAACATATTAGACTACTACTACTAGTCCTAGAGTTCTCATCTAACAAATCAACACATGAAGTCATCCTTTTGTTACACACGCTGAAGAAACTCAATAACTGTGAAACCCTAAACTGATACCATGTACACACTCCTACAGATAATACACACACACACTCATTTAAAACCAACTATGACCTCATTGTCAATAATACCATCATAAAAACTACAGACGGCTCTGGGTGTGAACTGGCCTCAGTCATAAAATACTGAAACACAAATTTGACCCTGTTTGTGAAAACCCAGCCTAAATATTGTTTTGTGATTTACGGTTTTCTTCATAAAATCATCCTATATTTAACATTTATTCTGTAAAAATATAACCTTGATATCTTTAATATTGACTGAGGAAGGCCATTTCAAGAATTGAAATTTATGAGTGAAATCAAACTTGATGCTTTTTATCCGCTCCTAGTCACAAATGTACAAATTTCACACACTCCATTGCCGCACACGATTTCTTTGGTGGTTTTATCTTACATATATTTCATCACAATGAAACCATGATTCTTTTATTTGTAAACCTTTGTAACCACCGAAAGTACTTTACTCTGTAAATAAACTTCCTTCGTTAGTGAAATATAATAGCATCGTACAGAGTTACAGGTCATTCAGGACATTCTGCTTATTGTCTGTTGGTTCTTGCATAATCCTGGTTCTTGCCTCACTGTTTCTACAACATACACAATCTCTCATCATTCTCACATGTCTGTAGATGGCAGAGGATTTGAGACCACCAACATCCTTCCAAGTACTTATAGTTGAAGAATCAAGTAATTAAGGTTTGGGCCTTACTATAAGAGGTGGGGGGGGGTAAAGAAGATTAGGTACCAAACTACAGGATTATACCGTACATTAAAAAATGGAGGTCTTACCAACCCATAGATGCAATAAACATAGGAGTTAGATAAGATAAGAAAGAAACAATTGTTAGAGACAATTATAAGATACAAACTTGCATGAATAATTTCAGTTTCAGTTACCCAGAAAGCCATTTGTGGTAGTAGTATAGTATTCATTATAGTTTTCAAAGGCAGGATCACAAATATACCATGTCTTAGTAAACTAAACAGAATGTTACAAAGAGTTAGACACAGCTAGATCTTGTAATAGAAAAAAAATGAAATCACAACATGAAATACAAAGATAAAGAGACTAGATATGAATGATCATACTTCTATTCATACACAAACTGTAGGAACATTTACAGTGGACGGACAGTAATGCTCGCCTTGGGGTATTAGGAGCAGTCCAGTATGAATACAAAGTTAGGGAAGATTCAGACTCCTGTATAACTGGACTGTATTAAGCATTATAATCAGAGACCCCCTTTCACTATTTGGTAAATGGTCTGATCCAGTCTAGCAGAACAGTTGCCAAAGGGAAAGTCATTTTGAGTTGTCGGTGTTACTATCACATTGCATGTTTTGCTGCACTGTTATGGACCCATTGAAATGCTTTGAAATTCGATGTGCTGCTTTGATCAATGTACTGACGTAAATTCCACTAAATGTGGTAGTTAGCGGGAAACATTGACTGGCCTACTATTCCTTTTAAATATGTAATAGTGTTCAGTTTACCCCACAACCTGGAATCTCATAAGAAGCTAAAGTTGCAGAATGATGTCATCAAAATCATTGAGCCATATCATGTTGGCGGAAGTGAGACCTAGGCTTGCATCCTTTCAATGCAAATTTTGACAGTGTTTTGAAGCAACTAGCTTAAAGTTATATTTAAAGCTGAGGTCATACTAAAGCCAAACAACTTAAATTTTTCATAAAAACTATAAAACACAAATGACTACTCTTTAAAGTATACAGCACAGGTGTATATTTACATGTAAACTATAGTGTCTCGCTGTTGATTGGCTCACACTCGTTGGGTGTGCTGGCAAAACATTGTTTATCTTTATCAGCAGCTGACACAAAAAAGTGTGCGTGTTGCGCAGTGACACAAAATTGGAAATACAGACCATATTTAAAATGAATTGCTTTTTAGTATTTTTCTCAATGCAAGTCGCATTGGATAAAAGCGTCTGCTAAATGCCTAAATGTACCATGATTTCACTCCACATTCCCATAGAATCCCTCTTTGGTGTCTCCTATCTGTCTTTACACAGTTTAGTTTCATCTCTTCACATTAAGGGATGCTATTCAAAGTCACCCAGTGCTGCATTATGTAACACATACACTCATGACTGGATGGCTTTGTTTATGCACCTGCCCTTAGCACACAGTGTCATCATCACCCCAGCAAGAAAAACACACAGACTCTCTAGTCAGCAATGTGTGTATTTGAATATTGAGGGGGGATACATGTTAAGTGAGAGAACTGGTCTGTCAGGTCTGATGTGTAATGCATAGAGAATGGAGGTCAGCTGTGGCTTCCGGGGGTGAATCTTTTCTTGTAATAAGAAAGCGTGGAAAACCTGCAGATGAGTAAGACTGAACCTGTTTATCCGGTACTACTGTTAGACTTGACACCAGGAAATGAAGCTGTGATCATGTTTGTATGTGTTTGTACTGGACTTAGTGCTTGGCAAGTACACCTGTGTATATGAAAACATTTTGGACAAGTCTATACTGTAAAACCTATTTGAAGAATTACAAAGCCAGACTTAAAAATGTATGAATGTCATTGCAATAGATAGCATAGCTTGGTCTGTGACATAGTATGGCATTATTTGTACTGCCTGTGTGTTGATGTTTAGCTTTTGCTTCTGCCCTAATTCATGTTCATAATACTGATTCACTACATAGGGAGCGAAATGAGAGTCACGCCTGCTGTGAACATACCTAGCATTAATGTAATAAACTACACCTATGGGTTACTGAGGTGTCACCTATATGACACCAGTATGAATGTCAGGGTAACTTTAGCCACTAAATTTTTTTTTTAATTTGCATATGAATCCCAGCTGATTTATTATTTTGCATCAGTGACTAAGGGGGTGTGCACACCAAAGCTTTTAAACATGGCTGGAAACGCCTGGAGGATGGCGAATGCCAGCTGTTTTTTCAGCTGAGCGCCAGATTTCTTCAGCTGAGCGCTTTGGTTGCTGTGATACTTCTGCTTTGTTTATCCGTCATTGTAAGATGCGCTGGTTGGTTGTTGTGATATTTGTCTCGTCCCTCCTCCACTGATATTGGATGGCCGTGTGAGAACTGACATTGACAAGCTGAGCTTTTCACCCAAAGTTGAATACCCAGTAACTTAGTTTTGGTAAACCGTTCTCTGCAATTTGGCTCCACTTTTGATGTCAGAAGGGGATAATACCGCCCCTTAATTTGCACTATCCAACCACGGCGCCGCAATTTAGTGCAAAGATCAGCATTTTAAAGGACACACCCAAAACGGCACATTTTTGCTCACACTTACAAAGTGGCAATTTTAACATGCTATAAATTATGTATTTCTTTATTTCTTTATAATTTATTTCTTTATTTCAAGGATAACCCCTTGAGATGAACCATCTCATTTTCGAGGGGGTCCTTTACAATACAAATAAACCAACACCATACATAGAAAGTCATAATTAAAGTAATTACCACACAGAACAACAACAAACATTTAAATACAATAACATTCATATACACTCACACACTAACAATGCTCCCACAAACCTAACCCTTCCCCTCCAGCCCAATCAAAGTCAGTAAAAATCAACAAGCCATCAGCGAAAATGCAAACACAAAATCAAGGTATTAATTTACTTACACACTTCCCTACCTGCATACAAAAACATAAATACAAACATGCACAATAAAATTTAAACTAAAAAAATTTAAATAGAAAGGGATCAGAAACAAGAACAAGATGTTTGAAAATAATTAAGAAGAGATGATTTGAAAACATAAAAGGATATGTATATGGTATTTTGAGCTAGAACTTCTCAAATGTACCCTGGGGACACCAAAGATTTATTTGACATTTTAAAAAATGTCCCCTTTAAGAAGAGCGAGTATGTGTGACAAGTTTTGGCAGAGGTATTATCACTTAAACTCACATGCAGTCATTCATAAACAGGCCACTCAACATCTCACCCAAACCTTCCTGTTAATCCTCTGTCCTCGTCAATGTGCGGCAGTTTCCCAGCAGTGTTGTTTCATTTGGGAAACCCTGCCATTGTGCTAGACAGCCAGCCAGGAAGGAAGAAGCCCCGCCCCTTGGCTTCCTACCCCATCACTAAGTGACCTGATAGTTTACCTCCTTTTGCATTCAGAGGAAGTAGGAAAAGTTGTAAATTAAACCACTCCTACTGATAAAATTAAAGAGATAATGTTTATATTTTTTTAATATTAAAATATTGTCCTTGCATAATATGCAAATACAGTTATAGGAAAGCCTTTTTGTTGGTGGAATTGTGGAACTGTCAAAACATTTCTCTGTTTTTTGTGCGGATGGACCTGTCAACATCTGCGTCAATCAATGGTGCGAGTTTAGGGTGGGACCAGCTGTTTCCCGTCAATTGAGAGATGTGTGTGTTTGGAAAACCTTTTGGAAACATTGTTTCAAATTTTGGGGAAGTAGACACTGCTATCTAATCGACTTTTTCGATATCAATCGGATTTTCAAACAGTTTTACACTCCAAAAAATGCTGGTTTATTTTTAACCCAGCATTGGATAAAAAATGGACAAACCGTTTCAGGTTACGTATTTAACCCTTATTCCCTGAGAAGGGATCGAGACGCTGCGTCAGAGCTGACGCTACGGGGAACGCCGTCACGCTTTAGGGAACCATTCATTGGGTTAACTGTCAGTTTTCACCCAGCAATGCCCTACTGAAAAATCCAGCATAAGCTGGTAATTTGTTTTAGCTGGTTTAAGGTAGCAGTAGCTGGGCTAAGCTGGTCCTCCCAGCCTGGCAAAGCTGGTCAAGCTGGTAGGACCGCTGGTCTTCGAGCATAGCATGACCAGCTAAGTCCAGCTAGACCAGCTTAAAAAGTGACCAAAACACAGCTAGACCAGCTTACTACATCAGCAATACCAGCTAAAACCAAGCTGGGAGACCAGCTAAAACCAGCTCACCAGCTTATGCTGGTCTCAGCTGGATTTTTCAGTAGGGTGGGTTAAAACAACCCAACAGTTTGGAGATGAAACAACCCAGCATAGGGGTAAATTACGACTTAGCGGGTTGGGTTCGTCCTTTTTTGACCCTGCGTTGCATTGAACATTTATAATAAATGTACAAATGTACGTATTTTGCGTTGCAGAACAAAATGTGAAAGTCTTTTCAGGAATTGTTAACCGCACAGGCCTTGTTTTACTCATAAATCAAAAACCGTTACTGTAAAAACCCATTAGAAATTCCAGTGGGAGCCTGCTGCTCAAAAAATACTAACTCTCCTCAAGGTTTATTGGACTACAAGCTGGACATCGCTATTGCTGAAATGATGCTGATGTTCATAGATAATATCGGGTTGTATGGCCGTTCAGGGCTTTTAGCTGATGGAATGTGAAGTGCCTCCACTGGTAAATGTGGTTTCGAGTCAGGATGTAAGAAGCACCTCTTTTTTCCTTTTTGCATTTTGCTGTGGGCAAATGGCTCATTGACTCCAGTTCGAAAGCCTAATGACTGGACAAACACGGTAGCCGGGATGCATTTGGCCTAGGGCAGACCGGAGGGTGTAAGTGAGAGTACTTTCCTGAAGGGCTGGTGTTCAATCACTGCACATCTGCTATGAGTGGTTTGCGTTTATCTTTGTCAGCATTTGTTTATATGAATATATGTATGTGGGGGAATAATGACCCGTGCCACATATATATGATTGATAACAGGATAGGCTGAGTGTGATTGTGGACATGCATGTATTGTACGGGCGTGCCCGTGTGGGTCTGTATAGTTGAATGGATTGTGAGAGTAATGATTTGTGTTTGTGGGGGAGGATGATGGCTTCTGCAGTCATACAGTCATGTCATTGCCTACAGCTCTGCTCAAATCTACCATTTAGTAAGTTTGGAAACGTTGGCTGTATTGGCTTTTCGCCCAATGACACTCATAATCTTCACTGTTAGTTATGGGCACTATAATTATGTATTTTAAAAATACTACAGTGGAGCCCTGCAGAGAGAAAGAGAAACACATCTGAATCTCAAACCGTTTCTGAGCATCACTGACTTCCATAGTATTTTCCTTTTTACTATGAAAGTAAATTGTGCTCTGGTTTCCTGCTTGGCTACAAATATCGAAACTCTTTGGTTTATTTTTTAGCGCGATGCTAATGGTCTAATCAGATTCAATGGATTGTGCTAAGCTATGCTAAAAGTGCTAGCTCCAGATCCGGAGATCAGCTGAATGGATTTCAAAACGGTAAAAAGCAAATGTTTAACTCTAGGGGAGTTGGAAAATGAGCATATTTTCAAAAAAAGTGGAGTTTCCCTTTAAGCCTATATTTAAGAGATATTTGTCTTATAATGCTTCCCAGTGTTTTGAATGCTACTCATTATAAGATATGCACATCTTCATGCCATTTTTATCCACATTTCAGACATCCGTATATTGATTTATATTCGTTATCTAGATCTTTGTAAAACAAGAAGCTGCCCTGTAGCACACGGTCAATGTTTTTTTATTTCTTTCTCTCTCACTCCTCTCCCTATCTCGTTCGCTTTCTTTTTTTAGTTTGTCTGTTACTCTTCATTCCCATTCTTTTAGACGGATGCCCTACAATACAGAGTCATGTGACCAAGGGTCTTGAGTGGAAGGAAAGCTTTATTGATCGATGGGACAGATTCCAGAAACACCCAAACTCTCTCTCACTATCACACACATGCACTCAGTTGTTACTCTGTTTAGTTTAGGCTTTCACACAGCAAATGCAGCCGAATGCTGAATTTCTTCTGGTCGCCTTTCCATCACTTGTGTTACATGGTTAATGTAGTTAATTGTTGTTTACTAATCTAACTTCACTGCCTCGTTTGCTTCTTCAAGCTTAAATGATTTTTATTCTTACATCCAAGGACAGGCTGTTTTAAGGTTCAGCTCTTGTTTAAGTGGAGCATGTAACTGATAAAGTATCTGCTTAGGCAGCGTGATAAAGCTGAGCCATTTCAATTGGATCCATTTTCAGTCCAGACGCTTGTCTGCTTCATGTCTGACTGTGTAATCTACGAGTTGGTTTCCCTGACAGGGATTAGACTAGTCCTAGACTAAAATAACTACAAGAGCTGTCAAAACTAAAAACAAATTGTACTGACATATCTTAAAATACACCAGTGCCCTTTGTTTTGCTTCAAAATGCACACAAGTAATGTTTTTAGTAAGACATGTTTGTTAAAACTAGTTTTATTTCCTAATTAAACTAAGGCCTAGACCTTTAAGCTAATCCCTAATTGGGAAACCACACCTAATGTTTACTAGGCCTTGGTCTCTTGTGTTATATTTAAAAGTTTTATTCTTCTATGATCTCAGAATAACTTGTCTGCTTAAACTGAACCATGGTCTTTTTCATTTAGACCATCGTCATCTTTAAGTACATCATCAGCCTCCTGTGAACCTGGGATGAATCATCTTTTTTAATAATAAATCATGTCTTCCTTTTAAATTATATATCTTTATCTGTTTCTCTCTCTCTCTCTCTCTCTCTCTCTCTCTCTCCCGGAGCACTCATACACAAAGTAACAAAGTTCTTCTCAATTCTTAATATGGAGGAGCATTAAGCATTTAAATAAGTAATGCATAATGTCATGTAAGTTATGTAAAACTTTGAAATGGCAATGCTGTAGCTTTTTGCTGTGGCTTGGTTGTATTCCTTTAGCAAATGCCCCACATCAATAAACGTCTGGTATTGAAATTATTTTGTTGTTCTTTCTAAACTGTGAGTTAGTTTATTAAAACCAGAGAAAAACCTTTAATCTCTTCATCAAAGTCTCCATTCGGTTTTGAACGAAGTTACACATGTATCCTCGGCTGTACTCACATTCTATAAAAACCCTCAGCTGGTTTTATTTTGACCGATGAAAGGCAAATGAATTAGAATCACAGCAGCTCTTATTTCATTAGGCCGTGTAATAAAATCATCTTTATTATAACGGCCACTGCCGTAGGGCCATTACTCAATATATGTTAGTGTAATATTGCCCATTTCAAAAGCTACATCAAAAGACAGGATTAATGCAATATATTTTTTTGAAGACCTTTGTAAAGCTCCTGTTCTCTTTTAATAACCGTCTGTTGAATCGCCCATCTATTCTCCCCCTCTCATCTTCTTTCTGAGATCTGTAGGTGTATCGGGTCTTTGAACTATGACTCCAGAACCTTCAGTCAAATCATGCGTTCATGTGATGTTGGGGGTTGTACGTGAGAGGAAGCGTGCACACAGCCTTACATCCATGCATTCTTCTTCCCAAAGCACTGCTTCTCTGAAGTAACACATCTGTAACACACTGTATGTTTTGTGTTGTTTATGGGAAGAGAATGGAAGAGAGACAGTTGTAAATAACTAAGTTATGTAGTTGAAAGAGGAAAACAAATACTTTTTAAATGCTTTCAATGATATGCATAGATAAATCTTTGCAATGTGACTAGCATGCATTTTATTTGTGTGCGTAAATGTGCGTATGTGTATTTACCATCAGCGCCTGAGGCTAAGCCTCATTATAACAGAGAGGAGGAAGGCTTCCTATCAAACAGACTGATGTAGAAAACACCTGTAAAGAATGCATGTTTAGGGCATACACACCCCTCCTTAATTTCCGTTTATAAGTGTCCTTTATGCTGCTTTATAAAGGAATGAAGGATGACTCCATGATCCTCATGTCATAGTACACAACAATACTAAACATGCAACAAAGAATGATCCACATAGCACACCAACCGTTATCCAAAGTTTAAAGAACATATTATTCTTATGGTGTTGTAATATCAAATTCTTTTCTGTCTTTTATTTGCCTAGATTAGTCATTCTAAATTGACTTTTGCATATCTAGGTATTTTGCGTGTGTGTTTGTGTGCGTAAGAGTTTTTATGGAGGTTGCTTTGTTTGTACAGATGTGGCCTTTAAAAATGCGCGTTTCTGAGAGCAGAATGCCGCGGAGACTTCCGAAATTCTGCGAGATCCCGCAGAAGGGGAGTTCGGTGGGGGACGCAGGAAATATAAAAACCTGTAGAGGGCAGGCGTGTTTCATGTAGGCCATACTGACGACAATGTGTGTGCTCGACTTCATGCTTAGCGTATGCTGTATGATATTGAAGTAACATGACACGGATTATCAATGTTTAGGCGATAGACTTTGATGTCATACAAATGCATGCTTTTTGGCAAACATTTTGTTGGCGAAGTTTTCTTTTGCCAGTTACATAAACAGTCACATATTCTTCATAAAAATCGGACTCAAACGCGCATCATTTGTCTTATTTTTTCCGTGTACTTACAGTAGAAGAGACGTGATGTATGATAATCGAGTCTAATAACAAAATAATTCGCGAAGACCTTTGAAGAGACCGAGCGCATTTACGCAATATCATTAACTAGTTTATCTAATTTTACATTTAGTTCATTTTTGCATCTGAACGTTTTAATAGCTTTAACATGTGGTGCGCTTTTCTGCATTACTGAACAGTAGGCTACTTTTTATATTATCATGTTTCCCTTTACATGGTATGAAACACGATAAAAAGTATGCATTGGTGTTTAATACATTTCACTGAGAATTTGTATAATATGTTATACTTTTGTACTAAGGAAATAAAATCATATTGTGAGTGTAAATATTCATAAATTGGAGGAGTTTCTGAGGTGTTTGTCATCGGCAAAATGTGCAGTTTCTTTGTTGCTGATTAAAAACCGTTGGCTATGTGATTGTTTAAAATTGACATTTTTTCTACTTATTATTAATTTATTTTTTGCCTACATTTACTCAAATAATATCAATGTGAAAATATAAGTAATTCATACTTCAAGTTAGGCGTAAAACTTACACATTTTTGATGTCAAATAGAAATAATAATAATTTGAAATATGCAATTATTACAGTTTAAAAAACTTAAATATATTACTCTGACCTTTTTAAATATATTGACTAAAATAATCTGTAAATGTAATACTTATATTATTAAGGCGTATACATCAAATAATATATGTACATTTTACACAAAATATCTGTTCTATTTTAAGTAATTTATTTTCCAACTAAAAAAATCGCATAACTGCATTAAGAGATTTTATTAAGTTACTTTAATCATTTATTTTAGAGATATTTACAAAGCCACTGAATCATTTTTAACAGTGTGTACATTATGACCTTACGGTAGACTATTATTAAATGCATATAAATAAAAATATGTAAAACTAAATAAAAAATATATCATACACGGACTGTATGTAAGCATACGTTTTCTTGTTCGGTGCACGTGGGTTTAAATGCCGTTTTTCTAAAGAAGAATTTTAAAACTTTATTGGTGGTAGTTGAGAAGAATTCCTTTTTCCATTTCTAAATCATTTTGAGCGCAATATAAATATATCATATTTTTATTCTTATTATATAAGAATACGCAATTTTTACAACATTTTTAACATATGGAAAATATACGTTATGTTGTGTGAATTTCCTAATTACAAGCTTTTGATGAAATTGCACCAAAACTAAACGTGCATAAAAACATAAAAAAGCAATTTAAATAAAAATTTCATAAAAAAAATTTAAAAAATCTTTTTTATGAGCTCAAAATGTTGAATATAATGTGCTATTGCTGAAAATTGCCCATCTCTAAAGGAGAATATTCATCTTTAAAGTTGAAGAAACAAAAAAGTACTGACAAGCATTCTCAAATATAGCCTATATATTCTGCAAGCACTCAGTTGAGAACAATTCCATTTTCCATTTCTAAATCATTTTGAGCGCAATATAAATGTATCATATTGTTATTCTTATTATATAAGAATACGCAATTTTTACAACATTTTTAAGATATATAAAATATACGTTAAGCGTGTTGTGTGTATTTCCTAATTATAAGCTTTTGATGAAATTGCACCAAAACTAAACGTGCATAAAAACATAAAAAAAATCATTTAAATAAGCGAAAAATCTTTTTTATGAGCTCAAAATGTTGAATAGAATGTGCTATTGCTGAAAATTGCCCATCTCTAAAGAAGAATATTCATCTTTAAAGTTAAAGAAACAAAAAAGTACTGATAAGCATTCTCAAATATGTATATTCTGCAAGCACTCATTTATCCATAATGATGTAATTAATTTTTTAATAACATATTGTCGCTGTCGGGCAAAGATACTCTCTGGACACCAAGACCATGTCTATGGGTTCAAGAATAACAAAATATTGGCCATTTGAAACTCGAAAGTCATCACTTTATTTTGTCCCATTGTTTTCCATTTTGCGGGTGATAAAACTCCTGTGCACGTCGTTCAAATTCATTGAAATTTTGTTCACTTGTAGTTTAGCAAGTATGTATAATACAATTTCAATAATGTTTTTACACTGCACATCGTCTGAGGAAATCCGAAGTTGCGTCGAGGGGAACCAAGCTGACAGCCGCGACAGCAGAGATTGTCACGTAGTACCTACAAAAGGGTACCTGCAGCGATATCATTCTGGCTTGGTGGGATGTCAGCCAGCGAGAGTCCTCTGATTCTGGCCTTGTTCTTTTACTCCTCAGAGTCTAAAACCAGGAGGGCATATTAAGTATTCATTGTATTTTCATTTTAACAGAGCAGCTATGGTTGCGCGTTTCACACACCTCTCCAAACCACGTTGTTAACACTATGCTTGTTCGACTTCATGCGGCGCCACAAGAACCGACAGCCGGATGACGTCAGAGTACCGCGAAAATGATTCAAGAAATCATATTTCGCCTCGCTCTCGCGATACTGTGACGTCTTCCGGCTGTCGATTCTCGGGGCGCCGCATGAAGTCGAACAAGCCTATTGACAGCAGCAAAAGCTACGCATGCGCTTTTAACTTGTAAAACTCAAAGGTGTATGGGTAATGTAGTCTCTGCTCTCGGTGGGACGAATTAGGTAGCTTGCATTGTGAAGGGCGCTTTGAAAAGCGGCAGCGCAGCCAAAGGATTAAATTAAGCCTCTGATTTAAACAGATGTGCAAATGAGCGTTCTGGTACGCTAGAAGTACGTTCTGGGCGCAGGGAGAGGTGGTGGTACGCAAGAGCTATATTTGGAAGTGGCGGTACTGAGTACTGGCGCCTACCGGCCCACATTAAAGCACTGGCGGTAGCAAAGGTAGACGGCCCTTTGAAAAGCAAAAGAAAGCTGATAAAAATGAGAAACCCACACTGAAATAAATTGGAGTAGGATTTAGGCTACTTAACAAAATCTAAACATTTTTCACTCAGAAAAGGCTAGTAAATATAAACAAAATTATCAGCAGCTTTAACTTTATTACTTTTTTAATTTTAATTCACTCTTTGTTTCAGCGATGTTTATAAATATACTATATTTTTGCATTTTGATTACAAACTGTTCTACACTGAAAATAAACTAATGTAATCTTCATGATTTAATCACGTAAAACACAAGTCTAAACACAAGCACCACTTTTCTGAATGATGATAATCACAAACATCCCAGAGTTTGTAAACCAATTGTTTGTAAACATATTTAATGCTAACTACTTAAAAATTCAGAAAATATTTTTTACAGTGTATAAATAAAAAGACATGAAGGAAGTTAATTCCAAAATGTAATTAATTGTACATGGTTTAGCTGCTTGTTTTAGCAGCTACCAGTGACACAGAGTCAAAAAATTAAAAACCACCCACCCCTAGGTCTGCCAATTCTTTGCCAACCCCCAATGCTAATCGATCACCTCATCATCAGGGAATCAAAAGAAAACCGGTTTATCCAGTTTTCACCAGCGCGTTGGGTTTTAATTTCAACCCTTGCAGTTTCTTTGTTAAAATGCTATTTAAGCAAATAGGCCTAATACATATGCTGTATGTTATTTTAAATGAATGTTTATAACTTATAAAATTAAGTGGATATCAGGTAACTTAATTTGACATATGTTGATATAACCTAGGCTCTTTTTGTTATGAAACATGTTCAATGGTTACAGTGCCTCATGGTGGGGTTGAACCCCTGGTTCAGTTTACCCCATCTGGTTCACTTTGCCCCACAGCCACCGTTTTGGAAAACTGCCTAGCTTAGTAATTCAGGCTAATCTTTAGCTAAATCATTCACATGGTTTTATACATTAGCCTATCACCAATATGTATGGTATAAATATTTAGACCTGGATAAATCTACTTTGACATAACAGCCATTATACCTGGTATGTATACATTTTACTTTGATAGGATAAAAACTGTTTTTTTTTTTTTTTAAATCATACTTTAATCATAACTCTTTAATTTGTCCTTCTCTTTAACATAGCCAAATATAAATTATGGTTGCTACCTGTATTTGTGGTCACACGGCTACAAATCTGTATGGTTGCCTAGATAAAGGGGGTGGGTCAACTTACCCACTGGCTCACTTTGCCCCACTCTCCCCTACTTGGTATTGAGAAACGGGCATTGTTTATCGAAGCCGGAGCGCGAGCTACAAACTACAGAGCGAGTGCGCGGGTGCACAATGGTGAAAGAGCAACACACGATGTAAATAACTAAACCAGTGCTCGCAGTACAGACACTTTATATTTTAGCGTACTGCGTACCTTCACTTTCTTTTGCGTGCCACCACTTCTCATGTTGCTGGTACTTTGCCTTAAAGAGTCAAAGGGCGTTTCTATGTGGCGCTGCGCAGACAGTTCGGCAACTAAGACATCAAAGTACCGCGAGAGCAAGTCGAAATGTTACAAATGGTCCGACTTTACCTTTGCTCTCGCGGTACTCTGATGTCATACGCCGACCAGTCAGCGCCGCACCATTTAAAGTCGAACACACAAAGCGTCAAGGCAGGGCCGCTGGAAGTCATTTTGAACAGGGGGTGCTGTGAATTTTTTTAACCAAAAAACCTATGAGCCTATAGGCCTATTTAAAATACATTTTAAAAATAAATACATTGAGATTTACTACTTTATTGTCATATACACTTCAGGGCACACAGCCAGGGTCTGAAACACAGACATCATCAGTTCTCAGATGAATATGCGCTATTAATCAGAAGCAAAAATACTTATCCCAGGGGGAATTACTTTCGTTACAATTTACATACAACATATAATATTATAACAACATATAATATTAATTAAACTTCACAGTTTTCAATGTCCATGCGGACGAACATATTTTACTTTCGTTTTTAAGTTAAGATCACACGTCGATTAACAGATGTAAAATATTCTTACATTAACATACCTAGTATATTTTTATATAGATCTTTTTTTACTAAATAGTACTATTACTGTCTTTTTTAAACATATAAATAATTCATAATTTGAACAAAAATAATAATGGGTTTAGTTCTGATATTGTATACTTTTAATAAGAAAAACATGGTGTATAATTACATTTTTAGAATAGGCTTTATATAAGGTTTGTACTGTAAAAATACTTTATTTGTTACAAACAAAAGATAAAGAATTTACAAACGTGTGGAGAGCCATTTCAGCACTTGGACAGCGAAATGTTTTTTTTAAAAGCATTACTTAAAATGTTTTCTCATCTCACCATATCTACAGGTGCAGAGTCATTATATACAATAAATCCGTTGGGTAGCATTTAAAAAAAAACATTTAAAAGTAGATGCATTTGTTTAAAGCAAAGCATTTATTTACTTAGCTACAGATGAAGCAGCTCTTTGCGCCTTCTAACGTCTCATAATTGGTCATCATTTATGTCCAAGAGACTCAATAATAATCTGTTACATTTTAATCCTTTAATTTTTCATATTAAAAAGCGTTTTTGTGCTGCTGCGCATCCATGTAATAAACAAACCCGCGTTGTCATTCCGTTAATACGCATATTATCAACGCGCTCTTTACTCGAACAGAAAAAACTCGCCTCGCGAATTGCGCCGGTTGTATAGAGATTCCAAAGTCTCTCATGAGCTAGAGGACAAATATCCAGGGAGTTCAGTATTTCTGTGTGGGCATGCATCAGGGAAAGGTGTGTGAGTCTTTTCTGGGTCATGGTGCTGCATACCAATGTCTTCAAAAGATGCAAGGCGGAGAAAGTGCGCTCGGATGAGGCCACGGATAGGCACAGTAATGAAATTAAAATCCAAAATACACGTAATAACCTACGTGTGTCAAAAATAATTTCCTAAAATATTCATAAGTAATATATCAATTGTGCAAAATATTTTAACCTAAAAAAAATATATTTCTCGCCTTCCCGCGACCATGCGTCAAGGTCTGGAGGAAAATGATACCTGCCCGGATCCCACGCACGCATCTGCAGTTATATACATTTTACAAAACCAGTATTCATTAGATTTTAAGAACTTTTTTGCCACTTTTAAAACTGTAAAACTAAATAAAAAAGATATCATATGCCGAATAAGCATGTAAGCATATGTTTTCTTGTTCGCTCCACGCAACACGGGTTTAAACGCCGTTTTTTTTTCTAAAGAATAATGTTTACACTTTATTGGTGGTGGTTGAGAATAATTTATATTGCTTGCAGAATAATGTATATTGCATTTTAGCGCAATATAAATGTATCATATTGTTATTCTTAAATTAAAGAATACTAATATTTTTTATACAACATTTTTAACTTTAAAACATACATATAAAGATGCTTTGTACAATAGCTTTGCTTCTGACAACAATTTTCTGTAATAAATCAGTAAATGAATCACAAAATGTGTTGAAAGTGGCGAATAAAATGCTTGTCAATTCAAACAAAGGTGTATAAAACCGCTTTAATTAACAATAACTAAACTGTGCTCTTTTGCATACCTCTACTTTTCTCATGTCTTTCTTTATACCACCTTTATCTTTTTAAAATCTTGCCACTTTTAGAAATAATTTGTTTGCATTTTTTGTATACTGCACACTTTATTTGCATCAACTATACCCATAATAACATTTTCTACGTTTTTCTTTCAATAAGGAAATCTGTTTATTGTTATGAATAACGGCTGAAAGGATAAAAAAAAATCATAACACTGACTGCCTATATGCGCAAGAAAGGTATTATTAAAGTTTTAAATATGTAAAACTAAATAAAGATATCATATGCCCACTGTACAGTATGTAAGCATAGGCCCATGTTTTCTTGTTCGCTCTGCGTGGGTTTAAACGCTATTTTTCTAAAGAATATTTTTTTAACTTTATTGGTGGTGGTTGAGAAGAATTCCTCTTTCCATATGTATAGCATTTTAGCGCAATATACATGTGTCATATTATTGTTCTTAATATATTAAGAACAATAATACTAATATATTTTTACAACATTTTTAACTTTAAAACATGTATTTTTATACCACATGAATCTCTTTAAAATAGTAATACTTTTAGAAAAACGGACATAATTATTAATATTATAAACAAACAATGAAACGGTGTCAAAATTCGACAACACAAATAATTAAGATATTCATTGTAAATAGAGTTAAGGGTATTAGGCTCACACTAAATTCTTTGTTGCACTTAGTATAAATGCCCATTGCACGTACAGTCATCTTAATAAATGTATGCGCTGTTATGCTGGCAAGAAGGGGTTGACGTCACTTTGCTGTTTTAATAGAAATATTAAATATTCAGCAATGCCCTTATTAACTTCTGGAAACAACCGCAATGACAACGCATATAAAAATGTAGTTTTTTATGCGCCACCTGGTGGATTTTCTGTGAAGCGAAACACATTAAGGGAAAAGGGAAAGTAGCCCCCCCGAAAACACTTGCAGAATTCTGCGTGACTCCGCGAGACGATTTGGCGAATGCCGCGGGAGAAAACGCGCGTTTTTAAAGGCCACATCTGTACTTTTGGGTTCAAATATTGCAAAAACAAGTCATTCAAAGGTTTAACTATTGGATTTTCTGCTTTGCTAAACACAAATGGAAGTTTGCTTTGTGTCAAAGATCGTGAAGTTGATAAATGATCAGCCTGTTGATAAACTGCTGGGCAGCGGATCGGTTATACTTTAGGCTATGTTACTGTAAAGATGACATTTTACACATATTAACTGTGGGAATTAATCTGTTTACAAACAATGAGATGAGTCAGCTATAGTGTCTGTGGTTTTAAGAAAAGCTTTAGGAAATCTTTCTCTCTCCGGTGCTCTTTTCTTTCACTCTCTTCCTTTCTGTCACCATTATGTTCCCCGCTCTATTTCTCTTTGATGGGACAGGAAAAGCAGGAATCATTCAACGAAGATGCTTTTATGAGGCATCTGATGTACTGTAGTGCCTTAAAGCCTGTGAGTTTGTGTGATTGTATTGGGCAGTGCACCGTGAAAGAGGGTTTTGTTGACTATCAATGAATGTTTTGCAAGAGAATTTCATCAGGGACAAAAATGAATATTGTGTTATTTATATGACTGCAGTATGTTGAAGCATCTACCTTGTTAATGTTTAACAACCACCAAATAGGAAAAGCAATGTGGCTCAAAACAAGGCAAGTTAAGACTTTCTGTACAGTATGTACTGAAGTTGACCAATGAGCACACCTATGAATATTTTATAAGTGAATTAAAATTGTTCTTTATACTATCATATGCTTTTTTGTATGTGTATGCGTAGGATGAAATAAATGTTTGGCTGCTTGGAAAGTCAGTATTGGAAGGGGTTGGATGATATGTGTATATAGAGAAAGAAGAATAAAATGACACATTGACCACTAAGAAGCCTAATAAGAGTTTAAGCAGTATCTGATGACATGGCCGATCCTGTGTCTGGCTATGGTGTGTATGTGTGTGTTGTATTCGTGCATGCTCCGCACCTGTGATCGCTTTTGTGTTTTAACCTCATTGAGAAAAACTCCTGATGTTTGGCATCATGTGATCTCATCCATTTCTCACGTGGAAGCTCATGACCATATGTTGAGCAGACTCATACAGTTCAAAGGTCATCATTGTTACTGTTAGTGAGGTCCAGATAGGCTTTTTTATAGAAAACATGCCATTTACAACAGTGACAGGCAAATAAAGGCTTTTGAATAACATCCTGGTTTCAGTATTTAGTTTGTAAAATGCACATTTTGTGGAATGTGCGTCATGAGACACTTTTATTTGTACATTGGCCTTAGTTTATTGTTTTATTTAATCATTTTTCGCAATATTTTTCGTCAGCTGTGAAACGAATCTGCTCAGCTGGAAGACTGGATACACCTGCAGATGGCTTATTTGCATTCCATCATAAACAGTCCCATGTGGTTTTAAAGGTTGACTCTCCACTGCCTTCGTTTTTTCGGCGACCTTTCACATTTGTTTATTTAGTTTGTCCTTCTGTGGCATCTCTACAAGCAGTGCCGATATGCAAAATACTGACCCTCCCTCTTTCTGAGAACAGACAGAATAGAGACACTTTTTAGAACATGTGACCCTGCCTGTAAAAACCCAGCAAAAGTCATTTTTTATGATTAACTGTGTTGTACATAAACAATAATGTAAGGAGCATTCAGTGAAAATATAACATTGATATCTTTAGTATTGACTGATTAAGACCATGGGCCTCATTTATAAAATGCTGCGTAGAAACCATCCTACATTTGATCTTACGATCATTTATCAAAAATGCATACGTGTGATTCATAAACCGAACTTATGCACAGAAAATTCACGTACCCCTTTCTTTCAGATGTGAAATTTATAAATTACAAATGATTTTGAACTTGTGCGCAGCTAAGCAGTTTCAGACCTCCGCCTTTAAACGATGCCTGATTAATGTCATGGACATATAAAAGAGCGCTTGTCAATGTTTAAACCCAATTTCGAGCAGCAACAATTGTGTATATTGCCAAAAACCTGCAGCAATCGGACAAGCCCACGTCTGTTCAGACCCTGACGTGTCGCTAAGCACTTTTCTACGTTTTTATAAATATGGACTTTGCCGTGAATTTTTGCATACGCACACTTTACGATCAAATCTGTGCATATTCATGTTTTATAAATGAGGCCCCATGATTGATATTGTTGTGAAGTCAATAAGTGAAATAAAATTTTGACGCTCCAAATCTCTAAATAATTTCTCTATAAACCCCATTAACACAGCACTTTGGTCCCAGAAAATTTCCGTAAAAATGATAGAGAGGCTTCTGTGTGAACACAAACATGTCCCGTAAATGTTCTGGGATCACCCCAATAAAAGGATCTAGTAACATTGCCGTAACATTCACGGAAAGCATTCTGTGGGAACAAGACGCAGAAACAATCCCGTTAGGAAAATCAATGGCAGTGTGAATGAACCAAACATAAAACAATCCAGGACAAATACCGCACATATTTTCTGTGTATTTTCAGTATTGTCTGTGTGAAAAGGGCTAATCAGACAATAACACAAATAATGCTTTTGTGTTCATATTTTCGATAATGCGTTTTTATGGTTTGATTTTAATGTTAAACCACACTGTAGAGAAGTATATAAACATATAGTCTCATCAATGAGTTTAAATGGAAAATCTTTATTTCTCAGATTTCTAGAAAAAGATCCCATTCATATCACATGGTTTTTATCTAGGATTTTAAGTAAGACTTCTGTAGTGTCTACTGCAAAGTCTGTTATCAAAAGTCTTTTTTTTATATCTGAGACAGATTTGATACTAAACTCAAAACTCCAAATACTGTAACCTCAGAAAGCAACATTTGTAAAGAGCAACACTGAGCAATAAAATGTTTAGATAGTTTTTGAGAGCAACACAAAATGTGACATGTGTTGTTGAAAAAGGAAGCATCACACGTTTTTTTCTATAACCAACTTGCTCCTGTGTCTTTCTTCCAAATGTCATTGCTTCCAACTTTCTCTGTCTCTCTATTCTCCATCCACCCTTGACTTTTCTCTACCAAGCTGTTCGCCTAAAGGACTGGCTTGAATTTGGCCTCCTGCTGAGCTTGAAGACAAAAGTTTTTCCTTGAAATTTCTGCATTTTGTTTGTGGGCAGCAGCAAAGTCCTGCAGAGATTTGCTAATGTCCTCCAGTTCTTTGTGAAACGCTAATGAGAAATAGGGATGAGATTCCCAGGAGAGGCTTCCTGCTGGCATGGGACAGCATGGGGATAATAGTGGCAGTTAGATTTGCGTGAACCCGGAAGAGGGAGAAGTGGCAGAAAAGGGAATGACCAACATTAGTTAATGTATTAACTAACTTGAACAAACCATGAACAATACATTTGTTACAGTATTTATTTATCTTTGTAAATGTTAGTTAATAAAAATTTAAGCTTTAACTGTTTGTTCATGTTAGTTCAGAGTGCATTAACTAATGTTAACAATATTTTAATAAAGTATTAGTAATTGTTGAAATTAACATTAACAAAGATTAATAAATGATGTATAAGTGCAGTTCATTATTAGTTCATTTTAACTAATTTAGCTAACTAATGTTAACTAATGAACCTTATTGTAAAGTGTTACCTGACCAACTAACATTAAATGGCACTGAGGTTGTAAGCTAGAACTAAATATGTGATTGCCGATGGCAGATGAGTCAAACAGGGGGCTCACTAAACCAAAGTGAAACAGCGAAATAGACACAAGGTTTAAATATTTTTAGTGATGAATAATAAGAGTAGAAGTTTAGTTCCACTAAAAGTTTGCGTATTCAGGAGCCTAAAACGCTGTGCAAACAAACAGCCAAGTCACATAAGAACTTTCCCGTATGTGTAAATATAATTGATTTTTAGGTTCTGTCTGGTGCAGAAAACGATAACCCAGCTTTAAAGGGCCATGATTACAAGCTTAACGATCGTCTTTTGGCTGAACTATTCCTCACCTCTTGCATATTAATGCATTTTAAATTTAGCAGAGGCATTAGATTAAACCTTTGGCCCAAAGCATCAGCGCTCAGCAAATGGGAAAAAGTCTACTGTTCTGGGTTGTGATAAAATGAACGTGTGGATGTGGGGGATAAAGTTGAACATAGCATTAATTATATAAGGGTTGATATAGTTCATGATGTGGGATGAAATTAAATGTGCACACACGTGCACATACACGTCCATCCGTTTGCTCTGTTTGATATGTAGCTCCACCGATCTTATTGAGCAGAAGATCCGTGAAATCCCTGGAAAATTCATCTTAATGGCCAGACTGTCTCGCTTCTCATGGGTCGCACACACACACACACATTAGGATGGACAGAGGGGCTATTTTACACTCCCTGCCAGTCCCTGAGATGAAGAACAATGAGCAACTTTGCTGGCTCTTTAGAAGTGGTGTGTGTGCGCTTGTGTGTATTGATAAATCTGCATCCTACAGAAATGTCTCTCTGTCCTGAGTGCGTCTCATTTTCTCATGGCGGAACTGCATCTAAGTGCTCCTAAAGACTCTTTCTCTTCAAGCACACACTCAGCAGCACTCCAGTCTTGTTTTAAAATAGCTGCCACAAATAGAGTCGGTCATGTGCCATAGTGTCGTCCATCAAGCCTGTTGTTGTCTTCGTGAGCGGCTCTGACTGGCTGCTTTGTGGCCGTACTGAGCCCAGATCTTCTGGAGAGCGTGGCATGTGCTTCAAAGATGTTTTGTACCACACAGACAGAGGCAGACCAAAACAGATGAATGGCAGATGTGACATAAACAATTTTACTGGAATCATAAGGCTTCTTATGTGTCTATCCGCATGTGTCTGTGTGCCGGGTGTGTTTTTAATCTTGAAGTGGAGCTCATATGATAGTTTTATGCATGTGTTAAGGGGGTTTTATTTTTATTAGAGTAAAACAGAAGCAGAGTGGGTGTGTGTGTGTTGTTATGTCTGACTTTTTGGGTTATCACTGTAGCATGGTTGTTATGTCCCAGCTCAAGGTCTCTAGACATGTCTGCTTATATTAACTTACCACAGGTGGAAAAATTGGATTGGAGTTTGCAGTAAATCTTTATATAACATGCCCACAAATCAGAATAATATTATTGCAGACCCAATCATCCAAGAATTTTCTTTATATATATACGAATGACTGTCAGTTTCCATTCTTCACTGCATGAATGTTTTGAATTTCAGATGTTTCTTCTAAAACTATTTTAAAGAGAAAATACACATATTATTTAATTGTCAAATCCAAGAACAGTGTGTGGTAGAGATTCTGAATAATCAAGTGAGCTTATGGTCCTCAAAAGTCTACATTTGATATGATTGCAATATATAAGAAGCAACTAAGATGTTATAGTTTATTATAGCATATTGTAAGAATCATATTCGTTCTAACCAATGTTAATTCTTTCTTTTTTTCCCCATGTGCCTTCTTGGACTGTGAACTCCATAGGTAAGTGAACTATACATTTGTTTGTGTGTGTGTATGTTTGAGACAGAAAGTGATAGCAAGCCACAAAAAGAACGGATAGAGAGCATATTGTATATAGTGAATGTGAGAAGGTGGAACGGAGGTATTAGGGGGTTTTGGAGTTCTTTTTCAAGGTATGTGGGTGATTCTCACAAAATCCAGATTTAGAAGGTGTCAAGAATCAGAATTATTAAAAAGCCCTTGAAGCCTATTTTTTGCACATATAAGATTAAGGTCTGAACTTACTATAACCAAAATACTTTTAAAAATATTTCATATAGAATTATTAAATTTTTTTAGATTATCATTATCAAAAATTATCATTACCGCAACATAATACATCAAATATATGCATTTACAAACTCATGTTTTGGTAATGAGATCTGGAATGAAAAAATGAGAACTGCTTAGCCATCTTGAGTGTCACAGTCAATTATGTCCCTTCCAACAATTTTTTTTTAAATATTAGTTCCTTGAGGGCTTAAACAATGATTGAAAATTGTTGTGGAGGATGAGAAAATTGGTCTTGGACACATTTATATTCCTTAGTATTGTCTCTACATTTACCAATGATCACCTAATACCACATGTTTCTTTACTGTAAATGTTTATAGTATAACATGCACTGAAGCTTTTTATTTTTTAGATTTTTTAATTATAAATATTTCCATGTCAAAGAACCCAAATCCAGTCATGGACACGTTGCGGTAATGAAAAAAATCCCCTTAAATGTGGAAAAAAAAAATTAGTTTGTATGATGTCATTTGAAATCATGTGCAAAATAGTACATGAAGAGATGTTTGTAACTGTATGCTTCTTATTTTGATACTCTTACTTTGCATTTTTTTATCAAAATCTTTCATGACACCTCATAAGTCTAATCACGAGAATCACCAATGTGGGGTTTATTCTGTAGGTTGGGTTGATGTAATTGTGAAGTGTGCTTTTAGATTAGTTTAATACACCAATGAAAATATCTTTTTCCACTGTCTGGTTCATATGACTCATTTATTCCCTTCATTCAGGTCTGTCTTATAATTTTACACCTCTTTCTCTTTCTGTCTCTCTCTCTGTCTTCTCACTATTCTTCAATCTTCAAGTTTTTTAACAGTTAACATTAGTTTTAGGACATGATCAATTACTTAACTCGTCTATAGTTTAAACTCAGCAAGCAATAGTTGTCATTTAACTGAATAGGTCAACTGTAGACCCAACACAGTCCTGCTATGAGTATCCCACTTCTAGACAAAATAATCTTGAATTTGGTTGCATGGGATTTTTTCTAGGGATGTGCATGTATGTCGTTTTTTTATTTTGATTAATCCATAGGTCTGAAAAGGAGTACTTGATTAATTGGGGGTGGGGCAAACAAAGGGGCGGGGCGTACACATCATGATTAATTTTTTTTTTATGTAAAACTATGACAGAACAATGAACACATGTTAGATTATTAATGAATTAAATGTTTTTAACAGAAACCTCTAACAGGAAAAGCTGCGTGATGAAGTGAAACTAAATGAATAATAAACACATTCTGAAGTGCTTTCTATATATAACGTACTCTGCAAAATATGAATGCCTTGTACAACATAAAAGTATTATACAACGTGCATATATCTGCACAAAGTGCAAGACTTAAACTAAGTTATGTACTGGACTGAAAGTTTAACTCCCGTTGTGGATGTGCCATAACAGCACGCTTTAAAACACGTCCAGTCAAAGCACAAGCTTCAAAACATTAAGCAGCTTTAACTCTTTTGCTATCATTTTAGCGATTAGCTGTGTCGTGTCATCCTCTCACCTGTTCTCAGTTATGTTCGTATGGCTCTCTGGTATCTCTTGATGTTTAAATATGAAATGATAACCTATTGAACTTGTGATGTCGCTGTACATTTTGCACCTGACTGACTGAATTTTCAGCTTGCCAAAGTGAATTTGAAAATTACTGCATCAATTTAAACCATAGTGCCTCAGTGACAGTAATGTGAGGTGTGTTCGGCTTCATAGCGTTGCGTGAATCGGCAGGGTTGCTGCAGCACGGTTGCGCTTAGGAAGAGGACTTTTTTTTAATCATGCATGGTACTGAGGTCATACGCCGATCTGCACAGCTCACCTCGAAATCAAACACGCACCCAGTCGTTACTACCACAGGCACTTGTAATGCTAACCAGATGTCCAAATGATCATCTTTTTCGGTATCGATCGTCGATGCCAGAAATCGAGTACTCGTGGCCATCCCTAGTTTTTTTCTAAAATAACTTGCGAGTTGTATGATATCCCATCATGTAAGCAAAGTCAAGAGTGATTAAAAAGTTTTATTTATTTTGTTTCATTTATTTTCTGGGCTATGCTTAGACATCTATTTCATTTTCACACACAGTCCAAATTTTGCCTGGATGTCTGGGTTGTGTCTGGGCAGCCATTAGCTAGGAAGTTATACCATTTTTATAATACAACCCAAAAAACATAATAACCTAAAAATGTCACATTTTCCTCACTCATTATTTTTTGGAGTGAAAGACCACCAAATGATGCCTCTTTTCTCTGTCCTAATGGTACCTCAGCCCTAGTGGTTCTCTGACTTTACACTGTGTCATAGGAGCTGTTAAGTAATAGTCCGCTGGGAAGTCTACACTAGTCTGGGCCTCTGTCATTACCTCTAACAAGCACAGCTTTTTCTCTCCCCTTTAGCAATGCTGTAAAGTCACATCAAATTGTGCCAAATCATAGCAAGATGGGACAGATTTTTTTGCTGTCTTTTTTGAGAGTTTGGTAGATGTGCCCTGATCCCATGAGCCCACAGGTCCATTTAGTGTTGTTAGCGCACCCACACATCATCTGCCTAATTCAATTAAGAGGTCAGAGGTTATCTGATCAATAATTAATGAGTAAATGGTTAGACAAGGATAGAGCAGAGAAATGGAGGTTGATGGGACAGAGAGAGAATTTTGGGTGATGGAGAAGAGAGTTTGGATTCTGCTCTTGAAACTGAGTCGTCACTGAACCATCTGCTATCTTGTGTGTGTGTGTGTGTGTGTGTGTGTGTGTGTGTGTGTGTGTGTGTGTGTGTGTGTGTGTGTGTGTGTGTGTGTGTGTGTGTGTGTGTGTGTGTGTGTGTGTGTGTGTGTTTTTTTTGAGAAATGCTCTCAACATTTGATTACAAGATGGCGAACAGTGAACATACAGTAGAGTTTAATATTTAACTCTAAGGGAGGAAATGATTCAAATCCCTGGGTGCTGTGTGTTTAAACTCATGTTAATATGTAAACACAGTTAAGAGGAACATGTTTGTATAAGTTAAGTTGTAACAGTGAAGACAAACCTTTTGTATTTTTTCCCTGAATTTTACTCATTTTGTGCACTGAGTACATTGGGGCTGGTTGTGGAATAACTAATGGTTTAGTTGGTAGAGACCACATTTACTACACTATACCAATGTCACAAAATTTTGTGTAAATTTGTGACATTGATCATGTAAGATTAACTTGCTCTACAAACATTTGCAAATTAATCCCGAGACAACATTTATTGTTACATGTAAAGGTTTGGCACATGTAGAGTCCATCCCAGCTCACACGCATGCAAACTGGGATATAAACAAATACATTGTAAACTTCATATTCAAAATTCAAATGAACTTTTTTTAATTACGTTTATTTGTTATGAAATCAAACTAAAATCTTTTACATCTCTTAAGGATGTGGAGATAATCCTCTACAGAATTTACCCAGCAGTTGTCTTGACGTATGAGCTGCAGGATGAAAGCTTGTTTTTGAGACTTCCCTCAGAGATTATGCACTGCAAATGGCCCATAGTGCTTTTTTTAAACAATGAGGCTCAGAAAAAAACTGTTTTGAAGGGTTCACTTCTCTGTGGGTGACGTGCATATGATATTATGACTTTTTATGGCAGGCTAGTGGCAGAAATATGCAGAATGTCTGCATGTGCAAAGGAAGTCAAAACGAAATGTCTTATTGATATGCGTTTCTCACTTAGTCTTGTCTCTCTCTTTGCTGCATTTCAATTCCCATACTTTTCATAATAAACTGCATACTATATTTACTAACATATACCACAATAGTATGCTATGCCATTTTAGCATACTCTGGTACATTCACACTGGGCGAATGCTTTACGGAAGGCTTGTCTGAAGTGTGGCCAACAGCCAATCAAAGTGGCCGCAACACATGCGCTAGTCTTGCATAAACGTAAATGGTTAAGTAATTTGCATTTGCAAAATATTTTTATCATTAGTAATATGTGTTTCTAATGCCTTCATTGGACAACTTTAAAGTTTTCTCAATATTTTTAGTTTTTGCACCCTCAAATTCCAGATATTTACATAGTTGTATCTCAGCCAAATATTGTCCTGTCCTAACAAACCATACATCAACGGAAAGCTTATTTATTCAGCTTCCAGCCGATGTATAAATTTCAATTTAAAATAATTGACCTTTATGGTTTTGTGGTCCAGGGTCACATTTTTGAAATTACATTTCACATTTATTCATTTATCAGGCAGCTTTACCCAAAGACACACATACAAAGGCATATACTGTAAAAAACAAACAACAAGTCCAAAGTTGTAACTGTTGGTGTGTTTAATAGTAGTTTACCAAAACAAGCTTAGTATAAAAAATTGAAAGCACTGTTTAAATAACTGTCGGTGAGCATAAACCTCATTGTTTAGTCATTTCCATCAAACTCGTGTAGTTAATGTTTGCACTCATCATTAGTGCTTCGGAAAGCCGATCGCATGGCAACAGCCCTTTGAACTATGAACTCGACCCTTTGGGGAACATGAGACTTAAACTTACATGCATGGACTACTCCATCTGCTGTGCGATTATATTGCGTTTTCTCCCTGAAAACCAACCCTCACTCCACACTGCCATCTGTATTTAACAGAAAATAGATTTGCAGATTAATAAATACACAGACAGACGGGTAGACTCGTGTGTCCAAGACTGTGAAGACTGTAGATTGGGAGCTCACAGTATTTAGTAAGATTAAAAGCCTTAGGACAGTTTTAACTACTGAGAGACTAATAGATGACCTACTGACACAAAGTGCTTCTTATTGGTCCTATGTCCTAATTGGCAACACCAGCACTTGGCCTGTTTTTATAGGAGATGTATGAAGAATTGAATAGTGATGGGGATTATGATGTTATAGTTTACATAGTGATCCAGAGCGAATATAATTAAATAAGTTGTTTTTATCTTTCCCACATTAATCAGTACATTAACAATGCTTCACACATTTTTGGCCAACAAATTTCATATTTACCATGTTTTTCTGTAAACAACCTCTGGGAACCATTTAAAAATCATGGTATTCAGATTTGGTAATCATTCAGCAAAGTTTGTAAACATTTGTTAGTTATAATGACAGCAGTTTTTATGAATTACTGGAGAAAAGCATTGCAACCAGGCATACATTTAAATGGCCAGCATTACTCAGCCAATTCAGGTGTCTGGCCCGCAGTGCTAAATTGATGCTGTTCTTTCGCAGTAATGTATGCCAAAATAACACATTTGTCTGCGGCAGTTTAGTTCATTCCTGTGAATTGGGTGCTAAAACAACACTACCAGAGGGTGCAAATTCAATGAATCTCTCCCTCAAGATTTCTAATATAGTCCATGAAAAAAATTAACTGATGATCTATGAAAATAATTCACGGCTTAGAGCCTCCCACACATATAAACACATTTTTTCAATTTTTCCCTGCTGAGTTGTGCTGTATGAGAGCTTTAGGTTGAGCTTTGGTCCCGCTCTTCTTCGTAATCCTCTTGAGCAGCAGCGTATTTGGGGCAAGTGCGATTAGTGATGGCACCACGCTCTCATCATATCTTCTAACCCAGACCAGTGAGGAGGGAAATAAGGCGAAACATTTCTCCCCAGCATGCTCATGTGTTTCTCATGATGTCCATTTTGATGTTGTTCACAGTCTTCCTGCTTTCCTTTCTTTTCTTCTCTCGCACTGTTTCTCACCTTGTCTAAAGTGTTGTAATCTCAGCTGGGCTCTATGCGGGAGCTGCAAACATACAAAAAGAGGGTTCATTGCCAAAACACTATGCTTTGAAGTCTTCCTCGCTATGCCAAACAAAACATGGAATTGAGCTTAGCTGTAGCATCGATTTGTGTAGATTTGGGTGCTCTTTTAGTGATGTTTATAACGCTTTAAATGATCATCTGCATTTTTCAGCTCACATAAATAAAATCAATGCAATAAAATATATGCAATCAAATATTCTTACATATTTACCAAATGTCAAATATTCCAAATTTATAGGCAAGAGAAACTTTTCACTTGTATTTACTTTTATGCATTTTGCCAGACAGTTTTTCATGGTATTCATGGTAGGTCAGCCATGTAGTTTGATTTTTTTAGTCTTATTGGGAAACACTTTTCTTTTTTAGCTTTCAAATAAATTTTAATTACCTTTGTGAAGTTGGTACCCTATATAATTAAACAATCACCAAAACTATTATACCATTCGTTTGTGCTGTCTTTGTGCCGATTTGTGCTGGTTTGATTGTTTAAACATATTTTTTTGGCTGTGTGACATCATTCTTCAATCCACGTTGTCCAAAACCCATCAAGATGACGGTGTTCGTTTGTGCTCGATTTGTGCTGTTGTGTGAGATAGAAGAAGAATACAAGAAGAATATTTTCGAGAGCAATTACGTCACTCTCCACCCCAAATCGTACCAAATCAGTGCTGTTCATTTGTGCTTGATATGTGCCGTGAAAATTATTTGTGTATTTTTTTAGAAATAACTAATTTGATTAGGGGCAGTGACGTCATTCTCCAAACTATGTCGCCCAAATCACTGCAAACAAGTACTGTTAATTTATGCTTGATTTGTGCTGGTTTGTGATGTTAAAGGAACACGCCCACATTCTGGGAATTTTACTTATTTACCATATCTCCCAGAGTTAGATAAGTCCATATACCTCTCTCATTTTCGTGCATGCTGTAACTCTGTCTGACGCAGCCCCCACTAGCTTAGCTTAGCACAAAGACTGGAAGTGAATGGCTCCAGCTAGCATACTGCTCCCAATAAGTGACAAAATAATGCCAACATTTTCCTATTTATGTGTTGTGATTCGTATAGTCACATCGTGTATAAATATCAAGGTCATATGAAACACAGCTATCTTTTAACATTATACACACTGGGAACTATATTCTAAGAAGGCGAATTACTGCTACTTGGGCGGAGTGATACTGTTAAAAGATGGCTGTGTCTCATATGACCTTGTTATTTGTACACAATGTAACTATACAAATCACAACACATAAATAGGAAAATGTTTGTATTATTTTGTCACTTATTGGGAGCAGTTTGCTAGCTGGAGCCATTCACTTCCACTCTTTGTGCTAAGCTAAGCTAGCGGGGGCTGCGTCAGACAGAGTTACAGCACACACGGAGATGAGAAAGGTATGTATGAACTTATCTAACTCTGGGGGATACGGGGAATAAGCGAAATTTCCAAAATGTGGGTGTGTTCCTTTAAAAGAAACCCAGTTACTGGTTCTTTGTTAATTATAACAAAAACTAAAAACCTAATTTTGAGAGAAGCGCAGACCGAAATTGGGTCTGTCGGGCATCACAGAGTATTGTGAGGGTTTTGACAGAGGTAGTTAATGGCATATAGGTTTTATAAATAATAAAGGGGAAGATTATGTTGTGGTTGAATGTGCAATGTAAAACACTTCGTTGTGTTCTGTACATAAAGGTTAAGCTGTGTTGAGTACATGATGCTCAAACCGACGTTGCAGGAGCACTTAGTAAAGTGTATTATGACAAGTGTTTGGAAATTGACACAAACTACAAAAAAACTGATGAATGTATTCTTAAACTTAACCAGTTCAGCGGAAGCATTTGAAGAATAGAAGGATCACTGAGAGATAATATAACCTTTAGAGGACTTGTTTGACATGGAAACTTGGGTTCCTGTGCTCTACCGCTGACACACACACACACGCACACTGTTGTGAACAGGATGTTGTTTAATGCCTGACCTCTGTCATCAATCACTAAATGCACAATGTATTTCAGAGTAACAATGTGACCAGTTAGCTGATTTCAAACAGACACCCACCCACACACACACAACATACTACACACACAGCAAAAGATAATTGTCTCTCATCTATGAAACGTATCTGTCCAGCCTGTAAGAATGTGTACGTGTAAATAAGGTGTAACTGATATAAGCCAGGCTAACTTTGTCTATGTATATAAGTGTGGTCTGACAGGCAAGCAGAAAGTGGAAAAACCTTGTGGTATGTTATCTGGGTATTTGCTATGTGTGAGTGTTTCTGACGTAGCTATTCTTTAATTTAAAAAAAAATCCCCCCCCCCAATAAAATGGTTAAAAATGTATAATTACTAACAGGAATCTTTAAAGCTGCAATACTTTTTTGCTAAAAAAAAATAAACAAAAATAAGTTTTTACAAAAAATCTGTGTTTATTACGGTTTTCTTATTTTACCCCAATTTGCAACAATAAGCTTATAATAATCCTATTTCAAAAAATATTACTTTTTTAACTTATTGTGTGAAAACTTCATGTCTCTTAAGAGAAAGAAGTGAACCCAACTACTATTGCTGTACTACTGTCTGTACTGCCGCAGATAGACCGTTTGTAGCTTGTTTAAAGAATTACTCCACTTTCTTAAAAAAATCCAGATAATTTACTCATCCCTATGTCATCCACAATGTTTTTTTTGTTCAGTCGAGAAGAAAATCATATTTTAAGGAAAACATTCCAGGATTTTTCTCATTTTAATAGACTTTATTGGACCCCAACATTTTACAGTTCAAATACAGTTTAAAATTGCAGTTTGAATGCAGCTTCAAAGGGCTCTAAATGATCCCAAAAAAGGCATAAGGGTCTAACAAAACTATTATCATTATCACTAGGGAAATGTAAAATCGTGAATCGGACCATAGTTGCTCTTTAAGAAAGTGTATTAAGTTATACTTTAACAATTGCTTAGAAGTTTAACTCTCTGACTTAATAAAAATAATTAAATAATTAGTTTTAGTTTTAACCGTCATATGGGAAATATCATGTAAACATGTACATTTATTATGTAGCCTCATGGCTTCTTTCTCTGAACAGGTAACATCAGCAATATGACTTGCGTTGAAACTTTTGTTTTTTATTTAGTCATTCAGAACATGTATTATTGGTCAGATGACTTTTTTTAGATTTATGACTTTTAGGATGTACTTTTAATAGTCATGTCGATGTGTAATGACAGATCCGCATCAGCTGTGATTACAGACATAATCAGATTCATCCGTGCAGGGTAGCAAATTACTGCAATTTTAGGTTTCAAACACAGATGATGATAGAAAGGCAAAAGTTATAGATAACAGCTTTAAGAAAGATGGTTCATGTTGCACAATGTCTTGTGTTGGAGAGACAACAAGATCTGAGACATTGTGATATTTTAAAACGTGATTTAAGGACAAACCATCATAGATTAACCCTAATCCAAGCTCTATAGCCTGCTGTGCCATTCATTGTACAACTTTGCACTACACACAAAAAACCCATACTGTATGTGCAGCTGGTGTGCATATGCACCAGCTGTATTGTGTTGTTCTGAGTATGTGTGTGTGTGTAAGTGTTAAAAGAGCAGGACTGTCAGATGTAGAAACCTTTATATATAAGCTTGAGAGGAAGGAAGTATGATAGAAGATATTTAAAGTATGAACACGCATGAGACTCTGCTGCTCTATAGACCATATCATATCAGCATAACATGGATTATTTCAAGTGCAAACTAATTAAACCCATTGTGATTTTAAACTAAGTAATTGTCAAGATCGCAGCTGTTAAAGGTGTTTCTGTTGTGAACAGCTGTTGAGTTTATCTACCTATCACAGACTCTTAGTGGGAAATTGAATGTTTACATTTACCTTCCTGTTTTTGTTAACGTACACATCGCTCTTCACAGGTCACTTTGCAGAGCTGCTAAATATTGGGAGTTATATGCAAACTCTCACCAGACTTCTCTGCAGTCACTTTAAGTTATTCTTGATGTTGTTTACAGTCACGCCTCCAGACTAGCTGTCATATTGAGTTATGTCAAATAGCTGCTTGAGTTTGTGGTCAAGTCCAAAATAATTTAGGGGTTGATCCTGTGACTGCCAAACAATTGACATAGAGCAAGAATCGAGTCCCATAAAGATACTACTGACTTAAAGTAACAGTTCATGTATCTTCTGTTTAACTGCATTCACTGGCTACTGTGAACTAACTAGTTGATTTGCATTCAGTAAATGACAGGTTAGAAAATGAAATATAATGTGATCTGTCATGAAGTCATGGCATAGACACCACTTAAAAGGCTTGCAATAAGAAAAAGGGGATCAACATATACACTAGTATATACAACTACCAGACTGCTGTCATAAAACCCGTCCTTAACAATCACACTTAGTCACCATGCACACACATACTTCGACAAAATTACTGCCTAAGGACCTTGCACCAAGCAACTGAGAGGTGTGGGAATACTCTTTAAAAAATATAACCACAGAAGAAACAATTATACTTGTTTGTCAGTTATTTGAGTAAATGAGAGTTCCGGTGTTTTATCAGTTTTGTCTATGAAATGTAAGACTTTTGTACCTTACAAATAAAGGTACAAAGCTGTCACTGGGGCAGTACCCTTTAAAAAAGGTCCTAATATGTGCCATTTAGGTAGAAATATGTATCTTTGACCTGCCAATATGTACCTTTAAAGTATTAATATGCACTCTTTGGGTACAAAGGTGTACCTTTTTGAAAGTGTTATGTCCCAGTGACAACTTGTGTTACAGTATCAAAATGTATTGGTGCATTAAATGTTTTAATAAGATTAATTAAATCGGCTGTGTACAATTTTGAATAGTGATGAATTGCTTCAAGTTAAAAAAACTAGAAAATTTAAAATGTAAACAAATTTAAGTTGATAAGTTAAAGGATTAGTCAATTTTCTTATAAAAAATCCAGATAATTTACTCCCCACCATGTCATCCAAAATGTTGATGTTTTTCTTAGTTCAGTCGAAAATAAATTATGTTTTTTGAGGAAAACATTCCAGGATTTTTCTCATTTTAATGAACTTTAATGGACCCCAAAACTTTACAGTTTTAGGCAAGGCAAGGCAAGGCAAGTTTATTTGTATAGCACATTTCATACACAGAGGTCATTCAAAGTGCTTTACACAGAAATGAGAAAACAATATATAAAAAAGAAAATGTAAAAATAAGATTTACACGATAAGATCACAATAAAGACAAAGATACATGAGAATTTAAAATAACAATTAAAGAAAATAAATGTGATTTTAATGCAGTTTAAAATTGCAGTTTCAAAGGACTCTAAATGATCCCAAACGAGGCACAAGGGTCTTATCTAGCGAAAGAATTGTCATCTTTGGCAAGAAAAATAAAAAATATGCACGTTTAAACCACAACTTCTCGTCTTCCTCCGGTCATGTGAGGCGCCAGTGCGACCTCACGTAATATGTCATCACGTCAAGAGGTCACAGATGACGTTTGCAAAACTACATCCCAGTGTTTACAAGTGTGAAGAAAGAGGACCGTTCCGACGTTGTTGTATGTGGAATGATACTAATTAATGTCTTTGTGTCAGTTTATTGTTTAAAATGGTCCGCAAATGTGCGTTTCATATATGTAACACATGACCTTTCGACGTCATTACGCAATTGAGTCACACAGCCGGAGGAAGAAGAGAAGTTGTGGTTTAAAAGTGCATATTTTTATTGCCAAAGATTACAATCGTTTCGCTAGATAAGCCATGTTTGGGATCATTTAGAGTCCTTTGAAACTGCAATTTTAAACTGCATTAAAACTGTTGGGTTCCATTAATGTCCATTAAAATGAGAAAAATCCTGGAATGTTTTCCTCAAAAAACATAATTACTTCTCGACTGAACAAAGAAAGACATCAACATTTTGGATGACATGGTGGTGAGTAAATTATCTGGATGTTTTTTTTTTTTTAAGAAAATGGACTAATCCTTTAAAGTGCAGTTAAAATGTCAAATATTAAGTTGAAATGTTAAGGCAGCTTGATTAAACTTAGTATTTAAGATATTTTTTATAATGTATATTTAAAAACTATTACAGTGCGGTAATGTAATGCAACCAAATACAGCACCTGATGTTACGTGATATCTTATGCAAAGCTGCAAAGCCTCTACCCTGCATTTTTCAGTGATAATTCGACACAGAGAAACAGAGAAAGGATTTATCGTCATTGTGTCCTGATGTAGCATAAATCAAGCCTATTTATAAAATACCTCTTGCAATTATCATCCAGACCAATTTATGAAGTGCAGTATAGTGCGTCTTTTCACCTTCTCGATATTTCAAAGGATGAGATAATCAACATGATTCAGGTTTTAGATTATTTATGAATAAAGTGAGGCATGATTCACAGTGACATCATTCAGAGTCACATCTGGTGTTCTCGTCTAACTCATAATGATTCACACCGCACTGTCTAATAAATGCATGAGGTTACATTTATTGCATTCATTATGTGCTTTCAAAAGATACTCCTTTTCACTATCTTTCTCGCTTTCCTCACTTAGGCTCTGGTTTTATTTATTTAGCCAGTCAGCTGTAATACCATCTCCACACAGCACCATGAAGTGATAGTGGGGAAAACTCATAAATCATAGATTCAGCATTTTATTCTCACAGTTGCTCTCGAGACAGCAGATAAGGCTCAGAAAATTCCCAGTGGGGAAACCATAGTAGACGTTATCATTTTGAATGAGTCAAGGTTGAAGTTTTACTGAAAAAATAGTTCAGGTGAGTGTGTGAATTTAGTGTAATATGGCTAGAATTAATGAGGGTTTTTGCCTGGCGACATATAGCCTATATAGACAATTGAAGAGTTCAGATGCAAAACCCACAAGTGTGTCTGGCTTGTTTTTTCTTCAGGATTCTATGTTTAGGTTTAGTAGTTTCACTTTAATGGCAAAAAGGTTATAAGTAATTGAAATGCCTTTTATTAACAAATGTCACTTTAGTCATTTAATTGGTATTTAACGAATTTGACTGTCTTTCGCTGCAAAACCGAAAGACAAAAACCATTAGCAAAAAAGTCCACTTCTAAAACAAATCTGCTTCTTTAGAGAAGTAGGACTGTCACGATTATGACATTTGACAGTTAACTGACTGTTTTATTGCTTTGACATTTAATTCTCTTAAAAAAAATTCACACATTGTTGTGATTCTTTAAATGAAATATTTTTTCAAAAACTAAAAATTCTTCATGAGAAATAAACACAATAAAGTGTCTGACAAAAAAATAACTGAAAATAAAAATACAATCAAAATAAACTGACTATACCAGAACAGGCCTTAAATAGTAGCCAATCCTACTAAGGTCATATTAGTACTGGACCACATGTCTGTAGTGGCTGCAAAAAAAATCAACTCTTTACAGATCCTTAAGAATAGCATCCTTAACTTCCCTAAATTTGAAATTGATGTTTTGAAAATGTATGTTTTACCTGGCAGTTTCTACTGCTTATCAGTATTTTGCAGCATTCCTTTAAATGTAAATTTTTTACACTGTATTGAATGGCTTTGCCTTTGCATAATGTATCATGTTACACTGTCAGTTAAGGAGCACCATCTGATACTGTCTCGTTTATACAGGCGCTGCAGCTCCCCTTGTGTTTTTTAAGAGATGTGCAATCATTGCGGTGATCTGAAATCATTGCGATGAGGTCAACAATTGCAATGAGATGATTATTTAATCATTGGCTGTTTCTCAATGTCAAGGATACTTCCTTGGCAGGACTAGTCCTTACAAGTCACTTCCTTCAGAGGCTAGGCGAGGCTCCTCTTAAGCATTCGGAGAACACGTAAATGGAACATGCTTGCAAGTGCAAGTCATTGCGTCAATGAAAGGTGTGCTTTCGGCGCTGCGTGCATAGGATTGTGGGTGATTTCAGCGTGCAAATGATACACATATGCATCCTTTCCTGTAAATGGGATATTTCTCGAATGAAGGACTCAGTTCTTGGCTGAAATGCAGAGGATCCTCGACATTGGAACAGTCCTTCGACCGATGTCGATGACGTAACATCCTCGAAATTCTGGCTTCCAAGGATCTTTCCTTGACATTGAGAAACGCCTACAGTGACAACCCTATAGAGAAGACATAGTGAACGGTTGCAAAATCATGCAACTAGAGAAATCATGCAAATTATGAAAGTCGATTGATTTTTACAAAGCTTATTGTTCTAAAAAACGCTTTGTGCATTGTGATTGGCCAAAACTTCAAGCGTGTGATGGAAATGTTATGCCCCTTAACATATTTGGAATAACAGCTCCCAAAGCACAACATGGCGGCAGCGGCAACAACTCACAGTGAAAATAAAAGTTATGCGTTCTTTGTTTGTGCATACAATAATTTGGGTGGTGTTATGCAAATCTTCCAACACAGTGGGTGAATCCCAATTCGAAGGCTTGATCCTTCAAAGGATGCAGACTTTGAATGCGGGACTTGGACTTCGAAGGATGCAGCCTTTGAAGTCCCAGATGTGAACTGAAATGAGATGGACTAGCCTACAGGGGGAGTTGCTTCACCTGCTTTCCTCGCAACCACAAATTTCAGCGAACACAACAGCAGAGACGTTTTAGACGAAATAAATATGGAGTCACCGATTTTTTTTAAATGATGCGTTGATGCAGATTAAACTAGCCAACATTATGTCAAATTTAACAACCTTAAAAATATACAAAAGTAAAACGCAACATGCACAGTAATGCAACAATAATATTAAACAATTCATGATAGTAAAACAATGACAAGGACCATACATTTGCAAAACATACACTTTTATTTAACTACAGTTCTTAATGTTGATTTTAAAATACCCAGACATCACATGCACGCATTAATTCTTGGGATAGCCAAGGCTGTAAAGGATCCAACTAATGGATCCTTCATTTCACAAAGGACTTATTTAGAGGCCACATCTGAAGGCTTTAGAATGAGCCTTCGAATATGGCCTTTGGAGGACGCACCCTACGAATTGGGATGCATCTAGAGAGGTAGATATGTGGGGGGCGTTTTTGCATGAGGCGCTTTAGGAAGGTGTGGATGAGCGTTCACTTTTGGAAAGAATATCTGTTTGGGTTAGATCTTCTATATGCACAAATAGCTTTTAACACTTCAAAGACAAAGGAATACATGAAATCGCATCATATGACCCATTGAAAGTATATTGCCAGAAGCAGCAATTTTCAGAATCTCCCAGCAGGGAACATTTACGTAACCCATCTAACAAATTGTGTGTTCATACAGAAGAGCAGGCATGAGTTTAAGAGGTGGATAAGAAAAGAGAGCATTTCGGGTTATTTAAAAAGAGGTATGAGGAAAGCACCCCTCCAGCTCTGGTTCTTCATTCATGATTAATGTCCTGAGACTGAATGAATGATTAATGGTAGAAAGTCGGCGTTTGCTCCTCTCTCAGCCCATGACAGCACAGCGATTGAGTTTGAATGACATTTAAAAATTTACTTGCTTATGTAAATGTGGCAGAATTATGGACATTTATTGTATTGCATCAGCTACTGTACATTTTCACAGATACTTATTTTCTATCTTCCTCCCTTCCTCGTGCAAATACATACACACAACTGTGTGTCCTTCCTCAGATGAGTGGTCAGACACACAGTTTAGGGATTGGCATTTGGTTTGGGGGATTGAGGGCAGATGGTCTACCTCTAGGAACCAACACCATGTTGGTATGCACAGTGGGGGATGGACATTTTCGGTAGGACCTAGAGCAGTGTTCTTCACTCCCAATCCTGGAGAGCCGGTGTCCTGCAGAGTTTAGCTCCAACCTTAATTAAACACACCTGCAAGCTAATCAGTGTCTTCATGATCACTAGAAAATCACAGGTAGGTGTGTTTGATTAAGGTTGGAGCTAAACTCTGCAGGACACCGGCTCTCCAGGATTGGGAGTGAAGAACACTGACCTAGAGGGACAGGAAGCAGTGTGACACAGGACATTTAGGCAGGACCTTGCCTGAAGCAAACGTCTATGTAATTTTGCTTTTCCTTTTCGCTTGACACTTATTGGAAGTGACAATCAGCCTTGGGTGGGGCTTTTTGGCAGGTTGTGAGGCACAGATTGAGTGAGATGTAGCTAGAGAAGACTGGAAATACTACAAATGTGTTACAAATGACAACTTAATACAAAAAATGTGCCATTGTACTGCATTAAACATTATCCATAAATTTTTTTTGAGCTGGAACTTTGTTTATAGAAAGTTATTTTATCTTCATTTGGCCATTTTTTCTATGTAGATAAAGTTTTTTATTTAATCAAATTGATAACAACCTCTACCTTATGCAAGCTATTGAACGTTTGCTATTATTTTATTGTTTATTTTTGGATTTTTTTTGTAATTTCAGATATCTTTCTTTGTAAAGCACAACTTCCTGTGGTTTCACTTTTGCACACAAACAAACCAATCAAACAAACCACCAGTCTGTGCATTATCTTGTCTTTAGGCATTAATTCAGAAATCTAAGAGCTGGTTTGGTGACTGAGGAAAAATGCTGATGCATTCTTGTGAAGTCATCAGATGACAAGTACCTGTGTGTGTGTGCGCGCGTGTTTGTGTGGGTATCTGTGTTTGTGCGTGCATACAGATTGTGACACACATGCTGTCTTTGTAGTGCATGCAGCATTTCTCGCATACTGCAGATACTTTAAAATATGTCCATTGCATTAAGATTTATGCTACCCACGCGCACTCACCACAAGTACCTTTGATTCTTTTCCTGCATAATGTCAAATATGTTTCAGGCACATATTGCTGCATCTTTCGATGACATGTACACTATAGGCATTGCTTTTTTAATCTGATTTGACACAGGAAGTTACGGAACAGACACATACCCAAAATAAAGCCTGCTCGTCTCTGTTAAAGGGATAGTACACCCAAAAATGAAAATAATGTCATTAATGATTTACTCTCATGTCGTTCCAAACACGCAAGACCTATGTTCATCTTTGGAACACAGTTTAAGATGTTTTAGATTTAGTTTGAGAGCTTTCTGACCCTCCATTGAAAATCTAGTAACGATATACTGTCCATGTCCAGAAAGGTAATAAAAACATCATCAAAGTAGTCCATGTGACATAAGTTAGAATATGTTGAAGCATCGAAAATACATTTTGGTCCAAAAATAACAAAAAAATTGCTTTATTCAGCATTGTCTTCTCTTCCACGTCTGTTGTGAAGCACATGCGCGAGACTAAAGTCACGTGACTGCAGTGACGTGGATGATGTACAACGGCTAACGTTTTATCTGGTGCGCCCCCAGCTGTTTTTTTTTTGTGCGCCCAGGCTTCATTTACCGTCTGAGGGAGACGCACGCTGTAAGTTTGAAAAAAAAAAGGGTTGCAAACATGTCTGAGGATAACACGTCATCCGCGTCACTGCAGTCATGTGACTTCAGTCTTGCGTAAAAGTCATCTTTTTTTTTTTGGGCCCAAAATGTATTATCGCTGCTTCAACACATTCTAAATGACCCACTGATGTCACATGCTGTCTTTGTAGTGCATACAGCATTTCTTGCATACTGCAGATACTTTAAAAAACGTCCATTGCATTAAGATTTATGCGACCCACGCGCACTCACCACAAGTACCTTTGATTCTTTTCCTGCATAATGTCAAATATGTTTCAGGCACATATTGCTGCATCTTTCGATGACATGTACGCTATAGGCATTGCTTTTTTAATCTGATTTGACACAGGAAGTTACGGAACAGACACATACCCAAATTAAAGCCTGCTCGTGTCTGTTAAAGGGATAGTACACCCAAAAATGAAAATAATGTCATTAATGACTCACCCTCATGTCGTTCCACACTTGTAAGACCTCCGTTCATCTTCAGAACACAGTTTAAGATGTTTTAGATTTCGTTTGAGAGCTTTCTGACCCTCCATTGAAAATCTATGTACGGTAAACTGTCCATGTCCAGAAAGGTAATAAAAACATCTTCAAAGTAGTCCATGTGACATCAGTGGGTCAGTTAGAATATGTTGAAGCATCGAAAATACATTTTGGTCCAAAAATAACAAAAAGTTTGCTTTATTCAGCATTGTCTTCTCTTCTGCGTCTGGTGTGAAGCGCATGCGCGAGACTAAAGTCAAGTGACTTCAGTGACGCGGATGACGTATGACACGGCTGACGTGTTATCTGGTGCACCCCAGCTGTTTTTTTTGTGCCCCCAGGCTTCGTTTACCGTCTGAGGGAGAAGCACGCTGTAAGTTTGAAAAAAAAAACGTAACAAAACATGTCTGAAGATAACACGTCATCCCCGTCACTGCAGTCACGTGACTTTAGTCTTGCATAATTTTTGTTAGTTTTGGACCAAAATGTATTTTCGATGCTTCAACACATTCTAACTGACCCACTGATGTCACATGGACTACTTTGATGATGTTTTTATTACCGTTCTGGACATGGACAGTATATCGAACATAGATTTTCAATGAAGGGTCAACAAGCTCTCGGACTAAATATAAAAAAATCTTAAACTGTGTTTCTGAAGATGAACGGAGGTCTTACAAGTTTGGAACGACATGAGGGTGAGGCATTAATAACATTATTTTCATTTCTGGGTGAACTATACCTTTAAGTATTGGTATTATTCATAGGCATATGCGTGCAAACACGCGGCATGTCTAAGCAACTTCAGGTGTCCTTCCAGCTTATTTTTAGTAAAACAGAGCTGACTAAAGCATACAGATTTATTTTGATCATTCATTACTGTCACTTTTGTATATCATTACTATGCTTTCCAGTAAACAAGTTCTTAACATACCTCTGCTGAACACAATCAATCCTGACTGTAATGACATCAGATGTTTGTTTATTCGCCTCACAAGCATGAATTGAAGAATATATGCCAGTAATGTTCAGTATTGTCTACTTTGTAACCTTGAATATACTGTGTGATACTGTGTATGTGTGCGTGTGTGTATGTGTGTGTGAATTAAGACACATGTGAACCTTCTAGTTTTTTGCATAATGATGACTCATGTAATCAAACTCTTGATGGGTGGAAGCACACAGTCTTCTTTGTTGTCATTACCTAGGCCATAAGTGTATTGAAATTCGTTGGTGTGGTAATTAGAAGTGAGATCTGCAAAGTTGAGTTGCCCTGCATTAGTGGTGACTGTGTGGAAAGAGGTTACATAGAAGTAATTAATCTGATCACATGGGCTTAGATCCTATTTGGCACAGTCAGTACAAACAAGCAAAAACACACAAACAGATCCATGCATGCATGCACATGATTAACTGCAGATATGTTGAAGGTCACAGGGCCACTGATAACAACCAGCCAGCCTTTCTGTTTCACATCAGATCTGCAGTTAATGTCCTCATGAGGTCAGACGTTAAACTGGGGACAGGATATTAACAGCCTGAACCGCTCAAGAGAAAGAGCATTCATGTTGAACATAATGTGTCTGTGTGTTTAATGGCTTGAAGACGCTCACACAGATCATTTTTGTGTTTGGGTAGACACTTTTCTTTAGGGTCAGTTTTTCCCTTCTCGCCCTCAGTTTATTACATTTGCTCCAGGCATATGAGCCTAATGTTATGAAAATTCAAAGTGTGTGTGAATGCACGTGTTTATGCTATTGTGTGTCTGTTTTTATAAGTTACTTGGATTTTGTGAGATTGATTGAAACCTTCTGTTTTTTTCCCTGTAGACATGTCTAAGTTGGTTTCCCGAGATTTTGGGGGCATTTATAACCTCAGCACCTTCCTATTGAATGCTTCATCCGGGATGCTGTACCTCGGTGCGCGGGATGCTGTCATTGCCGTGGATACTGCTGATTTTTCAAAGAGGAAGATGGTGAGTTCTCATTTTCTTCTGCTGTTAAAATTATAGCTTGTGTTTTTTTATATTTCCTTATTAAAGAGGAACACAGACGCCAGAGTGTTTAATGAGTTTAGCTTTGCCATTTTGGTCCAATGAAAAATGTCTGTGCCAAGTTACAGTATCAAGTTGCACACACTCACTTCGAGTCGTCATAATAGACAGCCTAACAAGATTGAAGACAATGCTTTTCATCAAGCTAAGAAGGATGATCTCATTCCTGGTCGCTAGTGCAGCTCACTAACTAAATTAACCCTTCCCGACGGCCCTCCCATTTCGCCCAGCAGCTCAGTGTCTCCTCTTATCAGGGTCAAAATGTATCACACGCTCTAATGTGGCTTTACGTCCATTTACCCCCGAGCACATCGCACACAGTATGTGTCAGAGCCCAGGACATTGCACTTTGCTCATTGTCTGGAAGCTAAATTACTCAGTTATGTGTCATGTAATATTAGATAAAAGATGAAAGAAAGCTACTGTGATGATGTCATAGCACTGATATCTTGATAAGTCATTTCCTTTACTGATATGAACAGCTGTACCCGTGGGCATGAGGTTTTTTATATTTCTATACACTATATACAAAATCGTCGGAAGCTGTAACGGAAAGAGATTGCATTTAAAGACCTATTACTTTAAAGGTGCAATGTGGGACTTTTAGATGGATCTCTTAACAGAATCCAATAAAATATACATAACTCTTTCGTCAGTGGCATATAAAGACCTTACAAAATAAACTTTTATGTTTTTATTACCTTAGAATGAGACGTTTTTATTTACATACACCGCTGGTCCCCTTACATGGAAGTCACCATTTCAAGTTTCATGTTTCTACAGAAACCATAAATGTACAAACTGTTTTAAAGAGCGTGTTTTGTTACTATGTTGTCTCAAAAGTTGACGTGTATGTCCTGTGGTGGCTATTGTAGCTTCACTAAGCGTTTCGGATGGGTGAGCTGTGGACTGAGCTGTTGGTTGCAATTCACAGTCTCACCACTAGATGCCTTTAAAAGTCCCATAGATTTGTAAAATAGATGTCGCCTTGGCTACGGCAGTTCATTGGAACGAAAGCGTCAAATGGAGCCGCCATCTTGAAATAGGGTAGCCATGCATCAGCATCATTGTAGGCAAAGGTGTAACGGAAATAAAATCACCATAAATCATCATGAATGCAATTTTTTGTTCGTTCCAATGGTTAGACATGTATTAAGCATTGAGTCCAGAGAAAATGTAAACTTTTGATATTAAGAAAATCTACTTTTTCTAAATATAATGCATAGTGCTAGTAGGCCTAACATCCATACGCAGCACAAAAGTCCGGCATTGTCCATGAATTCGAAATACAGGCAGAGATAGTAGCATTACCTAGCTACTTCCTATAACAAGACCCTCGTTCCAAGATGGCGGCGGTTTTGACGCATGCTTAACGTGTAGAATCCCATGGCGACATCTAGTGTATATAGACGCGTTTCAGCTGACGTCACTCACTTGTCTTCCGCCATTTTGAGTACCTGAAGTGGTCGCAAAAGAACTAGAAGCTATGCCTTCAATATGTTGTGAGCATCAAAATAGCTATTTTTACAACACTAAGAATGCTCGACACAACATGATACTTTGCTCGCCTCTGTGTCTCTACACGTGAACTCGAGCATTGAGAACATTGTTTGTGAACACAGAGTTTACTAAAAAGAAGGTTTTGAACAACTGACTTTGGTTGATTTGGCTTCCGCTTGCCACCATCTTCCCAGTCCAGATGTATCGATCTCCGAAAGCGACATAAGGAAGGAGGAGAGTAAAGATTGATAGCTCCTAAAGCATAGTTCCATATGAATGCACGGATAATTCGTTGTTTTATCGCAAGTGACAAACAATATTGACCTTCTTAGTTCAAAAAGGAGCCTTATATGAGATTCATTTATTTGCATTCGGAAATCGATTAATTACGTCTGGCAGAGATGGCAAGCGGACACCATAACAGCCAAAGTCAATTTTACAAAACCTTTCTTTTTAGTAAACTCTGTGTATACAAACAATGTTCTCAATGATCGCGTTCATGTGTACTTCGAGCAAAGTTTCATGTTGTGTCGCACCTTCTTATGTTGTAAAATAGTGGTAGTTCGGTAGCAGCGAACAGCGGCTGGAAGAACGTACCAGGGATCAAGTAGGCATCACACTCTAACCAAGATATATTTTTTTAAAGTAGCGTTTCTTTTCATGACAGTCGAGGTGCGACATGTTGTCTTTCGTAGCCATTTACTGTATCCGTAAGAATCATAGACAGTAAAAGATAAGAAATACGTAAATCGTAGCAAGCTAGCCAATGCTTGTCAGTAGCCTACTGGTACTCGGTAGGTACTCAAGATGGCGGCATGACGTAAAAGGTCACATGACTGAATTCCATCTAGATCTATGTAAAAGTCCCACATTGCACCTTTAACCCAAATTATTTGACAATTAAATAACTAAAGGGAAAGTTTGCCCAAAAATGATTTAAACCCATGATTTATTCACCCCCAAGCCGTCCGAGATGCATATGTCCATCATTTTTCAGACAAACACATTTTCAGTTATTTTAGAAAATGTCTTAGATCTTTCAGTTGTTTAAATGTAAAGTTACAGGGTCTGCATCTTAGACTCCTCTGTATTCAGGAGAGAGTATCAGCGTAGTGTACTCACCTCCGCAAACTTCGTACACTCTCATCTTGAATGCGAACGCGACTAAGATGGCGGCGTTACCGGAAGCTAGTTATTTTTGTTTATAAAGTTTTAAATATGGATATTTCTACAACAACACCGCACAGATTACCCTCAGAAGACCTTTCTTTATCATTCTGGAGCCATTTGGATTTCATAAAAAAAGTACAAATGCATTTTTTGGACTTGAAGGAGGTGGACCACGTAACTTTACATTTGAGCAACTGAAAGATCGAAGACATTTTCTAAAATAATTGAAAATGTGTTCATCTGAAAAATGATGGACATATGCATCTCTGACGGCTTGGGGGTGAGTAAATCATGGCTTTAATATCATTTTTGGCCAAACTATTCCTTTAAGAAAAACTTTCTGAACATTCTCGTCTTTTTATCATCAGTGGCACTGTACACGCCAAACAATCTTTAAATATTCAGGCCTGACACAGCTTCTTTTTAACATGCATGGGATCTGAAGTACTTATCCCTGTCTCTCTCTGTCTCTCTCTCTCTCTCTCTCTCTCTCTCTCTCTCTCTCTCTCTCTCTCTCTCAATATCTATGTAGATTGAGTGGAGTGTTGCAGAAGAAAAGAGAAACTCTTGTGTTGCCAAGGGAAAAACCAAGGTGAGGATTTGTGCATGAAGATGATGTGGGACGTTATTGACACAATAGCAGGCAATTTTGTTCATTTTCTGAAAAGGTAGAAAATGATGTATGGATGTGAAATGAGTCATTTGCCTGCTTTGTTTGGTTTAAAGAATATTTTTAAGATGTAGTGATACTTTAATTTCCAAACTCTCTATCAATTTTTCTCTGCGAAGAGCGACACATGGGTCAAATGTAAGAGAGTTAATGAGCTCAATTATCTGTGGTTAGCATGCATATGTTGGGGGAGGGGCTTGTGGATGATTGACAGGTGGGCTGAGGCCTCAATGGGGGAGGGTCAGAAAGGGTGTGATTAAGCAAACAAAAGCTGTGTAGTGATTGAAGAGAAGGAAAGAAAGCGAAAGAGAAAGATCTGAAGGATTGAGATGACTGACCCTTTAGGTATGTGGCTGTTATCTACAACATTGTCACATTTGATAAATATGGCATGGTTCAATCTTTATTGATATATTCATGTTCTTTAAAGGACCAAAAAAGGTTTGGTCTAAAAAACCTCAATCTAAGTGGATTCACCTTGCATTAACGTCTGCATACATTTGTGGAAAAAAGTGCTCTGTGTTTTATAAATTGCCCTTCACTTATTCCTACTGTGACATGTCAATCACAATCGATTTACTACGCTTTCCATGGGAGGGGGGTCTTACTATAAACGTCCGGGGGTCTCGGATATAGCTCTGGTTACGATTTACTGTCAAAGATACAGAAATATACACATCATTGGGTTTAAAGTCACCCACACAATATCCATATGAGCTGTGAAGGACCTCGTGCCAATAAGATATATAAAATTTCCAGAATATGATTTTTAGTCTTTTGAGTAATCTAATACATACGTTTTTCATAAATTGATAAAATATAGTAAATTATATCTACTAATAATACATAATTGCTATTTACATTTTAAAGAATTTGCTAGTCATTACTAATAGTAGTTCAATTCAATTCAATTCAATTTTATTTATATAGCGCTTTTCACAAAAGTCAATTGTTTCAAAGCAGCTTTACATAAATAGAAGCAGTGAAAAGCACAGAAGTAGTTCTTCTAATAGAAGTCTTTGTTTTTTATTTTATTAGTTATTTCTTTATATATATAACCTTGATGCTAGACATTATGACACAATAGTTTGTGCACCTGTCTTGAGTGTGTTCTTTACTCTGCTGCCCCTCACAGGACGATTGCAAGAACTACGTCCGCCTGCTTGAGTTTTCGGAAGATGGACGGATATATGCCTGTGGAACCTTCGCTTTCGACCCCCAATGTGTCTTTATTGTAAGTGTGTGTGTGTGTGTGTGTGTGTGTGTGTGTGTGTGTGTGTGTGTGTGTGTGTGTGTGTGTGTGTGTGTGTGTGTGTGTGTGTGTGTGTGTGTACCACACACATAGATCAAATACAACAATATGTCAGGGTTAAAAAAATCATACTTTAGGAGGATGTATGTGTATATTTATTGTAAGTGTGTGTATAAAAAAATTAATTGAATTTAATTGAATATTTAGATGGTACCAGTATAATCTGTATTACTGTAGTCTCCCCCCTCTCTCTCTCTTTCTCTCTTACTCCCCACTTTGTCCTGTTTTACCAGTTTCTAATGTATTAATGGACAAGTAACTATTGTCTGTTTGCTCTGCTGTCTGTAGGACATCTCTACATTTTCACTGGAGAAGCTTGAGGATGGTAGTGTGAAGATGGAGACGGGGAAGGGAAAGTGCCCCTTTCAACCCACTCAGCGCTATACTGCTGTTATGGCAGGTGTGAATTTAAATAAAAGATTACAATATATCGATGAAACACTTGAAAACTGTATGTATGCTATGACTAGGGCTGGGCCGATACTACTATTTCATGTCTGATACCGATGTCAATACAACAACCTTGAGTATTTATCCATACCGATTCAATACCATCTCTATCGTTTTAATCAATTAAGCTGCAAATAACACATTTGTTAGTCGTACAAAAACTACAGAACTCAAACGTTTTACTGTGCAAAATCAAGACTCAATGAAAAAAGCACAAAAATTCAAAATTAAATTTAAGGTGTAACTTTGGACAATTTAAAGTGCAACTTTGTGCAAATTCATGTTGCTCAGCAAGTCAAGTTGCCATGACAAGGTCCGTGTTGGTATTGGATCGGATTGTACTCCTCGACTTCTGCAATATTCCATCTGGCCATTTTCGACAATATCGGAGTAATATCGGTACTGAATATCGGATCGGCCCACCCCTAGCTATGACCTGGCAAAGATGACCTGCATTGCACAGCACAAGCAATCTGTCATAGGATGACCTGGCCATGTAAAATTGGGTCATTTTAATTAAAATATATAGTATAGATAGTATATAGTACACTGTTCTGTTTGCAAAAATATTTCACAATAACCCATCAACCTCTGGACTAAATGTTACTAAATGTTTTACGTTTTTACTTTTTGTGTATAAGGTTTCAATTTTGGCACCCATTTTAGGTTTAAAGGGAACGTATTAGAAAATCTGCCTTTTTCCATGTTTAAGTGCTATAATTGGGTCCCCAGTGCTTCTATCAACCTAGAAATTGTGAAAAAAACCCAGTAACTTAGTTTTGGTAAACCATTCTTTGCAAGCATGTTAAAAAATAGGTAATTGAAATTTGGCTCCCTTGTGATGTCAGAAGGGGAAAATACCGCCCCTTAATCTTCACTATCCAACCACAGCACTGCCATTTAGTGCAGATATCAGCTCATTTGCATTTTAAAGGATACACCCAAAAACGGCACATTTTTGCATGTTATAATAAATTATCTATATGATATTTTGAGCTAGAACTTCACATACATACTCTGGGGACACCAAAGATCTTAAAAAAGTCTTGTGAAATGTCCTCTTTAAAACTCTGATTTGTTTGCATAAACATCGAAAAATAAATTGATATTTTATTTCTATAAAACGCTTCAGCTGCAAATATGACCCAAATTCAGCGATCACACAGTAGGGGGTAGCTAGTTTGGAACCAAATGTTGTTATCCTCGTATTTCAGTCTCATGAGATTAGAAGCATCAGTTTGGTTTCAATCATTCATTTTAAATTGATTTCAATCTTTTACATGGCCTTACTCAGTCAATATTAAAGATATCAAGGTTAAGTTCTTTACATTATATAGGATGATTTTATGTAGAAAACAGTAAATCACAAAAAATGACTTTAGCTGGGTTTTTACAGGCAAGGTCAAATATTTATTCAAATAAAAGAATAACCCATCCCAAATCTTTTTTTTTTCAGGAGGGATTCTTTATACTGCCGCCACTAGTAACTTCCTTGGCACAATGTATGATATTTCCAGGGCAACGGGCATCGAGCAGGAACGCATCCGGGTTGAACAATCCATCAACTGGCTTAGTGGTAAGACACTCCTCACAAACGTACACGCTGTTTTTCGATGCGCTCTGAACACACCCACCAAATAAAAGTGTACTTTTTAACATGATTTAATCACCCTGCTTGTTTTTTGAACACAGATCCAGAGTTTGTCAGTTCTGCCTTCATCCAAGAGAATGGGCCGAACAACCCCACCGGTGAGGATGATAAAATTTACTTCTTCTTCACTGAAGTGGCTAAAGAGTATGACCTTTACACTAAAGTCAAAGTTCCCAGAGTGGCAAGAGTCTGCAAGGTAATAATCCAATCTGTTTTCCTCAGAGGAAGTCTGCTTTCAGTTGATAAGATATGTTATGTAACTGTACTTTTCCCACTTTCTCTCACAGTCTGATGTAGGTGGTATGAAAACTTTGCAGAAAAGGTGGACAACGTTTCTGAAGGCCCAGCTGGTGTGCGAAGATCGAGCAAGTGGACAGCGATTTAACGTTCTGACAGATGTCTTTACTCTACAGCACCAGCCTGGAGACCCCAGAAGCACACACTTTTATGGGATATTTACCTCACAGTGGTAAATCGATTTATCTCACACCTGATCTGATTTTCTTCTGATCTCATCTCTCTCAGCGTGCTCTTACTCATTTTTTTCACAATTTTTTTTACTTTCTGACCACCGTTGTGTTGATGTGTAGGGAACGGGAGGAGCTTTCTGCAGTGTGTGTGTACAGTTTGGAGGAGATCACAAAGGTGATGAATGGTCCCTATAAAGAGCTAAAGAAGAGCTGTGAGAACTGGATTAACCCAGAGCCCATACCAACCCCACGACCAGGACAAGTAAATAGCTGCAAACTCACTGTCACACAATACCATGTTTAATGATACATGCTCTTCTGTATTTTGTGAACGTGAGCGTCTCTTTTATCAGAAACGGTTTTGACGCGTGTGCAGCAGGCACTTATTTTGACAAAACACATGATGCACATGGTTCACATGACGCAACAAACACATATTTTGAAAACGCAAGCAACACACATGACACTCCGAACACATATTTTGATTTAGCACCGCTCTGAAGAGCAGTCACGAGTGGCCACTGGTATATCATGTATAAAAAGCATCTGTTTCAATCTGGCCTTGAATGTTTATCTTGACTTTGGCCTTTCTTAATGCCTTGTGTTTTGTGTCAGTGTTTAAACAGTGCTCTGAAGCAGCAGGGCTATGAGTCCAGCCTGAAGCTGCCGGATAAAGTGCTGACGTTTGTTAGGGATCACCCGCTCATGGAGAACAGTGTGGTGGCAGCACCGCTGATGATCAGGAATGGCATCACATACACTAAACTTGCTGTTAATTTGACAACAGCACCCAATGGTTTTAAGCAACAAACGGCCACTGTTTTGTATCTTGGAACAGGTAAGGAAAAATATATTTTAAATAACGTGATTGTGTGTGAATTAATACAGTATTTATTTATGTTGGGTAACATATGTATACATGTGTGCATTTATAGATCGTGGAGAGCTACACAAAGTTGCTGTAGTTGGCCCGAATGCAACTCTTATTGAAGAAATCAGCTTGTTTTCTGCACAAGAGCCAGTGAATAACATAATGTTATACGAGGTAATAACACAAATGGTTTATTGTGGTCTGTTTCTTTAACTGGTAAATATAAGTTATGTACCTTTGACTGTAATTAATGTTGTAATTTGGTTCCCCCCAAAAACTGAATGCATAACTCACCCTCTCTTTCTCTGTGCTACAGAATGAGGCTCTGGTTGGTTCTCCTCTCTCGTTGGTGAAGTTACCAGTAGTGGGTTGTTCACCGTACACTTCCTGTGAAGCGTGTGCACGTGCCCATGTCCTTGGCTGTGTGTGGAGGCATAAAGCTTGTGCTATGGCAGGGTAATTCACAAACACTCATATATACACCCTCATGAGATTAAAACCACAAATGAAATTCCTTTAATATTTCAATTGCTTCTCCTTTCGAAAAGAAACACTTGTCTTGTTTGTGTCTGTTTTAGGGAAAAAATGATACAGCGTTGATACATTAATGCATCTTTACTATTAACATAAAAGTTACATTGAGATACATTTGTGTTTCAGACCCGGTGACGTTGTAGATTTGGTCAGCCAGTGCAACAATGGTGAAGGTAGGTCTGACGGAAACAATCAAAAACTCCTTAAAGGAATCTTCCACTTTCATTAAAAAAAATCTGATTATTTTTCATGTCATCCAAGATGTTTATGTCTTTCTTTGTGTAGTTGAGAAGAAATTACGTTTTTTGAGGAAAACATTCCAGGATTTTTCTACATATAGTGGACTTCATGGACCTCATTTTTAATGCCACTTTGAAGGGCTCTAAACTGAGGCATAATGCTGCATTCACACCAATTGAAGCGTCTGGCGCAATGATTTCAATGTTAAGTCAATGTAAAGACGTGTTTTCGGCGTCTGGATGTCTCGCAGCGCGAATGAGGCGTTTAGCACGAGCGGTAGACGTGAAGTAACGAGTAAAGTAACGCATAACTTTATAAATGTACACATTAATATTTAAGTTACTTTTTTTAAAAAGTAATGCAAGTTACTTTTTTTAAGTTTAATGAATTACATTAAAAAAAATAATAATGTACTGAATTAAACTGAACATATAAACGTAGAATAACGCACTCTGTGCCTTGACCTTTTTTCAATCATAAAAAAACACCTGCAAGCCCTGAAAGACATCAAGCCTCAACCAAGTAAGAAAAAGTAACTTAAAAGTAACTTAAAAGTAACGTAAGCATTACTTTACATGAAACGTAACTAAGTAACGCAATTCGTAACTTTTTTGGGGAGTAACTTAATATTGTAATGCATTACTTTAAAAAGTAACTTTCCCCAACACTGGTTGCTGCGGGAAACGCTCGAGTTGAAAAATCTGAACTTTGGCGGAAAATTACGCAGTGTTAACCAATCAGGAGCCTGCTCTAGTAGTGACGTGATTACAGAAAGCGAGCAGAGTCGCAGTAGTCCCTCCATGATGCAAATTTCTGTGTGAATGTCTCGAATGACTACAATTTCAAGCACGAATGAAGCGAGTAAACTCAAAATGTTCACGCGTCCAACTATGCGCAAATAGTGTGTTTTTGCCGCCTCTACCGCGTTTGGTGTGAATCCAACGTCTGGGTCTTGCCTAGCAAAACGATTGCCGTTTTCGGGCAAAATTTTTAAAAACTAACAGTTTATTGTTTTAAATGTTCCATTTCATTTATGTAACGCGCGACTTTTCGATGTGATTACGTAATATGTAAGGTCGCACTGGTGCATTACACGGCTAGTGCAAGACAAGAAGGTGTGGTTTAAAAGTACTTTTTATTTTTGGTGAAAACGATGCTTGTTTCGTTGGTTAAGACGCTTATGCCTCGGTTGGGATCGTTTGGAGCCCTTTGAAGCTGCAGCGAAACTGTGAACTGTTGTGGTCCACTAAAGTTCAATATATGGAGAAAAATCCTGGAATGTCTTCCTAAAAAAAACAAAAAAACACTATTTTCGACTAAAAAAAACGACAAAAACATCTTGGATGATGTGGGCATTTGATTAAATGTATTGTGTACAGTAATATTGTGTCAGACAGTGAAGTTTATGTTCACTTGAGCGAAATAGTAACCATAACAAACCTTTTGATCTGGAAGCATACGCTTAAAACCACAATATGTTACATTTTTGTATTAAAATATTCATAAATCACTTTGTCTAACACTCATTTTCTTATTTTCTGTAGGTCATTGCTCGCCACCAGTAATAGAAATGCGTGTTGTAGAGGGTCTGCGCGTTCTGCTTTCTTGCGTGCAAGTGTCTCCACGTCCGTGCCGCTGGGAATCTCCTCCACTTAGCCAAACCCGCAGCCACAACTATGACCTAGAGGTGCAGGTCACGGCGGAGAGCCTGGGCAACTACTTTTGCTTATGCGAAGAAGTAGGAAGAGATCAGCCACCCTGTCGCAAAGCAGCGTACCACCTCACTCTCGACAACCCCAGAGTTGGGGAGACTGTGGCCATTGCTGGCGGCCGTCACTTCCTGGCCTTACCCTTCATTTTATTCATTATAGGTGTTATTTTTGGCGTTATATTGTTATTTATGTTTAACAAGCGGAAGGGTGGCAAGAGGGGTGGCGGGCACTCATCCTCCACTTTAGAAAAGGGACGAGACTTGCTTCCTTCTACAGACACTCCCCAGTCTCCGAGCAGTGCCAGTCTGTTTTCGGAAGCCGTTCCTTTAACGGAAAAACGGAACGGTACTCTGAACGGACACAGTATGCACGCAGTCGGCCGCAACAGCCTGCATACTTACACCAACTCAAGTGGACTAAAACTGCAGGAGTCGGCTGTTAACCTGGCCGATGAACTGGACGGTAGAGAAAGGGCGGGACCAGATGGAGAGGAGGAGGAACTTGGGATGGACCTTAGTGAGTTGGAGGAGGAGTTATCCAAGCTGCCACTTCCAAGAGGAGCCCCACTGGCACAATGTGAGGAGAGCTCTATCTAAAGACAAACATGCACTTTGTTTCGCATAAGGCCAAGTACGCATGCTCATAAACACAGGCAATTTTCTTTGTGTTTTCCAAGTGTGGATATGAGAGCAGACAATCAGAGAAACTGACAACATACATTCCAAATAAATATGACACACAATCATACAGTATGTGCTAGAAGTTCCTCTACTGCTGTACTCCATTAAGTCCGTACTTTCAAGTGTACATGAAGTGTAGATCTCTGTGTATCCTACCATTTCTGCATGCGTTGCAGAAGAATGAGCTGCCGGTCCATCCTCAAAGCCATGCACACACAGTCATACTACTATCATACTAGTCTGTGTAGTTCTGTGTGCTTGTCCTCTTTTCTGTACTAGTACTTAAAAGGTTTTTTTAAAAGCAAAAATGACCTTTATAAGTCTGCAGACCAGAGAAGCACAGAGCCATGTCAAATCTGACCAGACAACCAGATTTGATGTGCATCAATAACAAGGGCTTTGTGTGATTGATGGAGCTCAGGAGCAAATTAATGACATATATCGGAACCATGATTACATTTTTGCTTGAGTAATAAAGCGATAATGGGAGTACTGTTACTGGTGGGTACTGTGGCATACGGGTTATGGCTTTCAGTTCTCTCAGTCCAAGTAACAAAGTATAGGCATCCTAAGATGTGAGCCTAGGGACCTTGCAAAACCATGATCCAGTTGTGGCCTATAAAGGAACATAAAACGTGTCACATGTCAATCCTGTGAATTTGATTTGTCACGGCCAAACGATTCAGCCACATTGCCGGAGAATTCCTGTTGTTTTTCTCTGAATTGGGGCTGGTTAGGTTTTGGGGTGTCAATTCAGAAGCGATCATACCACTGCCGTCCATATGGGACCAGATGTAGCACGTCCTATTAATCTGCACAGTTTAATGAAGACCACCAGGACTACAAAATGATGATGGACATCTCTTTGTAGCATGAATGAATCAAATGAAGGAGATTATTGATTGTTTAGAAAGTTTCCCTTTAAGGACAGAGAATGTGCCTCTTTGAAGGTGTATTTATCTATGGAAAGTGCATGAGACAAGTAAATTTGTAAATATAAAAATTATAAATCAGGGGCTACCGAGTAATCTAAAGCACTCCTACAAGAGTGTTATATTTATGTAGCCATAATAATGTTTGTAAATATCTGTGAATATTATACAAGAAAATGGGAGTTTTATCAGTTTTTTATTCTCTCTTTCACCACTAGGGGGAGTCTTCCTAAGTTATTCTCCCATCTTTGATGCTGACCATTACGGAGCACCTAAGGGGACATAGAGCAAAAATTAAATAAAGTTTAGTTTCGCGTGTGCACGTGAAACCTTTGCGTGCACACGTGAAACTATCGTGTGCGCACGCAAAAAATTTTTTTTAATTCTGCACATGAAGGTTTCATGTGAGCACATGAAACTCAACTTTTGATTTTTTTACTCTAATGTCACCTTAGGGGCTTGATAGCCATTTTTAAATGCCACTGACATATAAAAAACATTGAATCTGTCTTACTTTCTGTATTTATTTATTTGTTATTTCACATATATTTGTAACATTACACCAAGCAAAGTGAAGGTAACTCCCTGGATTATGTACAATATGTCACTTTTCTGACATCTATCTTAGTCTGCACTGACTAATAAACAGGTACACGTAACCCCATGATCATAATTCTCCAAATCCTTATTCTGTTCCTGTGTCAGTTTGTGGAGATTGTTTGAGACAAACCCTCGCCCTAGCAATCTACCACAGTTTCTTTTATCAATAACTTGTTTAATATTCATAAAAATAACAAATGATTTAGTGTCGCAGGATCTTGGTTGTTTATTTTGAATAATGAAATATGTTCATTGATGTACAGATATGTTGTATTCTAAGTTTCTATTTTTATAATTTATATATGATGAAGATAAATGTACATTTTCTTTTTTTTAAACATTTATTGGAGGTGTTTGTTTGTTGAATGGCTGTATGTGTGAATGCCTTGTGATGCTATTTGGAAAATAAAATAAAAACTACCTCTTAAAATAAGTGTATTTTTTTATTATTTATTAAGTTAAAAGAATCACAGACACTGTAAACAAGACATCTATAACATAATTTTTTGGTAATATGATTGCAACATGATCTCACATAAAGTCGTGTTCTATGAAAATTTTGATTATTTATTTGTGTCCATGACACGAAATTCAACTTTTTTTCGTGCCTTGAGAACGAATGTATTTTTCGTGTCACTCGCACGGATTACTATAAATTGACTTTCATTTTCGTGTCATTTTGTGTATTGTTTTCACTTTTTTTCCATATTTTTAAATCATTGTTGACTGGAGTTGGTATTTTGGTTAGGATGTCTAAAAATGTAACAGAAAGTGATTCTAACCCAAAGCGACAATGGTAAGAAAATAGGAAAAAACGATGAGAAAACGATACATAAAATAACACGAAAAGAATGTCGTGCAACAGGCATGAAAAACTATTTATAGAAATCCATAACATATTTTTTTGTAATATGATTGCAACATGATATCACAGAAAGTCGTGTTATACGAAATTTTTTATTAATTATTTGTGTCCATGACACAAAATTCAGCTTTTTTTCGTGCCTTGAGAACGAATGTCTTTTTCGTGTCACTCGCACAAATTTCTATAAATTGACTTTCTTTTTCGTGTATTGTTTTTCCTTTTTTTCATATTTTTAAACTATTGTCGACTGGAGTTGGGGTTTTGGTTAGGATGTCTAAAAATGTAACAGAAAGTGATTACAACCCCAAGCGACAATGGTAAGAAAATAGGAAAAAACTATGAGAAAACAATACAAAAAAATGACACGAAAAGAATGTTGTGCAACGGGCATGAAAAACTATTTATAGAAATCCATAACATATTTTTTGTAATATGATTGCAACATGATATCACAGAAAGTCGTGTTATACGAAATTTTTTATTAATTATTTGTGTCCATTCAGCTTTTTTTCGTGCTTGAGAACAAATGTCTTTTTTGAGTCACTCGCACAAATTTCTATAAATTGACTTTCTTTTTCGAGTATTGTTTTTCCTTTTTTTTCATATTTTTAAACTATTGTCGACTGGAGTTGGGGTTTTGGTTAGGATGTCTAAAAATGTAACAGAAAGTGATTCCAACCCCAAGCGACAATGGTAAGAAAATAGGAAAAACTATGAGAAAACAATACATAAAATGACACGAAAAGAATGTCGTGCACGAAAAAATATTTATAGAAATTCATGTGAGTGACACGAAAAAGACATTCATTCTCAAGGCACGAAAAAAGCAGAATTTCGTGTCATGGACACAAATAATAATTCACAATTTTTGTGACTAAAACACGACTTAAAACACGACAATTTTATGAAATGTTTTCATCCACTTCAAACGTATATTGAGTGTATTTCCATCTTAGCTGCCCATGCAAAATCCATGAATTTAAGGGAAATTAAATGTTCTGTATTAATGAATTTTATTGTCACAAAAAAAAAGGTTTTTTTACATTTGTAAAACATTGTGTACTCTAAAAGGTACCTTTTAATCATGACAATATAGAAATGTATTATTTTTTAGAATAAGTTAATATTTTTAGCAATCTGTATTATTAAGTATTAAATTATGAAAGTATGTGAACACATTTAAAACTGTTAATTAAAAAATAATTGTATTTCCTATGTGTATTCGGGACATTTTTAAAACTAGTGATAAATTAATTGGAATTCCATTTGCTGTAAATATTCAAGGTTTTAAAAGCACACTTGGATTTAAACTCTACAGAATGTCATTTATCCAAGGCAGGATTACAGTCCTGCACAATACCTTTAGTCTTGGGACTGTCAAAGTCCTTCTAAGTCTCAGGCCATGAGGCTTTTAAATGCTTATTTTTGATGCAGGGTTATGCATAATCTCTCATATCTATACTCCAGACAGGTATGACTGACAACAGTACTGCAGGAGCAAATATTTTATTCATGAAGCTAAAAGCATGTGAAATGCGTAATGAAGCTGAAAGTAATGTGCAGACAGCCCTCCTGCTGTCTGAAATAAAGACAAAGCCCACCAGCAGGCTTTCTCTCATGCACGCAATTGGTTCTGAGTTGTTCGGTGTGTGTGATAGTAATATTGCAGTGAAATCATTACTTTAACAAATTTACTTCCTGCTGTGTCTGGGAGTGCAAAGAAATGCAATCCGGATCCATGAACCATGCAGTGTTTGAGTGAGTTTGTCTTTAATGTTCACAAACGAAATGATCTACATTATGTTTGAGCACAAAATTCAACGTATAAAGGAACCTTAGAAATGTCACAAACTATTCAATCAAAATACAAATGATATTGTTATTTAACATGAATGTAATGAACTTTAATGTTGTTGTGTAAGATATGCGGCCTCTATGCCTGATAGCTGCTGCCTATCTTTAGTATATACAATTCAATGATACACTTAAAACCTTTGTTTGCATGCATTTTGTATGTGTTATTGTTAAAGATTTTTTATTCATAAAAATTTCTAGGGGTGCCAATAATTTTGTCCAGTGTGTATTAAAGAAAAACATTTCTTTAATAATGTACCCCCCCCCCATTAGAATGAATTTATTTTTTTAAGCTAAAACTCAAAAAGAGAAACATCGTAGATTTATTTTCAAAGCTTTCTTTGCTCATAATTACCAAGGGTGCCAATATTTTTGTATTCTGTATCTAGTGGGAAAACTCTCCTGTGTAAAACCGCAAGGAAACAAGCATAACGTAAGGGTTTGGACATATAACACCTTAGCACCATCATTTGTTCAATGTATCCACTGCAGGACTTTGTGATATCTGGTAGAATTTTAGACCTGCGGATTTCTTAAATCTTTTTGCATACATTAATTCCATGAATGCACTGTAAAAAAGTTCTGTTTTGAGTAAAAAAAAAACTTAAATTTTCTATGGATTTTCAAAGTTGTTTAGTTCATACAACAACTTCAGCAGTCTTTGAGGAATGTGTAGCCGTTTCGTTCCTTTCATCTGAGCCTTTGACCCACGTTCAGGATTTATTCCCAGGAAAACTCTTAAGGAAATGAAAAATGTTTTAGTACACAAGTAATTAAATGAATGACACTATACAGTATTTGAATTATGATTTGAATACTCTCTTCACACTCTGACAGCAAGAAAGTTCACAAATTTTTTTTTGAGTATCCATAATTATGAACCCAAGAGAATTCGTAGAGACATAAAACGAAAGCATTTTCATATAAAAATCGTTTGAGTTTATAAAAAACCGTCAGAAAGGGATAATACCGCCCCTTAATCGGCACTTTTCAACCACGGCGCTGCCGTTTAGTGCAGAAATCAACTCATTTGCATTTAAAAGGACGCGTCCAAAACCTGCAAATTTTTGCTCACAGCTACAAAGTGGCAATTTTAACATGCTATAATAAAATATCTATGTTTTTTTTTGCGAGAACTTACATATGTACTCTGGGGACACCAAAGATTTATTTGACATCTTAAAGTATTTTTTTATAATTGAAAATATAAAAATATAAAAAAATATATTTAAATTTGTAGGCCGCCATTGTTGTTTGTGTGGCATGGAATGGTTGCAACCCATTCACTTAAAGCTTATAGCGAGATAAATGTCTTCCGCTTAGCCTGTTTAATGTGAGAATAACATGAAAGACAAGTGTAAAAATGTACATGAAAATAAAGACAATCAGCAAAGCTTTTTTGTCAGCAGTTGTTCAAGTTAGGCATATTAAACTAGTCTTAAAGGACAAGTTTGGTATTTTACACTTAAAGCACTGTTTTCAGATTTTTTATGATGAAATAGAACGGTTTTGACTGAAATTTGGACATATGATGCTGTCCCGAGAATTTTTGGGTGTTTTACAGCGATTTTTGTGTGAGCATATCAGTGAACACCCCTGACCACTCGTTAAGTTTCACGTCTTTGTAAACGAAAGTTTAATGCATTTTAGGAAGGATTGTTCCAGTGCACCATTAAACCCATTGTAGAGGTGGGAGGTGATAGAACAACATCATATGTCCAAATTTCAGTCAAAACCGTTCTATTTCATCATAAACAATCTGAAAACAGGGCTTTAAGTGTAAAATACCGAACTTGTCCTTTAATAAAATAAAAACATATTTCAATATCATTCATTTTAGACGTCAACCATCACTTTGTTTTCATACATCACTTTATACTTCTCATCATTTCAGTTATGAAGGTGTCAATGTTTAAAATGTCAGCAAGAAATATGCTTCACTGTTGCAGAATAAACGTGAACCAGAGCGTAACCCATACAGTGCTTTTCAGTGGATGTGTAGAATTATTTTTGAAGTATTCCCATTTTATATTTAGAGATCTGGTTAACACGGCAATTGAATTACTGCATGGCCTTGTTGTTTGTCAAAAAAAATATATAAAAAAATCGAGGTAAATCGACCAGAATTTTTACAAGGGTGGTCTGAGAAAAGTAGGGACATTCTGGATTTGGAAATAAATAGAATCACTTTTTTTTTTGAAAGAAAAATTCAACAACGTTCAATTTAATAAACAGCAACACAACAATATGGCCTACAATATTTCAAAACAAAATATGTGTTGTTTACCTTTGTATGAATTCCAGGGTAAGTGCCATCTCTTTTGGGTATTTTATGTTTAAGACATAAAACAAAGAGAAAGTGTAGCTCAGGGCTACAATGGGTGAAGTGATGTGGTCATTAACAACCTCATGATCAACAGCAATCTTGAATAGCCCATCACCTTAAACAAAATACATTAGACAGTATTACAAAAGGAAAACATTGCATCTAAAGAAAACCACTCTAAATATAGCTGCTTAAATCTTCCATGCTCAAACAACTGCGCCATCTACTGGTTATAACAAAAAAATGCATTCATCTTCAGCAATACCTATAAAAATAAAAAGCAAAACAATGTGAAAAACACATCACAAGAAAATATGTTAAAAAGTGATATACTACAAACCCATAATAAGAATGCAAGGAGTGCTGGGAATGCTTGGAAGATCGGCAGAAGTTGAGTCCTGTTGCTGGAAAAGAAAACCAATAAAAACCTTTGAATACCATGACCTGTTTTTGATGCATAAGCTGTTTCTCAGAAAACACATCATAAATAAACACCAACTATAATAATCCTAAATCTTGGAAGATAAATTTTTGGGGTTTATACATTGGGCCTTTCCTGCTTTATTTGTCAGTGCAGTACTTCTGCGGCACATATTGAGTTTCTGCACGAGAGCGCCCTCTGGCTTGCATAACGCGGCACTTCACCATAATTCACTGAGAAGCATAGCAAGCAGAATGGCACGATTTATCATCTCAGCCCTAAGATCATTATCTGCTGTTTAAATACAAAAGTATCTTCTTGCTGATAAAGAAATGTGTTTTTAACACAAAAACACATACCTCATTTTGGTAGAAAAGATGATCAGGGTTTTCCTTGAAGAATTTTGCAATGGCAGTGATCAACTGTATTGGCTCTTCAACTAGTTGCATCTTCATCCCTTTCGAGTAAAGAAAGTCTATGATGGTCTTTCCTTTTCTTGACAATTCCTCTGCAAGCTTATTTTGCACCGAAAAGCCAAGAAGGGTACATGTATGATCAAACAGGTAATCGGCTTCAAACAGATACGGCCACTCTTCCAAAACTGTGTTTACGGTGCTTCCTTTGTTGATTGTCACACGCTGGATGCAATATGTTTCAGCCATCAATTTTCGAACACTTGAGTCCTGAAGATCTTTGGTTTTGAAGGCACTTTTCAATTCATTTCTTTTCGTTTCTAATTCAGATGTACACTCAATGTCAGGCTGCCAGTCCACACATCCATAACGATCTGAAGGCGTGGATCTTTTTCTCGAAGCATTTTCATCATTTGCTGGTCTCTTTGCTGACCTGTTGGTCGATGGCCGACGAAGATTCTCAACTCTGTTTTCTAACTGTATAAAAAGAGTATCGTATCCTGTCCCAATGACGTTTTCTTGGAGGTCTCTGTCTTGAAAAGAACAGGGATATTGCGCTACAATCCGTTTGGCAATTTCCCGCAGTTTTGCTCTTCCAGGCCTTTTACCCTCTTTACTGAATACATCATCAATGACTATGCGAACCAGCTCTCTTCTCTCTTTAGGCTTTGGTCTTTTCTTTTTACTTATGGCAAGCATGAGGTTTGATGGCATTTTGTGCCATGGAACAGCATAAACCTCACAGCATGGGGAATACTCAACGGGACAAGATGACGAAGGGGATGTTTGCTGCAGATGAACATCCAGTGGGAGAATTATCGAAGCAGGTACATCATGTGACTCTATGGATATATAACATATAAACCAAAATGAATGTTACATTTTATAGGATTCAAGCAGATTCCCAGAATATATGTTTTTTAGGGCTGGGTATCGATTCAGATGTTCCAGATCGATTCGATTTTGATTCACAAGCTATCAAATCAATTCAATTTCGATTCTGGATTCAATTTTCGATTCCGGTTCTCCGGTCGGTTTTTATACTTAATTCTCGATTCAACTCAACGAATATAGATTTAATACAAATACTATATTAATAAAAAAGAACAGTGAACAGAAGTTTACAAGTGGGTTATTAATAAAAAGAAATTAAAAGCCACAACACTATCATCATTGGCTTGCTTACGAAATCAAAAATGCTTCCATACCTCTGACTTTTTATGTGAAGGTGGCATCAACGTCGATGAAGCACCTGAAACACTATTTTAAGCACTGAAAAAATGAATGACAGGCTTGCCTCTCGCTCCTTGGTAACAATGCACAAGGCAAAAAAGAGGGTGACATCTAGTGAAGAAGACTAGTAATAAGATTAACGTTAATCTTATTTTCAATGTTTGCGGAAATAAATATGAAAGAAAAAAAAATCGATTCTGCTATTTGAAAATCGATTTTGAATCAACCACGTTTCCAAAAACGATTAATCGAAAAAACAATTTTTTTGCCCAGCCCTAATGGTTTTCATGAAATTTTTATTTTATAACTTCTTGTCTGTTATCTACCGAGCCCCTAAGGTGACATTGGAGTAAATAAATCTAAAGTAAATAAAAGTAAAGAAAAGCGAAAGTTTCATGTGCGCACGCGAAATTAAACTTAATTTAATTTTTGCTCCATGTCCTCTTAGGGGCCCCGTAGTTATCTCCGAAATATCTAGGCAAAATTCAGGAAAATAAAAAAGAGCAATTGCAGTGCAGAAAAAGCGATTTCTAGTGACAAGCTGAAAAGACTTTGCAGACTTTGTGCATCTTTAACACCCCGGGACCGGTAAAGGTGTATCTCCAAACGCGAATTCAATGAACTCCCATTGGGGCGATGTGAATGAAACCATTTAAATTGTGCGATTGCCGCAAAAACACGCGCTATTTGTCTCAAAGCGTCTTCGTGCAAGTTGAAAATATTTAATTCAAGGGAAAAATTTACATCACACAAAGTTTAATCCCACGAGTAATCTAGAGCGAGGAACGCAATGCTTCGCAAATGCAAATTTAACGATTTGCGCAAGTAGAATACATACCAAATTAATGAAAAGACGTGAACAGGCGCAAAAAGATGGGGCGATGCAAATGACGCGATTTGAGCGGCACGATTGCCGCAAACCCACCACTGCAAATGGGCAAGCTGAACAACTCTGCACATCCAGTAAATACAACACTGCGCTGTATGCGTAAGCAATAAGGTACGAGAGGCTGTGCTGTATCGTGAATAAGTAACGGCTGAGGGCGTTATTCACAATACAGTACTTGCCTCGAGTACCTTATTGCTTTTATAAAACGGTTACCACACAATATTAAGTAAAATTATTAGTGCAACTTTCATGAAGTTAAATCAATAAAAGCATTCCTTTCGCTAGACAAAATAGTCCCTGACCATGAACAACCACGTTCCAATATGCATTAAAGTTCAAATAAAAACAACAAACCGTTCTCAAACTGATACGTGTGGGTGGGCGCAATGGTACATAGAACCGTTGGGTGAAGCGGTCATAACCGTGTTTTATTGTGAATAAAGCACAGCTATTGACCAATCAGAATCAAGAATTGGAACTAACCGTTTTATAATTAAAATTAGATAAACAATATTAGTCAAAAATACAACACTGTGTAAAAAAAGTGTAAAAAAAGATGAGACAGTAACACTCATGTGATGACAAACTCATTTAATGGCGTCTGGCTTGCCTCTCTTCATCTTTTGCGGTTAAATGTTTTTGCTCCCGCAATGTGTTATTAAAAATGCGGGTAATACACCTGTAAAAATTGAATATTCCTTCATATTAATATGGTACTGTCACCACTATTTTTCAGACTTTTTTTTATTTTGAAAGCTCAGCTGTACATAACATAGGGTGTATGAATGCTCACCAGTATGTATCTCTGTGTGAGTCCTTAAGCTTCGCTGGCAACTGAAGTTCTGGTTGCACACACTGCAGTGATACAGGCTGGACCCGGGTGCAAAAACTACCAGTCTTTCCTTTTTTGGCCTGGTTTCGTGGTCACCCGTCTTTAGTACAGTCTTGTGATATCTATTGTTATGATTATGTAGATTATTTTCACTATGAAACGAATGACCGCATAATTGACAAACATACAGGCTGGATTGGAGATTTGTCCTCAGTTGGTCTCTACAGTTTTGCAGCGTCTGGAGGATGGAAGTCTTGTGTTCTGACGGATCAAATGGTGTGGATAAAGAAGATAGACAGCCATCGAATGAAAAAGCATTTTCTGAGGTACCTAAATGTACAAAGAACAAAAATGCATTAATAGAGTACATCTATCTCAAAAACTAACACAAACAATGACTATTTAGCATGTTGGGACTATAGTTTTTATCATTACCTAGGCTTGGTCCTTCATCCAGTGATCTTGTCTCACTGTGTAGCTGCTCTGAATCAAGTCTCCAAAACAGTTTAGACTGGGGCATGGATATTCTGTCTAGCCCACATTCCTCATTAGACCTCTGGTCAAAACAACAGTCTGGTCTAGCATCAGAACCAGAGCTGCCATCTAAGACTGGATCCTCTGGTTCTGACTTAATATTTTTCACCAGGACCTGTGTAAATACAGGCTGAAATGATGATAGATCCTGATCACTTGCTTCTATGTGTTGTATGTGATCTGTTTTAAGCTCCTTTTCTGGGCACGAGTCATCAGTATCTGCACTCAGACAGTCCGAGTTTATTCTGCTTTGCTCTGGTGAGTTTCCTTGTTCAGCATGCATCTGCTGTAGTCTTAGTTTGAGGGTGATGTTCTCCTGCCGGGAGTCATGTATTTGACCGCGCACATCCTGCAGCACTTGAGCCATCAGTTTGCTGGTTTCCTTCACTGCGATCTCCATCGCGACCTCAAACGCGCCGCGCAGAGCGACTTTTAGCGCGTCTTCTATACTTCCTGCAATAACATTATCCTCCCCAATCCCGTTCTCGCGAGGGTTCATGGTATAAAAAGAGATCGTTTTATTTGGTAAGAGAAAACAAAAGGTTTAACGTCTATTTCAAAACTATTAGCAGCGGCGTAACCATTCTACCTGCGTAAACGAAGTGTAAATCTGGAGACCGGAAATACTTCAAAATAAAAGTCACTGAATTCAGCGAACTTCCTGTTTTTGACACAAAATGATAAAAACGAAATAATCTAAATAAATATCTCATTAAAGTTTACTACAGACATACTCATAGAAAAATACCTGATATGTTCTGTGTATTTTTAATAAATTATTTACTCCAAACATTTACCGCCATGATACCTGACTGTGACGACTACGTTAATGTTTAAGAAATATATATGCATTTTTTCGTTTGTGCAGTAATAATCTCTTCGTTGTGCGGTGACATCTGAGGTGTCCTCATTTGTATTGTATTATTTAATATTTAATGCAGAAATATTTCTGCTAGTGATGCTGATGTGTGGTTAAGTATACAGCAATTGCAATTAGTTGTATATAAAATCAATAGATGTTAAAGGGGCCATGGCACAAGACTTTTTTAAGATGTCAAATAAATCTTTGGTTTCCCCAGATCACATATGTGAAGTTTTAGCTCAAAATACCATATATATAATTTATTACAGCATGTTAAAATTGCCACTTTGTAGGTGTGTGCAAAAATGTGCTGTTTTGGGTGTGTCCTTTAAAATGCAAATGAGCTGATGAAATTCAAACACTGATCACAATGATGGTGGTTTGTTGCAATTAAAACTCAATTGTGCTTTTCTCTGCACTAAATGGCAGTGCTCTGGTTGGATAGTGCAGATTAAGGGGTGGCGGTATTATTATAATAAGAGCTCCTTATGACATCATAAGGAGAGCCAAATTTCAACAACCTATTTTTTCATGTGCTTGTAGAGAATGGTTTACCAAAACTAAGTTACTGGTAGGGATGCACCGAATCCAGGATTCGGATTCGGCCGAATACTGGGCTTTTTGACGGGGTTCGGATTCGGCCGAATCCTAGATTTTTTTTCCACCGAACCGAACCCTAGGCTTGCGCTACGCTGGTCGACGTAACGCGGCCGTTGATTACACACATCGGGTGCTGACGTGCAGATGAGCTTTTTCTTTCGGTGAGCCTTAGGGGCTGGACACACCAAAACTTTTAAACACAGCTGAAAACGCCTTGAGGACGCCAAATTCCAGCTGTTTTTCAGCCGAGCGCTTGGTAGCTGTGATGCTTCAGCTGTGAGCCGGTTGGTTGCTGTGGTAATCTCCCGCCCCTCCTCCACTGTAATTGGACGGCCGTGTGAAATCTGACATTGACGAGCGGAGCTTCTCACTCAAAGTTAAATATAGTTTTCAGCGCGGAGCTGCTTGGTTATTGTAAAAACGAGCGTGTCGCAACGCATCGCTTTCATTATGCATAGGCTTATGGTAATTGTCAAAATAGTTTTTCCAACTTGTCATCCTGGCATAATGTACAGTTAAAATTAAATAAAATGAAAAATACACTGCTGTGGACGTTGTTTACTTCATTAATGTGTTTTACTGTGTTAATAGAATAAGGATGCGAGTAGGATTCGGTATTCGGTTTCGGCCGAATCTTAAACGGTGGATTCGGGATTCGGCCGAACCTAAAAAATCTGGATTCGGTGCATCCCTAGTTACTGGGTTGATCTTTTGCACATTTTCTAGGGTGATAGAAGCACTGGGGACCCAATCATAGCACTTAAACATGAAAAAATCAGATTTTCATGCCATGGCCCCTTTAATGACACTACTGGTCAACTATTGACAGGACAGTGGCCCTCCAAAAGCCAAGCTGACTAGTTCTGGTCTATGATATGTCCCCCCAAAATATATGTGTGTAAGAGACACCTACATTTAAGCGCGCTATTGGATGTTCACTTTTTAACAAATCATCATATCCACATTCTGCAGAATTAAGTACAGTAGTAACTGAGTGTTGATTTTGAATAAATAAAGCTAAATTTGTTGTTCACATAGTAAGTGGGCCTTCACCTGTATTTTAAAACCTGATGTGGCCCTCATGTAAGAAAAGTTTGCCCACCCCTGTCTTAAAGGGATAATTCACCCAAAATGAAAAGCATTTAGTCACCTAGTTCATATATACTTGTGTTTCTTAATTCTGTTGAAAAAACTGAACACCCCAAAGTGTAAATTTTTACAGCATAACTCTATGCTGAACCAATGTAGATGAGCATGTACTATTTATTAACTTTGATATTAAAGGAACACATAAAAAAGTAAAAAAAACAACTAATAAAAATATTACTGATTTATTGTTCAATACATTTGACCACACATGATTTTACAGTAACATTTTAAAACAGTTACTTACAAAAATACTATTCAGACATTACTCTTGTCTTTACTGAGCTTATACATAATGTTCATTTTTTATCACTGCATTAAAATGTGTTATAAAAACATTATACTTTTTGTGCAAATACTCTGTTTAGCTTTATTATTGTAGTCTTGCGTTAAATGTTTTATACCCTTGTTATTTCCAAAAAAGATGTGAGGATCTTCATAAGCTTCTTTCTTTGACCCTAATAATCTGTCTGTTAAAGAGTTCATTCCAATAAATACTGATGAAACCGGTGCATGAAGTTGTCGTCATAACTGTAGTTCATCTGTCCAATGATTCTATATAAAAGAAAATTTAATAAAATAAACATTTAAACATATTTAATGAGTTTTTCAACTTGTCTGACTGCAAGAAAACAATTAAAACGCATCACTACTGACCTGAGACGACGATGAGGTTATTTCTTCTAAATCACCATAACAGCCATTTTTGTGTCGGATCAAACTCCCCCATAGCACTGAATGATTGCAGCCAGGACACTGTGCCTCCACGGGAAGCAGGTGGTTAGGGTCTGACTTCAGAAAATGTTTGGCCAGACATATCAAATGGCAAACGATTTGACAGGAAGGGTGACAACAAGACAGCCTATCTTCAGACTGAAATCACAAGAAAAAGAAAAACCCATAAGGGCACAGCTATTGGGATCAGAATTCAGAGCTGGAACGATTTAAAAACTAGAGTACAACCAACCTTAACAAGCTCCTTACACAATGCACACCACTCCACCTGTCTCTCCTCTTGCTCCTTGCACTCCTGCTGTGGTTTCCTTTTAGCACGAACACAACCAAAAGCCAGAGGGATGTGCAAAGGAGGTTGCAGCTCAGGGGCAAAGTCCATACGATACTCCTGCTTCAGCCAGCGCACAGTGAGTGGGAGTCGACTCCATGGTGCGACCCGTAGCATGTTTGACACCACACGCCAGTGAAACTGCAAACTGGACTCTTTACGGCTGCGTCGGGTAACATGGGACAGTCGACGAGAGATGTGCGGATGCTGCCACGCCCACTCAAACTAGTGTAGGGTAGACAAATAAGGTAAAGTCACATACTAGGTCTCAAGCTTTATAAATAAAAATGCATCATAAAATGAATTGATGAAAACACTTTACAATAAGGTTTACTTTTTAGCATACATTACTTAACATGAACTAACAATTAACAGCAATCTTTGGCAGGTTTCGTACAGCAGATGGCAGCCAAACCAAGATCATCAACAAAGAAGGAGAATGTGAACGCGGGAGGCCGATTGACGGTCAGGACGCGCTCTGGGGGAGACGGGCGGTTGAGCAACGACTGGACTGTGAATGAGCAGGAGATGGCAGAAGGAAGTGACGAGTCAGGAAGTGAGATGACATTTGAAGAGGGCGGCGGGAATGATAGGAGTATTTGGAATGTTGTACGGTCGAGGAAACGGAAAAAAAAGGATAATTTAGCACGTAAAATAGATGAAACGGACAGTGACCAAAGTGAGATAATAGTATCAGGACAGGAAGAGGAATATAAAGTGTTCATGAAATTATCTCAAGAAGGAGCATCGTTCGGTGAGTGGAATCCGATTCATTTAACCAAATCAATAAACAAGTTACTAGGTGAAGTCAAGAGTGCTAAGGTACTTAAAAATGGGTCATTACTGATTGTTTGCAGAGATTTATTGCAGCATGGTAAAGCCATGAAAGTGAATAAAATAGATGGAAAGGGCATCAAGTGCTCGGTGGCAAAATATAAGAAATTAATTAGAGGAGTCATATCAGGAATACCTACAGTGGTTTCAGAAGAACAAATTAAAGAGAATGCTAAAGGGGCAAAAGTACTGGAAGTGAAACGTCTTAAAACAAAGTGGAAAGGAGAGTTATGTAACAGCTTGTCTGTGATGATCAGGTTTGATGAGGGTAAACTGCCAAGTAAGGTGTTTATAGGATATATATGCTATGAAGTTAGGCCATATATCCCCCCACCACTGAGATGTTTTAAATGCCAAAAGTTTGGCCATGTGGCAGCAATATGTAGGGGCAAACAGAGGTGTGGTAGATGTGCAGAGGAGCATGAGTATGGCAAGTGTGGAGATGGGGTAAAACTTAAATGTTGTAACTGTGGAGGGGAGCATAGCTCGGCCTACCGCGGCTGTGAAGCCAGTTAGAGGGCTATGGAAGTGCAACGAGTAAAAGAAATACAAGGAGTAACATATGCTGAGGCAGTGAAGAAAATATCTAGGGAAAAAGATGCCAATAAATCAAGAAATAAAGAAAATAGAGATGAAAATACTGAGAGTTGTGAACAGAATGTGACAAAGCAAGATGTGCTTACAGTGAAAAAGAAGGAGTTTGTGCTATTTATGGTTGAGGTAATCAACTGTTCAGCACAGACAAACAAGAAAACAGAAAAAATCAAAATAATAATAAAAGCAGCAGAAAAATATCTTGGCATTGATGGACTTAGTTGTGAAGTTGTGGAAGGAATGATAACTGCAGGAAGCTCTCAGTCATTGGCTGGTTGTTCTTCATGACTTTAGTTATACTACAGTGGAATGCTAGAAGTCTTGTAGCTAATGGGCAAGAATTTAAAAAGTGGGTAACAAATTTATTAGAAAAACCTCATGTAATATGTGTACAAGAATCATGGTTGAAACCGCAATTAGATTTTGTAATATATGGATACACTGCAATTAGGAAAGATAGGGCAACAGGCATAGGAGGAGGAGTGGCAACGTTTGTAAAGAATGAGGTAAGGTATAGTTTGTTAGATAAAGGGAAAGAACATGAGTCTATTGTAGTCAAAATATGGAATGGAAAAGACAGTGTAGTGGTGGTTAATTTTTATAACCCCTGTAATAGACTAACTATAGAATCATTAAATGAAGTATGTGGATTATCACAGGGAGAACTGGTATGGTGTGGGGATTTTAATGCACATAGTACATTATGGGGGAGTAAAACCACAGATATTAATGGATTGGTAGTAGAGGAATTTGTAGACAGTAAAAACCTGGTGTGTATTAATGATGGGAGGGGCACACGATATAATATTGCACATAACACAGAAAGTGCTATAGACCTTACGTTAGTGTCAACTGGAAATGCAGGAATTAGCACATGGGAAGTCTTAAACCAGACAACAGTAGGTAGTGACCATTACCCAATAGTTACCAAGATTGGAGTGGAAGTACAAGAGGATAACGAAATGAAAATCCCTAAATGGAAGTTAAATAAAGCTAACTGGCAGGTATTTCAAGAGGCAGTTGATGTTAATTTTATGGATGTTTTGAAGGAACAAATAAATGATGTGGAGGAAATGAGTAGGAAAGTGGTCTCAGCAATTATTCAAGCAGCTGAAGGGTCAATACCAAAAAGTACAGGAAATAAACGAAGGAAAAGTGTGCCGTGGTGGGATGATAACTGCAATATAGCAATTAAAAAGAGAAATAAGGCTTTTAGACGTCTGAAAGCGTATCATACGTTAGAGACATTAATCACATATAAAAGGGGACAAGCATATGTTAGGAGAACTATGAGAACAGCCAAACGTGAATACTGGAGACAGTTTTGCAACAAAATTGGAAGTGAAACACAGTTATCTGATGTATGGAAAGTTATTAAGAAAATGAATGGAATAAGATGCAATTTGGAAATGCCGGTGCTATGTAATAATAATAAAAATGCAATAACTAATGCAGAGAAAGCAGAGATTCTAGCAGAGACATTTGTCAAGATTCACAGTAATGATAATTTATCGGTAATTGCTAAACAGTGTAGAGGCCAAACATTGGTTCAAAATCCTCAGATAGTGGAAGTAAACATAATATCAGAGGGAGAGTTAGACCAGCCATTTACTTTGGTTGAGTTGAAAAGAGCTATTTCAAATGCTAGACAAACAGCACCAGGAAAAGACGGAATATGTTATGATATGTTACGACATATGAGAGATACCACACTTGGGATAATACTGAGATTATTTAATATGATATGGTATGATGGGAAAGTCCCGTTAGCATGAAAGCAGTCTGTGATAGTTCCAATACTTAAACCTGGGAAAAATTCTTCAGATCCATCTAGTTACAGACCTATAGCATTGACATCACAATTAGGGAAAACTATGGAGAGAATGGTCACAGATAGATTAGAATACTATATAGAAAGTAAAAATCTTTTCTCACAATATCAGTCTGGGTTTCGTAAGGGAAGAGGAACAATGGATTCTATATTACGGTTAGAATCAGAAGTTAGGAAAGCTCAGACTAATAAAGAAAGTGTAATTGCTGTTTTCTTTGATGTGGAGAAGGCCTATGATATGCTATGGAGGGATGGTCTGCTTATTAAGCTCAGTAAATTAGGAATAAAGGGCAAAGTGTATAATTGGGTTCTAGACTTCTTGAGCAAAAGAACAATTGAAGTGAAAGTGGGTATGGAATATTCAAAAAAATATACAGTGGAAAATGGTACCCCACAAGGGAGTGTATGTAGCCCAATATTGTTTAACATTATGATTAACGATATCTTCAGTCAGGTAGAGGGAAATATAGGAAGATCGCTATATGCAGATGATGGGGCACTCTGGGTTAAAGGCCGAAATCTAACATATCTGAGGCATAAAATGCAAAATGCAATAGGAACGGTAGAACGTTGGACAAATGAATGGGGTTTTAAGCTCTCAATCTCAAAAACACAAGTTATATGTTTCTCTAGACGACACAAAACAGTCCCACTCACACTATATGGACAAGATCTTGAACAGGTTAATGTAGTGAGATTCTTAGGAATACTATTTGATGAGAAGATGACTTGGGGTCAGCACATAGATAAAGTCAAGAGTAAATGTAAAAGGATTAATAATGTCTTGAGGTGTTTATCAGGACAAGATTGGGGAGCAAGCAGGGCATCACTTATAAACATTTATCAAGCTCTGTTGAGAGCAACTCTTGATTATGGATGCCTAGCATATATGTCAGCAGCAGAATCACATCTTAAGAAGCTTGATGTGGAACAAGCACAGGCACTCCGGATCTGTGCTAGAGCATTTAAAACGTCACCAATATCTGCATTACAGGCTGAGACAGGAGAAATGCCACTGCGCATCAGGAGAATCAAACTAATGCTGACATATTATGTAAATTTACAAGGACATAGGAAAACACATCCCGTAAAATCCATCTTACAAGAATGCTCAGAATATACTAGAACAAATTTCAATAGTTTTGGATGGGTAGTGAATACAAATGCACAAAGGGCAAACATTAATCAAATACAAGTAACCCCCACTGTGTCAATATCATTAATACCACCTTGGAGATTCATACAACCACTAGTAGATATAAGCTTACAACAAATGTTAAAAGAGAATTCTGGAATAATACCACCATGGATAATTGTTCAAGAATATTTGAACAATTATCGCAATAAATTACTTATATATACGGATGGATCGAAGGAGCCAGAGTCAGGCCGCACTGGGGCTGCAATTTACATTCCCAACCATGAAGTAAGAATTGTAAAGAGAGCAACAGATAATTTATCAGTGTATACTGTAGAATTGTTGGGTATATTATGGGCATTACAATGGTTGGAAGGAAACAGTCAGAATAAAAATGTGGTCATAGCCTCGGACAGTTTGGCTGCCTTATCAAGTTTACAACCCGGAAACGCATCGTGCAGGCAGGACATTATCTACCAAATATTGCAGGTGCTTCTTACACTCCATGACAGGAGGCTAGAGGTTTTATTTCTGTGGGTTCCCGCCCATGTAGGGGTGGAGGGAAATGAAATTGTTGATGGATTGGCAAAAAGCTCAATAAAGCATGAAAGAGTTGATGTACAAGTAGCACTGAGTAAAGCAGAAATGAAAACCATTATAAAAGGTCACACACTAAATCTATGGCAGGAGTTTTGGGACATATCAGACACAGGGCGACACTTTTACAAAATACAAAAACAAGTAGGTGTTATTATGAGACACAGCAGGAATCCAAAAGAACAGATGGCAATTACAAGACTAAGAATTGGACATACTGGATTAAATCAGTCATTGCACAGAATAGGGAAGCATCCTAATGGATTCTGTGACTATTGTAAAGCTCAAGAGACTGTAGAACACATTCTGATACACTGTAAGAAATATGAGGAGGCTAGAAGGAGGTTGGAAAATCAAGTTGGACAACAAAACATGACAATAGAGTACTTATTGGGGAAATCAACTTATAAAAGTCTAGAATATGTAATTACATTCCTAAAAACTACTGCATTAATTGACAGACTATAATAGGTTTTATTATTATTATTATTATTATTTTTTTTAATTCTTATTTAATCTGCTGCTCACACTCCAGTCTAGTAGGTGGCGGTAATGCACCTTTATGCTGGTTTGCCAACCGCCAATAAAACCGACGAAGAAGAAGAAGAACAGCAATCTTTGAAGGCACAATAATGTTTGCCGCTAGAGGTCGCTAAACAACAACAACGGCGTAAGTTAGCTTGATGATGCTGTTAAAAGAGAGTGCAACAAGACTCGATTGGACAGGACTCAGAAATCAGGTTCATTGACAGTTCATGTTAGCTAATGCATTTATTTTCGCACGACAGGGAAATGAAAAAAACAAAGGAAACAGAAAGGGATTTACCCGAAGCGCTGCAATATCAGATGGAAAGCCGTGTATGATAAGAACCATCTCCCTTTAAAATAATAATTGTGTTAACAGTGACTTTATTTAGAAATTAGAGATCTGGTCATTAAACGTAAAAACTTTAGCTGATATTTCACCATGGTCCTCTGCCACTCGTTCTCTTGGCTCCTCCTTTGTGTCGCCCGGCGTTGTGTTGACCGATGCGGCGCTCTGGGTTCACAGTAAAGCCGATGTATATTCGACCCTTAAATTTAGGGTTAGTACAATACAGCATATACACTCCGTAAAAGCTCTCCACTTCCACCACCATCGTAGTAATAACGACAGTTGTTGAACTAGTCAGTTACAGACGTAAACAGTTACCTTCTTTCCAGCTGTAAGCTAGGGTTTGTATTAATTTAAAGAACTACTGCATTATGGTATGATCGATTGATTAATAAAGTATACTGTACACGTTTAAATAACATATTTAACGATTTCCTGGTGATGCGATGTAAATCTAGAATCAAAATCTTATTATATTTAAGTATTAAAACATGTAAAACCTGCTATAACTGTTATGCATTTTGTGAACTGAATTAAAAATACTAATTTGTTTTGACAATTTAAGCCCCCTCGTTTCAAACTACCCCGTTAAAGGTGTTCGAATATCGCCTGAGCAAAATTACAATAAAGTACTAATGTATCGAGTTCATAAATATCTCAATGTAAACGATTTATCAAGGTTCATGTTAATACAATAATTATCTTTGAGTTAAAAAACATTTTACTCTGACAAACTCTGACTTTTAACTTTTTCTATGTGGCAAATTAAGAAAGCAGCAAAGTAAACGAGGACCTCGCATTCTATGCTATCATTGGTCCGTTTCAGATTCTTGGGTCGACAAATTTATAATCTGATTGGTCGCTAGTGAACTTCAGAGGTGTGGCTTGTTTGAAGTTCTAATCCCAATTGGGTGGTTTTCTGCAAGAACCCGCCCTCTTTAAAGCATACCGGTAGTTAACAGATAATTAAGACTCTTCTGTGATAAGAAATATTCACCCCAGTGTTTATTAAAAAAGTCTTCGTCCCAATAAAGTGTACTTTACCTCGGGAGCTATGTCAGTCACCCAAGATCTGATCCGTGACAAACTCATAGCGGAGATTGGTGCGATACACGTGGTATGTTGATAACACTAGAATGTGGAATCAGGACGTGAATGAAACACGGAGTGGGTCATTATTAATTTCTAGTTGCTTTATAACATTACGTTCAGTGCTATGTTGCGCTTTTTTTCAGGATGTAGAAGACACGTCACCTAACAGATGTGCTGCTAGTTTTAAAGTTCTTGTTGTATCACCTCAGTTTGAAGGAAAACCTTTGTTGCAGAGGCACAGGTAAATTAAGAGTGGATCGGTAAAAAAAAACTTTCTTACACACATTTTTCTCATTAGTGAGTGAGTTATCCTGCATATACAGTGTGGTCAAAAAACTTCTCAAAATGTTATTATTATTGTAAATAAATTAGGGTTGCATAACGATTAATCTTTGACAGAATAAAGGTTTTTGTTTACATCATATATTTGTGTGAACTGTAAATAATAATTATGTATATGTAAATATCCACACGTGCATGTATAATTTTAAGAAAAAAAATATATTTATATTTTAAGTATTTCTATTTTTATATAATATATAACTTACAAATGTATATACACATGTAAACATTTCTTAAATATATACATGCATGTGTGTGTTTTTATTTATTAATACAAAGTTATTATACACAGTATACACACATATATGATGTAAACAAAAACCTTTATTCTGCAATAGATTAATCATGAATAATCATTATGCAACCCTTGAAAAATAGAAGTTTTTAATATATTTGGATTAGTTGGGGACATAGCTTCTTCTTTTAAATATTTATTAATATATAATAATATACTTTTTTTGCATGCATAGCATTTTTAAGGATATTGCGTGGATAAATGGTGTTTTTTAGTATGACATATGTTTTTCCTTTATGGAATTTTTCTTTAGTAACCATGTTTGTTGGTCAATCACCCGAGTTTTATGATAATATCTCTTAATATTATGCTACAAGCAGTTATCATTTCATATCAGAATCTATAGTCATTGCTGTTGTCATTAAATTAAACAGGAATTTTGTTTCAGCCAAGTAATGAACATCTGAAAATGGAAGTGAAAGACATAAGCTTTGATGGAGTCAATGATGCAGTGGAGGGGTGTAAAACAAGAGTCCCAGCTTGCTAAAAGAGTCATAGATGTGCAATCTGAATGATCCGGATCCTTTTACAGGGTCAACTCATGTGGAAGAGTATTATTCTCTGGGGCTGTGTAGTCAAGCTGTGAGGAACAGCTGGGCTGAATGAACTTTATGACCTCATGCACTGGTCATTTTTATAAATATCTGTGTTTGTTTGTTTTAGGATGGTGAATAATTGCCTTGCTGAGGAGTTGAAAGAGATCCATGCGTTTGAGCAGAAAACGTTGACACCAGAGCAGTGGGAGAAACAGAAAGCACAGTGATACACATACTTAAGTGACTTAATCCCCTATTAGTAGGTTAATACACTAGTCAACATTTGAAGTGGATCAATCAAAAGTTGTCTTAAGACAAGAAGGGGTATTGTGTAAAATTTTAAGACAACTTTTATGAAAGGTTTTTATACACTTCAAATGTTGACTAGTGTATTTCCAAATTCTACCAATGTAAGGAAAATTAAATGTTTTGTATTTATGAATTTTATTGTCACTTGATGAAAAAATCTCATGCAAATTATAGGTAATGTAACTGTTGTAATACATTGTGTACTCCATAATGTACCTTTGAAATCATGACAATAAAGAAACTTTCTGGGCACAGTGAAAAGGTAGCAGTCAGTTTTTATAAGTAAGAAGCTAATATTTAGCAATCAATATTAAATTATGAAAGTATTTTGACCACCTTTAAAACTTCTTATTTATATATTTTTTAAACTTCTTTTTTTTTCTTATTAGTGCTGGGCATATATTAATCTAGATTAATCTCATACAAAATAGAAGAAATTTTTTTTGTATAACATATGAGTTCATGCTGTATGTAATTATTATGTATATATAAATACACACACATTCATGTATGTATTTAAGAAACATTTACTTGTGTAAATATATTCATTTATATATTATATAAAATACATTTATAAATATAATGTATGTGTATGTGTTTAAATATACATAATATTTACACACAGCACAAACTCATATATTATGCAAAAAATATATATATATATATGGGTGATTCTCACGAAAACTTGGTTGTAAAAATGTCAAGCATGAAAATGTAAAAATTGCTTAAATTTACTTTTTTTCCACCAGACATTAGAAACAAAGTCTGAAGTATATGGGAACATTAATTTAAAAACTTTTACTTATCATTTAACACTTTTTGTAACATAATTTCAAAAATAAGTCCTAAAAAATCTCATTACCGCAACAGTCAGAAAACATCAACACTGTTAGAAAAGCTAATATATTTTCACATTTTTAAAAATTGATTATTAATAGTCATGCACAGTAAATTGAAATTCTGAAATAATATTTATTTTAAATTTAACGGTTTTTTTATTTTGTTTTAATTTGCTCATATACCGCAACACCTTCCACAATTTACAACTATTTTTTTTTTATATTTCGAAGAAACCTGACACATTTTCAAAATGACATGACAAACCTGAAAGAACATAATTTGGAGATTCTGCACATGCATTTAAAATCAAAGTATTATGCTTCTATTAATGAAATTAACATTTAATAAGCATCTGTTGCGGTAATGATACATAGGTTTCGGAAATGAGGTTAAATATTTCGGTAATGAGAATACGTATACTAGCCTGAGATTTAGTTAAAAACAAATTTTAAAGTAGAAAGTCTGATAATATTTACAAAATCATGCGTTCAAGTTCAAAACTGTTTTATTGTGTAGTCTTTTGAAAAAATATTAAAGAAAAAACATGAGAACAGGAAGGCTTATATTAATATTCCTTTGTGTCATATTTAAGTCCCCATTTATGCATTTAACATACTGAAATAAGATGGTCTTGATGACATATGCTGCCTACAAATGCGAGCTCTGAAGGCTGCAGCCATCGGATTGAGAAATGGGCAGCTAATGTCAGCTGGATATCACAAAACATTTGTGTAAATAAGATGAAAAATATTTCCTTGCTGGATATGATTTGGTCTTCTGACCTTTTACCATTCTGTATCTGTTTCGATTAGAGAGAGAGAGAGAGAGAGAGAGAGAGAGAGAGAGAGAGAGAGAGAGAGAGAGGCTGTATCCGAAAGTTTAGACAGCTGACTTGTTCCCTCGCTGCTTTATGAGACAATGACTTTGGCTGCATAATGGCAGCTCCGAGAAATGCTTTAGGACAGACTTCATAGGCAGCAAAATTGAATTCAGGTTGAAATGTAAGCAGCCCTCTCTGTGTTCCGGGATGTCGCAAATCTGCTTGTGGTGCGGAGGTCTGATCGACCCACCCAATTCACACGAGCTCTGTGTGCTCTGCTTGGGGCTTCTCCACCCAAAGGCGGCAATTGTTGGCTCAGGTTGTCCCTTATTGTGAGGATCTCCCGATGAAGGTGCTCAGGACCCGGCTCAACATTGCCCTTGGAGGTTTCTTACTGCAGTGTCCCACTGCCGGCAAAGAGCCGCTGGTGGTCGTCCTCCCCTCGCTCAACCGGTTCAGTTTGTCGCCGAGAGCCTGTGTAACCCACACAAGGTCACTGAGTGCAATTCTCTTTATCGCCTGCGAGTGGCGCAAAGTAATCACTCTGCCTGCAAGTTGCCAGGCAACCTACCGGTAAAACAAACACTTGATGACTTTCCTCCGGTGAAGACGCTGTTAGAAAGTATCAAGATCTGGTATGAATAATATCGTCTAAAGGACAGAAATTCAAAGAAAAATCTTATACCATTTATTGAAATATTGTGTATTTATTAGGTTGAAAGCAGTGAGACAGAGAGAAAGTTAAGCTGCTGATATTGAGTTTTCAAGATACCTCCGGTAAGGATGTGTATACTAAAACGAGTGTTATGATGATTGCGCAAGCTCCATTATAGCGCAAAATATCGTTCTTTTAAAACCAATCGGAGTTGTGAACATGATTTTTGCTGTTTAACACCATATAAATACAGATTAATATTGTTTTTTGTTATATAGATGCCCATAAAAGATCGTTAATCTAATTGTTTACATTTAAATGCATGTTGATTTGATCTGTTATGCTGTACACCGTTAAAGGTGCCTTAATACTGTTTTATTGACTTAAAAAGTCACTTGATTGATTGAGTATTTGTTTTGTCTTGTTTTATAAGGGTGATTTAGTACATTTTAATTGTCAATATATATGTTTATATTTATATGAGGATATTAATTGTTAAAAAGAATAAATATGTTAAAATGTAACATTTAAAATGTTATTAAGATACACAAATAGATTTAAAAGTTTCAAATATCAATATCTATTTTCTGAAATGGGTTTCAGAAATCCTATGATTTATTTTTGTATTGTGAGATGGAAGTACATGATTTATTGATTAATTAATTGTTGTTTATTGGAACTGACTTATGTGGTGTGATGTGTAACTATTCATTTGCATAATGATAAGAGTATTTATATCCTTTACAATTGGTTATATTTGATTTGACATTTGAATGGAGAAAAGTTGATTAGATTTGAATAGAAATGAAGCAATTGTGATTAATGCATTCTGTACTGTATGTATAGATTGGTTTTATAGAAAGGGATAGATCTGATTCTGACCCTAGCGGTCAGTGGCGAGCCAACCGCAGAACTGAACGGACCAAGAGCCTGGTGTGGCCAGCTGTGGCATCTTTGGACCTATGATCATCATCATTTGCCTCCATTTTAAATACAGATAAGAACACGTAAACCTACCCGGGTAGTGAAGAGAACCAATACTTCAAGAAACACACACACACACACACTGAGAACTTCCATGGACTCATTCTTCATTTGAGTTATTTATTTTGAGTTTACTGTGCACTGTGCACTTAGGAAGCCGGCTTAGGTAGGCAGGGAATGTAAATAATTTATTTATTTTTTATAATACATTTTATAATACATTTTTATATTTACCTATTTTGTGTTGTCTGTTTTCTGCTAACCTTTTACTCTTTTAGGCTCCGTAGTCGTATCTAGAGCTTCTGATACTAGCCCAGATCTAATTTACCAATACTTAAATTAGTTATTAATTACACTAGTTTGAGAAAAGGGGGTTACAAGTGGCGAGCCAGCCAGGAGCCTAGTTATGTGTTAGCAGTGAACCAAAATTTTGTTTTTTTCAAGTGTGCTATTTATACTATTTAATACTATTTATTTATAAGCTATTTGTCACATTTATAGATAACTCTTTACCAAACATGGAGTTTATTACGAGCTCAGGTATCAAAGTCCCCAATGCAGTAATAGTGAGTGGTTTGCTTGAGTCACCAGAAGATGAGGAGATTGTAGACTTCCTTAAGAAGTACGGCTCCATGAGACTTGTCCCAGTTACTGACATTAACTCAGAGTTTTATAAAAACCTGATTATTGAGTATCAAGATGGTGCTGCTATTGAAGCCTTAGCCCCTCTTCTGCCCTACACACATGAACTTAAGCACAATCCAGATGTAAAATACTATGTTCAAGCTCTGGCAAGTGTGTACACAACTAAAATTGGCTGCAGTGTTACCAAAGCCTACCTCGATGAAATAAAGAAGTTAGCAAAACTGAGTGGAAGAGGTTTTGAAGAGGTGCTGAAAGACATGATGTCAGAAATCAGTGAGACAATCGAGACTGATGGCAGTGGTGATAATGAGTTTGGAGCCAGACTGCTCAACGCGTCTCTTGACGCATTTGAACCCTCAGACCCCCAGCTGTTTTCTGATTCTTCTCGAGAAAGGTTCATTCATAATGGTGCTGAGCCAAGCTCATCAGCTGATGTGAAGCGAAGTCTGTCCATAGCGGAGAGAGACCTGAATCCACCTGAAATTCAAAAGGTCATTGTTGAGCACATTGTGAGGAGAGATGAATTAAATACACATTCACACTTTCCAATCAAGCTTCGTTCCTTCTCAGGCAAGCTTCCCAGACCCAATAGTGAGACAGATTATGACACATGGCGTTCACATGTTGAGCTTCTCAGAAAAGACCCCACCTTGTCTAATCTTCAGAAATCACGAAAAATCTTTGAAAGTCTGCTCTCCCCTGCAGCGGATATTGTCAAGAGATTAAGCCCTGAAGCTACTCCTGAAACTTACCTTCAACTTCTGGACGCAGCCTTTGGAACCGTTGAGGACGGCGAGGAGCTTTTCGCCCAGTTTATGAATACTCTTCAGGATCCTGGTGAAAAGGCCTCTACTTACCTCTGCCGCCTTCAAGCTGCCCTGAACCTTGCTGTTAAGAGAGGAGGAGCTGCTGCTGGAGAAGCAGATAGACATATTCTGAAACAGTTTTGTCGTGGGTGTTGGGACAACCCTTTGCTCTCTGACCTCAACCTCGAAGGAAAGAAAAGTCATCCACCAGCATTTTCAGAGCTCCTATTATTAATCCGCACTGAGGAAGATAGGCAGGCAGCTAAAGCCACACGTATGAAAAAGCACCTTGGCTCACACCGACAGCGGGTTATGGCAAATTCTCAGAGTGCATGCATCTGCAGTCAACAAGCAACATTCCAGCCTGAGTCTGACCCACTGACAGAGCTTAAACAGCAGGTGGCATCTCTGCAGAGCCAACTGACCACGCTGATGTCTAAAAAAGCCAAGAAAGCCCCAAAGACCAAGGGGAACACTGAGCATCAATCAAGTGGGCCAGTTTCCAAACTTGACCCCAGAGCACCAAGCTGGAAACCTACCAGCTCAAAGACAAGCACCCAGCCGAGACCTTGGTATTGTTTCAACTGCGGCAAAGACGGTCACATTTCCTCAGCTTGCAGTAATGATCCAAACCCCACTCTTGTCAATGAGAAGAGAGATAAACTGAAAGAAAAGCGGCGCCTCTGGGAGGCTAAAGAGCACTCACCAGACAATAGGGATTTTTAGATAGAGTCTCAGTTATAGGGCAAACTGAGGCTGAAGCAGTTCACCAACGCCCTGCTAAAGATAAAAGTGATACCAAACCCAAGTTCAGTGCTACCCTGAATCAATCTAATGTTAGGAAACACCCCTTTAGAGTTCCAAAAAAACTTATAGGCACAAAAAGCACAGGTCAAGTTACCATCCAAGGCAAACAGTTCACCTGTCTCCTTGACACAGGCTCACAAGTAACCACAGTCACAAAGTCTTTCTATGATCAATACTTACATGAGCAACAGATCGAACCACTCTATAACCTTCTGGAAGTTGAAGGGGCCAATGGTCAATCTGTGCCCTACCTTGGATATGTTGCAGTCACAATCACCTTCCCAAAACAGTTCCTTGGAGCTGAATATGAAGTCCCAACGTTGGCCTTGGTTGTCCCAGACAGTGGCACTTCAGGCTACCAGATACTTGTGGGTACAAACACACTCGATGTAGTGTATGGCATGTGTAAAGAGAAAAGTTCAGCAAGTCACCACCCTGTCCCATACGGCTACAGAACAGTGCTGAAAATACTTCAACTGAGACAAGAACAAAGTCATGACAGTAACATCGGGCTAGTGAGAATGCAAGGCAGAGACAGAAAACTAATTCCAGCTGGAGAAACAGTTGTTTTGGAGGGAGTGGCATCAGTTAAAGAGTTCCATACTGAGAGGTCTGCTATCATGGAGTACCCTTCATCCTCTTCTCTACCTGGAGGGCTGCTAGTAAAGCCATGTCTCATTGATCTACCAGGCAAACTACCAGTTGTGGTCTCGAATGAGTCTGAACATGACATTATTATCCCAGCTAAAAGTGTGATTGCTGAGCTCAGTGCAATCCAAGTCATCTTATCTCATAAGCAGAGCGTGACCAATCCAGCTAAACCAGAACCCTCCAAAGCAGCTAACCTAGCCTTTGACTTTGGCGAGTCCCCAGTCCCTCCAGAATGGAAAGACAGAATCATTCAAAAATTAAATAGCATGCCTGAAGTCTTCGCCCAGAATGATACTGACTTTGGAAGGACAGACAAAGTCAAGCATCATATCAAACTGTCCGATGAAACACCATTCAAACTCAGAGCTCGACCGATACACCCACATGACGTAGAAGCTGTTCGTCAACATCTTCAAGAGCTTCTCGACGCTGGGGTGATTCGTGAAAGTGAATCTCCATTCTCCTCTCCAATCGTTGTAGTCAGGAAGAAGAATGGCCAAGTACGTCTCTGTATTGACTACAGGAAACTGAACCTGCAGACGGTGAAAGATGCCTATGCACTTCCGAGGATGGATGACACCTTTACAGCACTCTCTGGTTCCAAGTGGTTCAGCGTCCTCGATCTAAAATCTGGCTACTATCAAATTGAAGTCGAGGAGGCTGACAGGCCAAAGACCGCCTTTGTATGCCCGCTTGGATTCTGGGAATTTAATCGGATGCCCCAGGGGGTGACAAATGCCCCAAGTACCTTCCAGAGACTGATGGAAAAATGCATGGGAGACATGAATTTGAAGGAAGTTGTCGTTTTCCTGGATGACTTGATAGTTTTCTCGAAAACTTTAGAAGATCATGAAGCCAGACTCACTAAGGTTCTCAATCGCCTGAAGGAGTATGGGCTCAAGTTGTCCCCAGAAAAGTGTAAATTCTTCCAGTCTTCAGTCCGGTACTTGGGCCATGTGGTCTCAGAGCATGGCGTGGAGACAGACCCAGAAAAGATTTCAGCGCTAAAGACCTGGCCAGTCCCTCAGCATCTGAAAGAGTTGAAAGCCTTTCTTGGATTTTGTGGCTACTATAGAAAGTTCATTAAAGACTATTCAAGTATAATGAAACCTTTGAATGACTTAACATCTGGATACCCACCTCTAAGAAAGCACTCAAAGTCCAAGGAAAAAAGTGGCCAATACTACCATCCCAAAGAACCATTTCTGAACCGTTGGACTCCCGCCTGCCAGCAGGCATTTGAGATGATCATTGGAAAGTTGACAATGTCCCCAGTTTTGGCCTTTGCAAATCCTGCAGTTCCTTACATCCTTCACACAGATGCGAGTTGCACCGGCCTCGGAGCGGCTTTATACCAGGAGCAGGAGGGACAGCTGCGTGTCATCGCCTATGCAAGCCGAGGGTTATCACGTAGTGAGTCCCGTTATCCAGCTCATAAGCTTGAGTTCTTAGCGCTGAAATGGTCTGTAACAGAGAAGTTCAGTGACTACCTTTATGGCAATCAGTTTACAGTAGTCACTGACAGCAATCCCCTTACCTACATACTCACCTCAGCCAAACTTGATGCAACCAGCTACAGGTGGTTAGCTGCTCTCTCTACTTTCTCCTTTAAACTCCAGTACAGGCCGGGAAAGCAGAATGGAGATGCTGATGCACTGTCGCGACGTCCCCATGGCAATCTGCGTGATGACCCCTCATCTCAAAAAGAGTGGGACAGAATCTGTCAGTTCACACAACATCATCTATCAGATCCAGATAACATTGAAGCTGTGGATCAGGGGGTTGTTCATGCCATCTGTGAGAGACAACTGATCTATTGTGCCAATGATGAAATGGGAAAAGATGGAAACATCTCCCTCGTCGAGAGCCTTGCCATCTCTGGAGATGCTGTACCTGACAGTTTTGAGAAGGAAGATGAGCTTGGAGGCCTCCCCAGTGTCCCACACCTATCAGAAGCAGATCTCAGAGACAAACAGAGAGCCGACCAGTGCATTAGACATGTCATCTCCCAGATTGAGCGTGACGAGAAACCACCACCCACTGTAAGAGCTTTGCTTCCAGATCTACCTCTGTTGTTGAGAGAGTTAACCAGACTTGAACTGCAGAACGGCATCCTCTATAGAACACGTCAAGAAGAAGGCCAAACACAGTACCAGCTAGTCTTACCTGAAGAACTTCGTGAGACAGTCTTAATGAGCCTGCATGACAACATGGGTCATATGGGAAAAGACCGCCTGCTGGACTTGGTCAGAGCCAGATTCTACTGGCCGAGGATGTCCTCTGACATTGAGAAGAAAATTAAGATGTGTAACAGGTGTGTGCTCAGGAAAACCTTACCTCAGAGGGCTGCACCATTAGTGAACATCAGGACAACAAGACCGCTTGAATTGGTCTGCATGGACTTCTTGTCAATAGAACCCGACAGAAGCAATACAAAAGACATTCTTGTGATTACAGATCATTTTACAAAATACGCAGTGGCTATCCCAACACCAAACCAAAAGGCCCAAACAGTTGCAAAGTGCTTATGGGACAATTTCATCATCCATTATGGCATTCCAGAGAAACTGCATAGCGACCAAGGTCCTGATTTTGAGTCACGGTTAATCAAACAACTGTGTGAAGTTGCAGGCATAAAGAAAATTCGAACAACTCCGTACCACCCAAGGGGCAACCCGGTGGAACGTTTTAACCGCACTCTGTTGGACATGCTTGGCACTCTGGAAAACCAGGATAAGTCACACTGGAAGGACTTTGTAAAGCCTTTGGTCCATGCGTATAATTGTACCAGAAATGAAGTGACTGGGTTCACACCCTATGAGTTAATGTTTGGACGCCAGCCACGCCTGCCAGTCGACCTTGCATTTGGCTTACCTGTCAAAGAAGAGCAACAAAAGTCACACTCCCAATATGTAAAACACCTCAAATCCCGCCTCGAGGAGAGCTACAAAATAGCTACAAGGAGTGCTGCCAAGGTGGCTAAAAAGAACAAAACAAGGTTTGACAAGCGTGTTGCTCCTTCAGCTCTGGAAATTGGAGACAGAGTACTTGTCAGGAATGTACGCCTTCGTGGAAAGCACAAGCTTGCAGATAAATGGGAGTCTACTGTCCATGTGGTAGTGAGGAAAGCTGGAGACCTCCCCGTTTATACAGTAAAGCCAGAGACTGGAGAAGGCCCCTGGCGCACACTGCATCGAGACCTCTTGCTCCCATGTGGGTTTCTCCATGTAACACCAGAAGAACAACCTAAACCACTTGAGCGTCGCAAGACACGCCAGAACATTCACAGTGACACCAGAGAAGTTGATCAGTCCTCAGATGAAGATGAAATCACTCCTGTTACTTGGTCCCTAAAAGAACCAGTTCCAGAAGTAACTAGATATATTGTCTCACGAAATGTTCCAAGACACCATGGTCCAAGCCATTCTAATAAGAATCTGACGACAAACCTCAACAAGGTGATTGATGATGTCCCAGCTAATGAGAGTAGTTTACCTGATGTTGCTCCAGTCAACAGACTAACCCTGAATCCAAACTTACCTGGAAATGAACCTGTGGAAATAGAAAACTTACCTGGAAATGAATCTGGAGAAATAGAACACTTACCTAGAAATAAACCTGTGGAAATAAAAAACTTACCTGAAAATGAACCTGTGGAAATAGAAGACCTACCTGGAAGTGAACCTGTGGAAAGAGAGACAAACCTATCTGACAGTGGAAACCTTGTTAAAGGCTCAGATGAGGACTTCACTAAACAACTTCCAGTCCCTTCCGAAATGCCAGAATGTGATGAGACAAATGTTCCTGAAAATGAAGGAGAAAATGAGATTAAGGGGACGGAGGAACAAGTAGTAACTGATGACCTAGTCAGGAGGTCCCTGAGAAATCATCAGCCACCTATGCGGCTGGGTTACAATGAACTAGGAAACCCCCTAGTCACAGTGGTGAAGTCATTCTTTCAAGGGCTGACCACTGTGTGGGACGATCTCATAAGTGAGAGTGATGCATCAGCTCATCCTCCTGTCCTGTCCCTCCCAATGATAACTGTTTAAAGATTGCTATGCACAGGGACGTGCATAAGTTAGGAGGGGAGAGTGTAACCCACACAAGGTCACTGAGTGCAATTCTCTTTATCGCCTGCGAGTGGCGCAAAGTAATCACTCTGCCTGCAAGTTGCCAGGCAACCTACCGGTAAAACAAACACTTGATGACTTTCCTCCGGTGAAGACGCTGTTAGAAAGTATCAAGATCTGGTATGAATAATATCGTCTAAAGGACAGAAATTCAAAGAAAAATCTTATACCATTTATTGAAATATTGTGTATTTATTAGGTTGAAAGCAGTGAGACAGAGAGAAAGTTAAGCTGCTGATATTGAGTTTTCAAGATACCTCCGGTAAGGATGTGTATACTAAAACGAGTGTTATGATGATTGCGCAAGCTCCATTATAGCGCAAAATATCGTTCTTTTAAAACCAATCGGAGTTGTGAACATGATTTTTGCTGTTTAACACCATATAAATACAGATTAATATTGTTTTTTGTTATATAGATGCCCATAAAAGATCGTTAATCTAATTGTTTACATTTAAATGCATGTTGATTTGATCTGTTATGCTGTACACCGTTAAAGGTGCCTTAATACTGTTTTATTGACTTAAAAAGTCACTTGATTGATTGAGTATTTGTTTTGTCTTGTTTTATAAGGGTGATTTAGTACATTTTAATTGTCAATATATATGTTTATATTTATATGAGGATATTAATTGTTAAAAAGAATAAATATGTTAAAATGTAACATTTAAAATGTTATTAAGATACACAAATAGATTTAAAAGTTTCAAATATCAATATCTATTTTCTGAAATGGGTTTCAGAAATCCTATGATTTATTTTTGTATTGTGAGATGGAAGTACATGATTTATTGATTAATTAATTGTTGTTTATTGGAACTGACTTATGTGGTGTGATGTGTAACTATTCATTTGCATAATGATAAGAGTATTTATATCCTTTACAATTGGTTATATTTGATTTGACATTTGAATGGAGAAAAGTTGATTAGATTTGAATAGAAATGAAGCAATTGTGATTAATGCATTCTGTACTGTATGTATAGATTGGTTTTATAGAAAGGGATAGATCTGATTCTGACCCTAGCGGTCAGTGGCGAGCCAACCGCAGAACTGAACGGACCAAGAGCCTGGTGTGGCCAGCTGTGGCATCTTTGGACCTATGATCATCATCATTTGCCTCCATTTTAAATACAGATAAGAACACGTAAACCTACCCGGGTAGTGAAGAGAACCAATACTTCAAGAAACACACACACACACACACTGAGAACTTCCATGGACTCATTCTTCATTTGAGTTATTTATTTTGAGTTTACTGTGCACTGTGCACTTAGGAAGCCGGCTTAGGTAGGCAGGGAATGTAAATAATTTATTTATTTTTTATAATACATTTTATAATACATTTTTATATTTACCTATTTTGTGTTGTCTGTTTTCTGCTAACCTTTTACTCTTTTAGGCTCCGTAGTCGTATCTAGAGCTTCTGATACTAGCCCAGATCTAATTTACCAATACTTAAATTAGTTATTAATTACACTAGTTTGAGAAAAGGGGGTTACACCTGTGTCCTGAACCGGGAGCCGCCAGGTCTGTTTCCTTTGGGTTTCCGGCGGAGGAAGATGAGATGTCTCTGACAGTGTTGGATGGAGACTGGGACCAGGCTCCACGTGGTGCATCAGACACACAGCCATCCTTCTACAAGGAACTGGTGCGCATTCTCTTTAAAGCCGTGCAGGACTTGGAGATTGAGTGGAGCACCCCACAAGAACCCCAGAGAAGCAAGCTTGACTTTTGTTTTCTTCCCTCAGGCCGCCCCGCTGATGCTCGGAGGAAAGTCACCAAAGCGTGGGCTACCCCTCCCCCCATTTTTTTCTTAGGTAGGCTACCTGTGTATTCCCCCCATCAAGGACGCTGTGGCTGCTCACCTCTGCCCCTTGTCCACTCCCTTGGATGGTGTGGCACAGCTTTGAGGGTAGTGAAGCCTCATGACAGCACACCTGTCCGAAAAAGCATACCCGCGCCGAGAGAGGCTCTGTCTGCATTGCACACTATGGCGGTCCTACAGATCTTTTAGGCGCAGGTGCTTAAGGCTCTAGATGAGGGCAGCATGGATCTAAATACCTTCAGGGATCTGAGAATGGCTACGGATTTCACGCTAAGGGCCACGAAGACCACTCATGGTGGTCATGCACAGTCACGCCTGTTTCTCCATCCGGCCTGTTTGGTGACACGGTGGGCACAATCACGGAGCATTTCTCGGAAGAGGTGAAGAGCTCTAAGTCTATGAGCCACTTCCTACCTCACCACCCTGTGTCTCATGGACCAGAACCGGTGGTGCATCACAAGAGTCCCTGGCACAAATCCTCCAGTATATGATGCAAGAAACTGGGTCCTGGGGGACTGCCGTCCGGAACGAAGCCGCTCAAAAACAGCATTTTTCTCCTCAGTTGGTTTTGTGTTGCTCGCCCCAGGGCCCGTCCTCACATAAGCGTCTACAACACCCCCCCCCCCACTCTCGAACACGACCCACATGCTGCGAAGACAGCAGAGGCGGAAAGGGTTAACGCACAGTCCTAATGAATTGCACAGCAACCCGCTTTCTGTCACAGCGCCGGGCGCTTTTAGGCCATCCTCTCTGGTGTCTGTGACTCCCGCACTGGGCAGAAAGGAGGTGCCGCCTTTAGTCTCCCTTTGTCCCTCGCCCCCAGGCAGCAATCTGATGCTGCAGACAGCGCGCGTTGTGCAGTCGCAGGTAGCTGAGATGCTGGCACGCATGGGATCCAACTTTGTGGATCTTGTGATCCAACTGATGTTGCAGCGCCTAGATGCATGGCGTGCCATCGCTAGGTTGTTTTTGATACCTGAAAGTGGAAAGAAAGCATAACATTAAATTAGCATGTCTCACAACATGGGAGAAAAAAATGTATGTACACATCATCATATAGTATAGACTTGTTGCGTTGTGTTGTGTGTGTGTCATGTACATTTCCTAACACTGTAGTGTGTTTTTTTGCTAATTACACCTGCTAGTAATATCTCCAAACCTAACCTCTCTCTCTCCTTCCTTCTGTACTCCTTGAGCCATTCTGGGTTGCTGTTAAGTTTCTCCCTGAACTTTGTCAACCTGGCCTTTGCTAAAGCTTTTTTCTCACTTGCTGACTGTCTACAATGAAGCATCATAAAGCAAAATATCAACAGTTATAACATTTTAAATTTATCTTAAATTCATAAGAGATATTTAAATGTAATAAACAATATGCTTAAATTCTCATTTCCGAAACAGAAGTTCTCTTTACCGCAACTGCTATTAAATGGTTGCGGTATATGAGAATGGTGTTGCGGAGGATGAGGTACCCCAGTATGTTTTGCTAAAAATAGAGAAGCCACGTAGGCTTTGCTCATTTTTTATTCAGTGCATATAATTAGACTTTAATAAAGAACATTTTCATAAAAAATTGTAAATCAAACAATTTTCGAAATGTAGAAAACTACCTGTTTCGGTAATGATAATCAAAATGTTGTGTAAGCATTCTGACAAGAGAATATTTCAAATTTAACTGGAAAGATATAAAGAGATGATCTTACCTGGTAGCCATCTTGAAGTAACTGGTCCATCTGCTTGGTCACTCAAAATCAAACTTTATTAAAATTCTGTATGTGTGCTTTAACAGTTCTCAAAAAGTGTTGCGGAGGATGAGAACACCAGGCATGGACATATCAATTTCCTAATTTTTCTTAATTATTATTATACATGAATATTCAGTAAATTATTTTTCTGTCATCTAAAGTAGTCTAGCAAAACATCCATTTATTTTTTTCCTAAATATTTTTGTTTTAATATGTTTAAATTACAGCATAACGCATGTTCAAACACAGCCGGACGCATTGCGGTAATGAGAATTTCAGCAGAAAATGAGATAAAATTGACAAATTATAAATTCTTATGTTGAAATCACACATTGTGCAAGGTAGAACACAGTATTGTGTTAATTCTGAGGCTTTTTAATATTACTATATTACACATTTTATAGCTGAAATCATTAGTGCCTTGGGTTTTCAATGGTTTCGTGAGAATCACCCATATACAGAGCAGATTTCTGTACACATTCATTATTTTTAGCTATGTGAAAATGTAAAGTTTAAGCTGGGCAATTTTATATATTTTTAATGTTATTATGTTTCCTTTGAATCTAATTTTCTATCACTTTAATGTTACTTCAAGGTTTAAGGGTTTCTGTTTTTATCCAAAGCAAGGCAGATTTCTTGACCTCACACATAAGCAACCTGTAACTTAATTATAGATCACAATCAAACTGTATTCTTACATTGTTACCACCATATCAAAGAGGCATAATTCTTGTGCCTGTCTAGAATATTAAAGAAAGAGGGAAAGACACAAAATCTGGAACAGTAAGTTTGAACTCCCAGACATCATCTGTCCAACTTGCCTGATATCTGCTGTCTTTGTTTAATAATAGTTTGCTTTAATGATAATGCAAAAATAAAAAAAAATCACAATTCCATAAACAATGTTAATGGTTTAGTGGAAACCAATACAAAATAGGAAAACCATGATACACTTTTTAAAATAAAACATTTGATTGTATGTGTTATTGTTTCTAGTGGAAAAACTCTTCTGCAGCATCATTTTCTCAATGTATCCACCGCAGGTCTGTATGATATCATGTGGAAATTTAGACCTGCAGATTTCGCAAATCTTTTTCCACACTCTAAACACGCAAAAGGGTTTTTTTTATGTGAATGCGGAAATGACTTATCAGTTCCTCCACATCGCAAAACTGTACACTACATAAGGTACAAGTGTATGAATGGTCACCAGTATGTATCTCTGTGTGAGTTCTAAAGCTTTGCTGGCAACTGAAGTTCTGATTGCACACACTGCAGTGATACGGGCTGGAGCCGGGTGCAAAAACTACCAGTCTTTTCTTTCTTGGCCTGGTTTCGTGGGCATCCGTCTCCACTGTCTTTAATAAAGTATTGTGGTATCTAATGTGATGATTATGTAGATTACTTTCACTATGAAATGAATGACCACAGAATTGACAAACATACAGGCTGGAGTGTACATTTGTTTCCAGTTGGTCTCTACAGTTTTGCAGTGTCTGTGGAATGAAAGTCTTGTCTTCTGATTGATAAAGGCCATCAAATGGTGTGGATAAAGAAGATAGACCGCCATTGAATGACAAAGTATTTTCTGAGGTACCTAAATGTACAAAGAATAAAAAATTATTAATAAAAAACATTCCCAAACACAACAAAATGACCAACAATGACTATTAAGCATGTTACTTGGGACTTTAGTTTTTACCATTTCCAAGGCTGGCTTCTTCATCCAGTGATCCTGTCTCACTGTGTAGCTGCTCTGAATCAAGTCTACAAAACAGTTTAGACTGGGCCACAAATATTCTATCTAGCCCACATTCCTCATTAGACTTCTGGTCAAAACAACAGTCTGGTCTAGCATCAGAACCAGATCTGCCATCTAAGACTGGATCCTCTGGTTCTGGCTTTACATTTTTCACCAAGACCTGTGTAAACACTGTCTGAAATGGTGATTGGCCCTGATCACTTGGTTCTGTGTGTTCCATGATTTCTGTTTTAAACTCCATTTCTGGGTCCGAGTTGATTCTGCTCTGGTTCGGGTCAGCAGTGAGTTGTTTCGGGTTGTCTTGTTCAGCATGGATCTGCTGTAGTCGTAGTTTGAGGTTGATGTTCTCCTGTTGGGTTTCATGTATTTGACCGCGCACATCCTGCAGCACTTGAGCCATCAGTTTGCTGGTTTCCTTCACTGCGATCTCCATCGCGACCTCAAACGCCCCGCTCAGAGCCACTTTCAGCGCGTCTTCTAGACACCGTGCAATCACATTAACCTCCCCACCGCCGTTCTCACGAGGATTCATGGTATAAAATATTTTTTATCTGACAACGGGTGACAAATAACTACAGGTTTAAAGTCTGTTTCAAAAGTATTAGAAGCCTAACCATTTCTACCTGCAGATAAACAGTGAATTCTTCTTCTGAGGTTTTATTGGCGGTTGGCAAACAACTTCTAGGTGCATTACCGCCACCCACTGGTTAGGAGTGTGGATCAGAATCTATCTAAATAGTCCTGTATCACCCCCCCTTTCCCCCAAAATGCTAATCAAATCCATTTTTCTCTCTCTTCGATAAGGCTACATATCAAACTCTTTCATATTTAGGACATGCTGTTATAACATTTTCCAACTGACTACAATCATAGATATGTATAAAGGCTAGATGGCTCGCCCGCGCTGCTGGCCAATTGAGTGGAACGTCTGCATTTTGGCGGCCATCTTACAACAGGGCGCTCGCTCACTCCTAGCATTGAGTTTTAATGATGCAGGTACTTTTAAATGACCATAACTTGCTTAAATTTTTACCGATTTTCAAACGGTTTGGTTTATTATAAACGTCAAAGATGTAACTATGACACTGCATACCTATACTAAAAATATATAAAAAAATCATGAAACATGTCAAAGCATCCAGTATTATAGCCACGTTAATAACGTTTGTAAAAAACCAAACCGTTTGAAAATCGGTAGAAAATTGAGCAAGTTATGGTCATTTAAAAGTACCTTCACCATTAAACTCAATGCAACGAGTGAGCGAGCGTCCTGTCGTAAGATGGCCGCCAGGTGATGCCATTAGGGACTCAGCGGTAAGCCATCTAGCCTTTATACATATCTATGACTACAATGTCCACATTTTCCCGTTTGATGTCTCCCTATTCTATTCAGAGTTTTATCAAGTCCAGTGTGGCCAAATCTAAGTCTTGATATTATAATTTCTTCCCGTCTGTTACTCCCTGCTGTTCTATATATACCAACTATTCATTGAATTAATACCAACGTCCTGATCTTTCCTCTTCCCATAGTTTTTGCCATCTACTCCTCACACGTTGTTTGATTATATATTTCATATCACTCTTGCTATATTTTATTTGTATATCTATATCTATTTTCTTTGTTGCTTCCTTTGCATATTCATCTGCCAAATCATTTCCTATTACCACCCACATGAGCTGGCACCCAACAAAATATCCCAATTATACCCATCATCTGAATTCTGTATGGTTAGAAAAATCTTAATCAGAATATCTTTTCTACTTTCTGAATGACTTGTTCTCACAGATATTAAACTTGAACTTGAGTCAGATCATATAAGTGTCCTTAAAGGCGCTCTAAGCGAATAATGTGCGACGTCACTTCCTGTTGATGTTTGAACTGTTTTCAAACAGACAGAGCGTAGCTAACTCCTCCCCCTCCCCCTCCCTTCCGTGCTTTCATGAACGCGCCCAACCCCCACCCCCAAATCCTTCTTGTCGTTTATTGGCTGGAATACTTTGTTTCGTTTTGTGCTGCTAGGTTTGGCCATTTGTTGATATTGCCGTTTGTGAAGCCTGGGCTGTCTACAGAGATCGCGTTTTTTTACAGTTTGATCAGCGGACAGGCAGCAAGCAGATAGTGAGGAGATGTTTCCGGTATGTAACAAAAAATGTTTTATGGTCTAAAACGCTTCAATTCGCTTAGAGCGCCTTTAAAGGTGCTCTAAGCGAATTGAAGCGTTTTAGACCATAAAACATTTTTTGTTACATACCGGAAACATCTCCTCACTATCTGCTTGCTGCCTGTCCGCTGATCAAACTGTAAAAAAACGCGATCTCTGTAGACAGCCCAGGCTTCACAAACGGCAATATCAACAAATGGCCAAACCTAGCAGCACAAAACCAAACAAATAGTCCAGGCAAACTAACTCATTTTGGAGCAAAAAATAGAAGTAATTGTAAAAGAATTTTTTTCAGCATAGATCATTTCTATGAGGTGTCCAGAACAACATACTAAAAGTCCTAAGAAATCCTAGTTGAGGAAATATGTTAATTTCTCATCAATCCGAAATGTGTGCCAATAAGGCCAGACTACAATACACCCCAATGGGGCTATTTTTTTCCTTTACTCCTATCAAAATGAAACTTTACACAATGAAAGTACCCATGAAAAGTAAATTTTTTTGTATTACAAGTTGCTTTGAAAATTAAATTTAATATGCATATGAGCTATACACTAATCGAATATGCCCAAAATATACCCAAAAGTAACTTTTTGGTATTACAAGTTTCTTTTGAACTGAATTTGAATATCCACATGAGCTTTACACTTATTTAATATGTCCTAATTTGCATAGGCAGAAACATCATTCATATGTTTGATAAATATATCAGCCCAATGTTCATCCAATCATCCTGCTGCTTTTAGACTGGCCTCTAACCTGAAAACTGCCTGGCTTGGTAAGTCCTGCCAGCTGTATAACCCCCACCGGTATAATCTTCAGGGTCACGGAGTAACACAAGCCTGAACAGAAGGGGAGAGTTGTGTTTTTTGTGTGTGTTTTTGTTATTACATTTTTTTATGTTTTTTATCCAGCCTGGATCCTCAACCCCTTCTCTGTGGCTTTTGGTTCGGGCACCCCCATATCATTTCCTGGTTTGTTCTTTACTTGGTTCTTCCACTCTGGGTTATATTCATCTGATAAAATTGCCTCACTAAAGCAATCTGAATTGCAGCACTAGCAAAATCTGTACAATTTAAATGCATGTTAAGCTAAAAAATAGATCAATACAGTAAATTTATTAACAAAACACAAGAAAGACTGATTCCTTTTTTCTTAAGGTCACTAGTATAACAGCATAAATGTACCTGAGGTTTCCTTGCAGCATTGATATGGGTAAAAAAAATTGCATTACAAAATACATTCATTACAATGCAGTGCAATTGGCCATTTATTTTGTTGGGGCACTATTATGAGTCAGTGCTGAAACAATTTATATAAAATCCTCTTATGTTTCAGAATTTAAATGACATTTTTATTAAGAATGTGTAATTGATTGTTTTCCATACTTACATTTTAATTAGGGAACGAAAACCTATACCATATTATAGATTTTTATTTAAAAGCAACTAAATGATTTCAGACTTTTTCCATTCAAGATGACACATCGAGCTCTTCAAACAATCCAACCACAATCATTTTGAGGCTGTAATTCTACATCTCGTCTATTTGGCATAGGAAAGGGATGGCACTGAAAAAAGTAAAGAATGACACGAGCTTTCTCAAACAAGCTAAGGTGTTTAGCCAGTCACAGGAAAATGTGGGAAAAGGCATCATCATTGCAGGTGAAAAAGCTCTAGTATCACTGTATGGGGGCAAAAGGATGAATCACTGGACATGCTGAGATAACAGGCAATTCTTTATTAAAGTAACTCAGAACTCATCTCCAGTGGAAGCTCAATCTCTTCCTCCAACGTCAGCAGCTGCAAAGTTCCATAGTCGTTGGGTCTTTTACCAAATGATGAAGTGGAAAGGGGGAAGTGAACCTATGGACCCAAAACCTTGGGGGTGCCATGTTTTGGATGGGAGATTAATGCCAATAATGACTGATCAGCCAAGCAGCGTAACGAGCCAACACCATGTCATTTTTTTCCCAGGCTGGGAGGACCAGCTTAAACCAGCTACTGCCACCTTAAATCAGCAAAAACCAGTTACCAGCTTATGCTGGTCTTAGCCGAATTTTTGTTAATCACTGCTGTGACTAAACCAATACGCATAGGTCTAAAAGGTACCAAATTGTGAAAAGCGCTATATAAATAAAATTGAATCGAAAAAAATTAAATACATAAATAAGATGCTCACTTACATTTTAGGCTATAGCGTTACATTATAACCACATTATACTTTATAGCGGCATTTTCCGGGCTTCAGATCTGGATGGCATGATGCACACAGCAGCTCTAAACTTCAGCTCAATCATTACATTTGCAGAAAGATTGATCCATACCATTTAAAATCATGTTTACTTACTGCTGCACTTTTGGAGTTGATAGTTACGTCCACTGTAGTTGCAAGAAAGACTGCAGCACAAAGAGATGCACATGCAAAAAACATGGACCCCCTTGCACTAACATTTGTGGAAAATGTTGTGGTAATAGCTGTACAAACTCACAGTTGCCTGATTTATCAGATGAATATGACCCAGAGGGGAAAAACTAAGCAAAGAACAAACCAGGAACTGATATAGGAGGTGCCAGAACCATGAGCCACAGAGAAGGGGTCGAGGATCCAGGCTGGATTTAAAAAAAGATGTAAAAACAAAATCACCAAAAAACAAAAACACGAAAAAGGCCTCCCCTTCTGTTGCTACCTTGTTGTGGTGGGGAGGCTTGTGTTCCTCCGTGACCCTGAAGATTATACCGGTGGGGGTTATACAGCTGGCAGGAACTACCAAGCCAGGCAGTTTTCAGGTTAGAGGCCAGTCTAAAAGCAGCAGGATGATTGGATGAACATTGGGCCGATATATTTATCATATGAATGATGTTTCTGCCTATGCAAATTAGGACATATTAAATAAGTGTAAAGCTCATGTGGATATTCAAATTCATTTCAAAAGAAACTTGTAATACCAAAAAGTTACTTTTGGGTGTATTTTGGGCATATTCGATTAGTGTATAGCTCATTTGCATATTACATTTAATTTTCAAAGCAACTTGTAATACAAAAAAATTTACTTTTCATGGGTACTTTCATTGTGTAAAGTTTCATTTTGATAGGAGTAAAGGAAAAAAATAGCCCCATTGGGTTGTACTGTAGTATGGCCTTATTGACACACATTTCGGATTGATGAGAAATTAACATATTTCCTCAACTAGGATTTCTTAGGACTTTTAGTATGTTGTTCTGGACACCTCATAGAAATGATCTATGGTGAAAAAAATTCTTTTACAATTAGTCTGTCGTAAAACGCTATTTTGCCTGGACTAAAAGTATTCCAGCCAATAAACGACAAGAAGGATTTGGGGGTGGGGGTTGGGCGCGTTCATGAAAGCACGGAAGGGAGGGGGAGGAGTTAGCTACGCTCTGTCTGTTTGAAAACAGTTCAAACATCAACAGGAAGTGACGTCGCACATTATTCGCTTAGAGCGCCTTTAAAGGTGCTCTAAGCGAATTGAAGCGTTTTAGACCATAAAACATTTTTTGTTACATACCGGAAACATCTCCTCACTATCTGCTTGCTGCCTGTCCGCTGATCAAACTGTAAAAAAACGCGATCTCTGTAGACAGCCCAGGCTTCACAAACGGCAATATCAACAAATGGCCAAACCTAGCAGCACAAAACCAAACAAAGTATTCCAGCCAATAAACGACAAGAAGGATTTGGGGGTGGGGGTTGGGCGCGTTCATGAAAGCACGGAAGGGAGGGGGAGGGGGAGGAGTTAGCTACGCTCTGTCTGTTTGAAAACAGTTCAAACATCAACAGGAAGTGACGTCGCACATTATTCGCTTAGAGCGCCTTTAAAGGTCTATTATCTTCTACCTACTGTGATGCAAATAAAATTGCACACTTCACCAGTGTATACCGACATGTTATCTGAAATTCTTCGGTTGACTTTTACATCAAACTCTGTTACTATAAAAGCCACTCCTACCTTATCATCCTTGTTTTTTGAAGCATCCAAATATATATGTATGTAACCAAAATAATTACCTTGTATATACGTATTTGTTGTTTGCGCACTTGGTTTAATTCCTTCTTCATTCCCTTTAATAATGGCATATCTACTGGCAGTAAAATTAACCACAATGGTATTGTAGCTCATGGAACTGTTGGACTTATTGAAGTTTCTTCTATTTCCATTTCTTTTAATACTTTAGGCACTACCCAACCAAAACTTTTGATTTCTTTCTTCTCTTTTCCCAACACGGTGCTATAGAAATCCTTGCAGGATGATAACAGTGAATCTGGAGACCGGAAATCTTTTTTTAAAAAAGTCAATTAAGTCAACCAACGAGCTTCCTGTTTTTTACACCGATAATAAAAACCTAACAATTTTTATAATATTATTATCTTATTAATGTTTACTACAGGCATACATATATAAAAATACCCCCACTGTTTTGTGTATTATTTATTAATTATTTACTCCAAACATTTACCATGATACCTGCAGTGACGACTAATGATTAAGAATATTTATTATGCATTTTTCGTTTGTGCACCGATACTTATCTCCCATAATCTTCCATTAGTGACATCTGAGGTGTCCTCATTTGTAAAAAAAAAAACAAAAAACTAGCCTAACTAGATTTTTATCTCTATATTTTGAAGACTTAAAAAACAGCCTTAAAGATGGTTGGAATTTTCACATACAAACAGCATTCTCTTAAGAGTCAGAGAATTACTTTCTTTGTTAGTTACTTTCTCATATACTTTCAGTGGTGGTTTCCTGGACAGGGTTAGATTTATCCAGGACTACTTATAATAGAACATTTAAGTAGTTTTTACAAACAAACCTTACAAAAACAATACTGGTTTGGATGATGAGTCAAAACAGTGGCACTGATATATGAAAAAATATGTTTTTAAATTAAGGCAGCTCAAACATGAATTTTAGTCTGGGACTAGGATAAGCCATGTTCGGGAAACCACCCCTCAATGTATCTGAGGTTATATGCACAATGCAATATCCACTGGGACTGCAATTCATAAAACTGTAACAACACAGACATACAGCTGTTTTTCAGGTTGATTATGAACATAACACAATTACAGAAAAAATTTGTGTTTATTTTGGTAGAAAAACATTTCAAGGTTTAATGGATTCTGTTTTTATCCAAAACAAGTGCAGATATCTGCTGTCTATGTTTAATATAGTTTGCTTTAATGGTAACAGGAAAATACAAAAGCAGAATTCCATAAACAATGTTAATGGTTTAGTGGAAACCAAGATATACTTTTTAAAATAAAACATTTGATTGTATGTGTTATTGTTTCTAGGGGAAAAACTCTCCTGTGTAAAACCTCAAGGAAACAAAGAAAACATCTTGCATCTTCTGCAGCATCATTTGCTCAATGTATCCACTGCAGGTCTGTGTGATATCATGTGAAATTTTAAACCTGTACCTTTCACAAATCTTTTTCCACACTCTAAACATACAAAAGGGTTTTTTTTAATGTGAACATGGAAATGACGTATCAGTTCCTCAACATTACAAAACTGTACACTACATAAGGTACAAGTGTATGAATGCTCACCAGTATGTATCTCTGTGTGAGTCCTTAAGCTTTTCTGGCAACTAAAGTTCTGATTGCACACACTGCAGTGATATGGGTTGGAGCCAGGTGCAAAAACGAGCAGTTTTTTCTTTTTTGGCCTGGATTCGTGGGCATCGGTCACCACTGTCTTTAATATAGTATTGTGGTATCTAATGTGATGATTATTTAGATTATTTTCACTATGAAATGAATGACCACAGAATTTACAAACATACGGGCGGGATTGGACATTTGTTTCCAGTTGGTCTCTACAGTTTTGCAGTGTCTGTAGGATGGAAGCCTTGTCTTCTGATTGATAAAGGCCATCAAATGGGGTGGATAAAGAAGATAGGCAGCCATTCAATGACAAAGTATTTTCTGAGGAACCTAAATGTACAAAGAATAAAAATGTATTAATAAAGAACATTCCCAAACACAACAAAATGACTATAAAAAAATCCAAACAACGACTATTTAGCATCTTGGGACTATTAGTTTTTACCATTACCGAGACTGGCTTCTTCATCCAGTGATCTTGTCTCACTGTGTAGCTGCTTTGAATCAAGTCTCCAAAACAGTTTAGACTGGGGCACAGATATTCTGTCTAGCCCACATTCCTTCTGGAAGTCTGGTCTAGCGTCAGAACCAAATCTGTCATCTAAGACTGGATCCTCTGGTTCTGGCTTTACATTTTTCACCAAGACCTGTGTAAACACTGTCTGAAATGATGATTGGCCCTGATCACTGGGTTCTGTGTGTTTTATCATTTCTGTTTTAAACTCCATTTCTTGGTCCGAGTCAGCAGTGAGTTGTTTCGGGTTGTCTTGTTCAGCATGGATCTGCTGTAGTCGTAGTTTGAGGTTTATGTTCTCCTGTTGGGTTTCATGTATTTGACCGCGCACATCCTGCAGCACTTGAGCCATCAGTTTGCTGGTTTCCTTCACTGCGATCTCCATCGCGACTTCAAACGCGCCGCGCAGAGCGACTTTCAGCGCGTCTTCTAGACACCGTGCAATCACATTATCCTCCACAATGCCATTCTCACGAGGATTCATTGTGTAAAATAGTTTTTATCAGGTAACTGGTGACAAATAACTACAGGTTTAAAGTCTGTTTCAAAAGTATTAGAAGCGTAACCATTTCTTCCTGCAGACAAACAACAGTGAATCTGGAGACCGGAAATCCTTCAAAATAAAAGTTACTGAACTCAACATACGAGCTTCCTGTTTTTCACACGACTAATAAACACCTAGCAATTTAAATAAATATTATCTTATTGTTTACTACAGGCCTATTAATTTAAAAATCCCTACGCTGTTGTGTGTATTCTGTATTAATTATTTATAAAAAAAAAAAAAAACACATCTGCAGTGACGACAAATGTTTAGAGTTTATTAGATTATTTATTATGCATTTTTCGTTTGGGCACAGATCCTCCCATAATCTTCAATTAATTAGTGAAATCTGAGGAGTCTTCATTTGTAAAATTAAAATAAATAAATACAAACAATTTCTGCTAGTGTTGGAAGTGTGGTTTAATCAGCAATTGCAATTAGCTGTATATAAAATCAATATATGTTAATGGCACTGCTACTACAGTGACCATTCAAAAGCCAAGCTGACTAGTACTGGTCTATGATATGTTCCCCAAAATGTGTGTGTGTGTGTGTGTATAAAAGACACCAAAACTTAAGAGAGGTGTTGTATGTTACATTTTTTAATAAATATCTTTAATAAAAAGGCAGAATATCATATACCACCACCTTCTGCAGCATTATTTGCTCACTGGATGTACTGATGGACTGTGTGATTTCTGGTGGAAACGTAGACCTCCACAGTTCCTAAAACTTTTTCCACACTCTGTGCATACATAAGGTTTTTCCCCAGTGTGAATGCGGAAATGGCGCGTCAGTGCCCCTGCATGGCGAAACCGTACATCACATACTGAACAGGCGTATGGACGCTCGCCAGTGTGTATCCGCAAGTGAGTCTTCAAGTTCTCCAGGCGATTGAAGTCCCGATTGCACACAGTGCAATGATACGGGCTGCAGCCAGGTGGGAAAAGTTGCTGTTTTTGTTTTTTTGGCCTGGTTTCATGTGCACCTTTACTCGCTGTCTTTAATGCACTGCTGTGGTGTTGAATCTGATGATTGTTTAAATCACTTTCACTATGGAATGCATGATCACAGGATTTACAAACATACAGTCTGGACTGGACATTTGTCCTCAAATGGTCTCTACAGTTTTGGGGTGGCTGGATAGGGGAAGTCTCGTCTGCCGACTGGTGGAGGCCATCAAATGGGTTGGAGAACGCAGGTGCACAGCCACTGGATGACAAACTGATTTCTGAAGTACCTAAAGAAATATTTATGAAAATATAGAAAAAACAAAACATAAACATAAATTCATCCCAAGATTTAAATATTTTATTATGGTGGGACTTGTTTATAGTATTAATTATTACCAAGGCTGGGTCTTTGATCCATTGGTGCTGTCTCACTGTGTTGCTGCTGTAAATCAGGTCTCCAATCCTCTAACATTTTAGACTGGGCCATGGCTATTCTGTCTAGTCCTAACTCCTCATTAGATCTCTGGTCAAAGCAACAGTCTGGTTCAACATCAGAATCACATCCAGAGCTGACATCCAAGACTGGTTCCTCTGGTTCTGGCTTTTCATTCTTCACCTGAACCTGCTCAAACATGGGCTGAAATAATGATGGGTCCTGATCACTTGGCTCCATGTGTTGCATGTGATCTGTTTTAAACTCAATTTTTAGGTCTGAGGTATCATTTTCTGTAAAGACATAAATCACATTAAGACATAAACTTCACAGTTTAAAAAATGTAAAGAATTTAACAATAACTTAAAATAAAATATGAAATATTATATGTGACCCTTATATCAAAACTTGATTTTTGTGAATGTGCATACGACCGTTACCTGGAAGTAAACGTTGAAAGCTCATTCATGGGGTTGTTATTAAAGGGATAGTTCACCCAAAAATGAAAACTCTGCCACCATTTGCAACCAAACGTATCAGAAGCACCATTGACATCCCTAGTAGAAAAAAACAGTACTATGGGGATTCTGATCAGTTTGGTTACAAATATTCCTCAAAATATCTTCCTTTGTGTTCATCATAACAAAGAAATTTAAACAGGTTTTAAAAAACATGAGTGTGAGTAAATGTTGACAGGAAGTTTCTTTTTTGGGTAAACTATACATTAATGTATAATCAAATATGATAATAAAGCATATTTGACATGTAGTCCAAGTGAGGGTCTCTGAGCTTGGAATTTTATCCCCAAACCAGAGTCCTCCCCGCCCCCCTTAACTGGGAATCTGGGATAGATATACCAATTGAGAGTGAGGTGATGCAGAAAGGATGCTGCAAAAACTGTCACGTGACAGAGGTGAAGCACGGCTATAACTCCTTTAATTGATTAGTTGGATTACATGACCATGCTCCTCCTGAACTTAGTTAAACAAACTTTGAAAATTTGAAATATTATACAAATCCATGGTTTTGCTTCATTAGAGATTTATTAATCCACTTGAGTTGTATGGTTTACCTTTAGGAAGGATGCGGTTTCTGGACCTCAAAAAGTTGAGATTTTTTTACGTTTATAAGAAAGTCATAGATGCGTTGGATGGCATTCACTGTGATGTGATTGAGAAGAATTTTCATTTTGGGGTGAATTATTTACTTTAACATCATTACCTTTTTTTTTTAGGTATATGCTTTGTATTCTTCAACCCACATTATGACTATTGTGATAGGACCTTTAAAAAACGCACCGTTATTGTCTGATTCGTGTGTTTCAGTTGAGCGTACATAACCATCCTCGTCTTTCTTATGAAAAGATTGACGCAGCTTCTCGCAGCTCGCATATTCATCTGCTTCCTCTGACTCCTTTTCACACACATTCGCAGATGTATCTGCACCTAGATTGTCCGAGTCGACTATGTAAAGGTTCGGATCAGCAGTGAGTTGTTTTGGGTTGTCCTGTTCAGCGCGGATCTGCTGTAGTCGTAGTTTGAGGGTGATGTTCTCTTGTTGGGTTTCATGTATCTGCTTGCGGACATCTTGCATCGCTTGAACCATCAGTCTGCTGATTTCATTCACTGCGATCTCCAGCGCGACCTCAAACGCATCTTCTACACACCTTGACACCGCGGATATCACATGATCCTCGTCGATGCCTTTGACACGAGGATTCATGATCATCAAAAATACTTACTCTTTAATTCGGTACCAAATATTTAAAGGTTAAAAGTCAATTTAAACATTATTGGCAGCGTATCTCTACTAGCTGCTGAAGGAACGGGTTTATCTGGAAACCGGAAATCTTTCAAAATTAAAGTCACTGAACTCAACGAGCTTTCTGTTGCAATTTAAGATGGGGAATTTTGGAAAATTGGAAATTAAAGGAAATTATTTGTTCATTTTGGGTAATTTATACAAATGTATCACAAACATTATCTTCCTCAACATTTTGACCTATTCTTAATGTGTCCCACAGTTTTCATATATTTTTCATATATGGAAAGTTTCCAAAATTCCCATAATTTATATATATATATATATATATATATATATATATATATATATATATATATATATATATATATATATCCCTAGTTGGGATATGCCAAGCCACTTAATGTTAATAGGTGCTGAATAAAGTATATATATATTTAACAAAAATTATAAGATCATAAATTAATAAATAACACACTGTTGAGAGTTACTACAGGCACGCTCTTATAAAAAATGTAGACTGCTAAATGTATTTATGATGAAATATTTATCCCATTTACCATGATAAATATATGTGATGACCTACTATTATTTAAGAATTTTTATATGCATTTTAATATGTGTAGTGATAATCTAATTAAATTTCCCATTGGAGACATTTGAGGTTCAAAAAAAGAAATACAAAAATACTTTCCTTTAAAGCAAAAATATTTTCATTAGTGTTGGGGTGTGCGTTAGTTTTAGTCTATATCAATTTTATTTCCCTGTATATAAAATCAATACAAATCTATGACAGGGTTAGTCAACTAGTTAACCAGCAGAGTTAATTTCCAACCTAAAAACTTTGATTGGCTTGGAGCTTAAGTATGCAAGACAGTGGCCCCCAATAGCCAAGATGAGTATTCTGATATATTCCCAAAATGTGTGCGCATGAATATGTGTGGGTCTGTGTGTAAAGGAAATACTATATCTCAAGGGGCTGTTTAGCTGTTCAGTTTTTAATCTCTTCAATAAAAAACCTTATGCAGCATCATTTGTTCAATGAATGCACTTCTCTACTGTGTGACTGTGATCTCTGGTGGATGCGTAGACCTCCACAGTTCCTAAAACTTCTTCCACACTCTGAGCATATGTAAGGTTTTTCCCCAGTGTGAATGCGAAAATGCCGTGTCAGCACCCCAGCGTGGCGAAACCGTGCCCCACATACTGAACAGGCATAAGGACGCTCGCCAGTGTGTATACGCAAATGAGTCTTCAAGTTCTCCATGCGTTTAAAGACCTGGTTACACACAGTGCAGTAAATTTTGCTGGACCCAGGAGGGAAACGTTGGTGTTTCTGCTTTTTTGGCTTGGCTGCACCGGCACCTTTCCTCACTTTCTTCAATACAGTCTTGTGATATAGAACATAATGATTATGAAGATCACTTTCACTGTGAAATGCATGACCACAGAATTTACAATCATACAGGCTGGACTGGACATTTCTCCTCAACTGGTCTCTAAAGTTTTGGGGCGGCAGGGTGAGGGAGGTCTTGTCTGATGATTGGTAGAGGCCATCAAATGGAGTGGAGAATGGAGATACACAATCACTGGATAACAAACTGATTGCTGGGGTACCTAAAGAAATATCTATGAAATGTGGAAACAAAAATATATTAATAAGAGAATATCTATGCAAAGAAAACAATAATTATGGGTACAGTTTTGGATTGGTATATATATTATAGTATGAAATATTACCAAGGCTGGGTCTTTGATCCAATGGCCCTGTTTCACTGTGTTGCTGCTCTGCATCAGGAATCCAATCTTCAAACGGTTTAGACTGGTCTAACGCTATTTTATTAAGGCCAAGCTCCTTATTAGACCTCTGGACAAAACAGTAGTCCAGTCTAACATCAGAAACATATCCAGAACTGGCATCCAAGACTGGTTCTGGCTTTTCATTCTTTACCTGAACCTGTTCAAGCGCAGACTGAAATGATGATGGGTCTTGATCACTTGACTTCATATGTTGTATGTGATCTATTTTAAACTCATTTTCTGGGTCTGAGGTATCGTAATCTGTGTTATTTTCACAGGGATGTCCATTTAGCTGCTCACTGTTATTTTTTGCACTGTTAACAACACATTCATCAAACTCCTGTTTTTCACACAGGTTCCCCGCTTTGATTCTGCTCTGGTTCAGATCAGCAGCAGTGAGTTGTTTTGGGTTGTCTTGTGCAGCATGGACCTGCTGTAGTCGTAGTTTCAGGGTGATGTTCTCCTGTTGGGTTTCATGTATCTGATCGCGCAGCGTTTGAGTCATCAAACTGCTTTTAATTTCATTCACTGCGATCTCCAGCGCGACTTCAAACGCGCCGCGTAGAGCCACTTCAAGCGCATTTTCTACACATTTCGACACAGTGGATATAACATGATCGTCCTCGTTGCTTTTTACAGGAGAATTCATGGTATGAATCTGGTACCAAAATATCTGAATGAAGTAGTCGGAGCGTGACTATTTCTAGCTGCAAATAAACTAAGAGGGACTTAAAATCCTTCAAAATAAAAGTCACTGAACTCAACGACCTACATACATAGAAAGGCCACATATTTAACACAAAATATTCGAGTGAATAATAAATAAATAATAAATAAAAAATATATTTAAAACTGTAGGATAGGATCGAATCATGGGGTATGATTTTTTTGGGATGGAAAATATCATAGCTCAAATGCGCGCGTGTGTGTGTTTGTGGAAGGATTTCGATTTATTTGTTACTTTCCAGCAGAAACGGTTTTTCCCACATATTTATTTTTTAACACTTAACAAACACTTACATAAATAATTAAACATACAAATAGATTAAAACAAACTGGTAAAAATATCAGGGTTTACAGAATAAAATGAAAATACAACAAAATAAAATAAAGAAAAACACGTGTAACTTTATTTCAATTAAATCTTCAGCAACAACAACCGTATAACTAGATTTTTATCTATATATTTTGAAAACTTAAAAAACAAAAAACAGCCTTAGAGATGGTTGGAATTCTCACATACAGACCGCACGAATGACTTTTCACACCTCGCGGCTTCCGTACAATCACAGTCCAGGAAGAGGTGATATCTTCCAATCTTCAGAAACCAACGTCAAATACTCCACACGTTAGTGTGCTCAGCGCATAAGTTCATTGGTAAATATGATTTTAAGTCGGGCTATTTGACGTAACGTTTGTTTTCTCATTGTGTGCGTTTGTATTTCGAGATATTTCTTCAGCTGTTTACCAGGTGGGTTTGTGTATCATCCTCGTGGGCATCACTAAGGTATTGCTATGCTATTACTGACTGAGTACATGTTTACAACTCATATTGAATATATGACCATGAGACAAAAAATGCACAGCAATAACACAAAATACAGACACGTGAGTTATTTTAATTAACCGCTTATGAAATCAAGAGATTTATTCTTAAATTGTGGTTATTTTGTCAAGATGAAGATTAACTGTCACTGTCTCTGTTATGAAAACATGGGCGTTTTAAGAAGGACGGTGTGGTTATTTAATAATGCTATTATTTTTAGGTTTCATCCATTTTAGCAATGCTATTAATTTAATAAAATGTTTGTATTTCGCAAGATCCTGGGCGTGAACATGAACAAAGCTAGTGCAGCCCACTATGTCTTTTACGTGACTTCATCAATCACCCATTTTCTGATAATATTTTCTACCTAGACACACCTAAAATGTGCATACACAAAATAAAAAGGTATTATTTAAAATAGTAAGTTAGTTAAAAAAAGTATATGTTGATAACTTACATTGTGTAAGAATTTAATATTTCATATACAATTATTCATACTAACAATTTTGGCCGCACCTAGTGTTTTTTCTTTTCACAGCATGAGGCTATGCATTTTTGAAACTCTCCAAACATCTGTTTAAAAAAATATAATGAATCAAATGGTTTATTGCTTATCAATATCAAACAATTAATTTTTGTGCTTTTTTTAGGTTGTCATGGCTAAGACCAAGCTGGTGCTTTCTGTGGACTGAAGCCATTAAAGAGGCGCAATACTCACTGATGTTAAGGTTTATTCATCTGCTTTGTTTACTTCATTTGCAAGTACTTATATTACCAAAAACCCTCTAGCTTCACATGTTTACTTACATTCAGGTGATACTACAGTCTGTTGAACCAAGTTCCAACACTAAAGCGTACAATACACAGTGAATGTTTTATAGGGATGTAGAATAATGAAAGCTATTAATATACAGTAAGAATAAAAGTTTAAGACTATTATTAGTAAAAATGCTTTTATTTAGCGTTTTTCTATTTCAAAATTAATTTCAGAAATTCTTAGTATTTTATTTAGGACTTGTTGTATGTCTGCATGTTTTATTTGAATAACAGCATGCAGTCGAGCTGGTATCCTCTGACATTGACTTTAAAGTGTGAATGATTTAGTAATAAAGACCAGCCGCTTCATTTTTCATATCCTGTTTTGGCTACGAACAAATCAATATTTTCCATATTAAATTGTATTTTTGGCTACATTCTGCCTGTGTTAAGGAGCTGCATCAGTTATCCTGCCACGTACGCTATCCGGAAAAGATGAAGCTACGTCTGCATTTTGTGGTGGACCCCATGGGCTGGTTCTGCATAAGCACGGTGCTGTTTATCTGGTTTTACAACACCCTTCTCATTCCCAAGCTGGTGCTGTTGCCACACTATGCAGAGGGACACATACCTGCTGCACTAGTGGTCTGTAAGTTACTATAGAAAAAAAGACTTTGACCATGTTCTTCTGATAACAGCTCCTATCACGTGTTGGCATCAGTTCAGAGTAGAAGTTTCGCTGAAACCTCGTTCTTCCACAGTCTGGTGTGTGCAGTACATTAATATGAGTCAACCGGAATTCCTCTCAGAACAGAGCAGTACATTCAGATATGTGGGTTAGTTGATAACAGAGTTGCAAAACAGGTTTTTTACACTTCCCGGCGTGAAGTGTTCATTACAAACCTAGTTTTCTTTTACAATATTGTTCATTTAGAACCACTCTGTTATCCTAGCTCACATCTTGTTTCCTGTCTTTTTTGCTACTAGACTACTAATAATGCAAAACAGACCCAAAACACTAACCACCATTGAAAAGCCAATAGCAATGCCAATATTATGAAATTAGTAACCGTTTACCTTAGTTTACATGATCTAAAACTAAAATTAAAGTCAATTTGTATTGCAGAAGAGTAATACTTAAGGTTTGGGACATAGAATTTGCTTTGAACAGAAAGTTTGAGAAATATTGCGGTTAAAACACTCTTAATTTTTGACTTTAGGTTACTATCTAGCATCGCTGCTGTGTGTCTCAGCACTGCTCAGGGCTTCCACTGCAGACCCTGGAAGACTTGCCCAGGATCCCAAAATTCCACTTGCAGGTGAAAAGCAAAACGTTTGATTTAAAATTATTTCTTAACATCTAAAAACAAATCTTTGCCCTGATTATTATTATTTTTCAATAGTAATAAATGGACTTTGCACCTTTGAAACTAAGTTAGGATGCAATATTAATAGCAATTGTGAAAGACAAGTGTCCACATAAAATAGAAAAAGAACAACAAATGAGTTTTGTCATGATCTGTAATATTTATAATGTATTGAGATGTTGGCTGCGTCCGAAAACTTAGGCAGCTGACTTGTTGCCTTGCTTCCTAATGAGGCAACGACTTCGGAGGCATGAAGGCAGCTACGAGAAACTCTTTCGGACACACTTCAAAGGCAGCGTGTTTGAAATATAAACAGAGAGCGTCTTTGTGATAACTAATCACATATTTAAGAACTACAATACTAATTTCTTGCTAGGAATGCAATTAAAAGGTGTAAAAAGTGAAAATATACCTTTATTTAACCTAAATTTGTGCTCCTGCCGCTTTCTTGGTCACCATTTTATTTTTTCGAACTCGACCAATCACATTCCCATGCGCGCACAGGCATAGAATTGTGGGACAAGGAGTCAGGAAGTAAACCTAACATTGGATTCGGACATTCCTTGATGCCTTCCTGCCCTGGAATGCTCCAGCAGAAGGCATCAATTTAAAGTTTTCGGACGCAGCCATTGTCATTTTTGTACACAGTAAGGTATGAGAGGCTGTGCTGTATTGTGAATAGAGAGAGCAGATGTTCACTTTATAAATCCCTCTCAACCAGAAGAGGGCAGTATAGCCCAGCAATTGGTGCAATATCACTTCACTTACAACAGTTGTCATAGTGTTATGATGTGAAATGATGTTCTATTGGCCTATAAAGATACTTTATGCACACATTATGCCTGTGTTTTTTGTGATGATGCAGGTGATACGCCGAAAGTCTCAAATATGAATATGTTGGTGAGCAACTGTGTTGGCCGTAAATATTTTGTAGCTACCAGTGTTGAGGTAGCTACATCACATGCTACCCATAATTGGAAGTTGATAAACTATAGTTTAAAAATGTGGTTAGCTAGACTTACTGTTTTTGTAAACAACTAAACTATCAATCATAACTTTCAAATGATTTAATTTATTTTGGAGCACCTTTTGTCTGGCACAAAGGCAATATGAACAACTTTTTTGCAATGAAAACTCAAAGCGAGCTGTCAGTTGACAAAACTCACGTATCGGTGCATAATAGCGTATTTTACATATACGTATTGCGTATTTGTTATTTTTTCCTTCATTAACGTGTCTTCACACTCATTCTGCAAATTAAAAATCCTTGTCTCAATATACCACTAGATGGTGATCAAGACCTTTTTGTATGTACATTTATTGTTGGTTCATTATAATGTATTTTCCTGCCTTGTTATTTCAGAGAGAGACGATTGGGAACTCTGCAATAAATGCAACATGATGAGGCCAAAGAGGTCACACCACTGCAGCCGCTGCGGCCACTGTGTGCGTCGCATGGACCACCACTGTCCCTGGTAAAGAAACCTTAATGTCACTTTCATTAGCTGTGTCTGAGACAAACAGTTTTCTTAATTATTTAAAAAGTGCCTTGAAATCTCAGTTAGGTTATAATATGAAATTTTGACGAGGTTTGATAGCAAATTCAGATACAAATTGGAACGACGCCTGTTGACCTAAGGTCACAGTATAACCTTAAAAGACCCTGTACCTAAGACAGCTTTACATTCCTGGTGGGGGTTTTTTATGGAGAAAGTTTAATAAGATCTCTGTAGAGAGGTAAAACGGAGGGAGAAGCCATATCGAGTGACCAGAGGAACTCGCTTTAAGTCCGGTCCTACAGTACAGCTGAAGAAGGCTGCTGTCTGTCTGGATTCAGTAAATCGTGACTCCCTGTCATCGCCTGTAATGGCAAAAAGAAGAACAGGATAAAATGTGCCCATATCGTTTTCCGTCTTCGTTTGAATAACGGTTTGACCTGGCACGCTCTGCTTTTTTTTTGGCCCTTCTCAACCGTTTTGCGTTGCTCATATTTCTTATTTTGGTGCTTCTGAACTTTCCTTTAAAGAAAGAGTTTACCTACTTTTTTTACTAGTCTATTAGTTTAGGCATTGAAATAACTTTTATTTTGAAATTTACATTCTCTCTCTCTCTCTCTCTCTCTCTCTCTCTCTCTCTCTCTCTCTCTCTCTCTCTCTCTCTCTCTCTCTCTCTCTCTCTCTCTCTCTCTCTCTCTCTCTCTCTCTCTCTCTCTCTCTCTCTCTCTCTCTCTCTCTCAATTTTCAATTTCAATCTCTCTCTCTCTCTCTCTCTCTCTCTCTCTCTCTCTCTCTCTCTCTCTCTGTGTGTGCAGGATTAATAATTGTGTTGGGGAGGATAACCACTGGCTCTTTTTGCAGCTGTGTTTTTACACTCAGGTTCTGAGTCTTTACACGCTCGTGTTGGACTTTTGCCAGTATTACTACTTCCAGCCACTGTCCTCGGTGGACCGGGTAGGGCCAGCATACAAAAACACACCTCTGTTTTATTGTTCCAAGCGCTGAATGTTTTATAGTTTTAACTCAATTAATGACCATTTTAATGAACAGCTAGATACCTCACCATATGGGTGAAGCCACGTTTTTTCAATGTGCACATTGTTTTATGCTAACACGATACATATGGGCAGTAATATGGTAAAATAAGTCTAAAATACAAGTGATAAAATAAATTTTTTTTAGGATAAGAAACTCTTACTAAAAAGTGGTGTGTGAACAGTTTTAAAGGGTTTAAAATATGCTGTTCCTTTAAAATGCAAATAAGCCTTTGAAATGCAAACACTGATCACAATGATGGTGGTTTGTTGAAATTGAAACTCAATTGTGCTGTCAATTTTTTTCTATCTGCACTAGTGCCGTGGTTGGATAGTTCAGATTAAGAAGCGTTACTATTGTAATTGGCCTTGCTACCTACCTCACAAAACAGGCGAAAACTGAACTACCTAATTTCACATGCTTGTACAGAATGGTTTACCAAAACTTAGTTACTGGGTTGTTCTTTTTCATGTTTTCTGAGTTGATAGGAGAAGCACTGTGGACCCAATTATAGCACTTTAACATGGAAAAAGTCAGATCTTCACACTATGACCCCTTTAAATAAATAAATAAATAAATTTTAAGTTAAAGTTTTTGCTAAAATTATTTAACATTTGTCAAAGCAATCAGGAAATCAGGAATAATTACAGTAATTTACAGTTTATTTGAAGGTCAAGTCATGTGTGCATTATTGTCCTATACATGCAAACTGTGCACACTTTGTCTGCTAATGCAGAAATAGTACATATATGTCATTTTTAATTCATCTTCTATAGCTTTATTCTGTGGTTTAGCAGAATCTTCTCAATGGAAGATAATTAGCACTGGATTTACACCACTTAACTGAGATTAGGGGTGGCATTAACATTACTGCAAAGTGCTGAACGCTGCTAATTTGAATGAGAGAAACTAAACTTAACACCAGATGCTTTTTTTTTTTTGTGCATGTTGGTCAGTTGTGCTAAACTTCATTTGATACTATATACCCAAAACAAACGGTTAAATGTACAGCAACGGCTGTGTGTGAGAGATAGTGGTGTTATCTCCTGTAATAGCTTAACTTTATCACAACAAGCAAAATATCGGATTCTGTGTATTTGTCTGTGTTTGGTGTAACTAGGAACGGAAAGCCTTCGGCAAATAATACAAACATTGGGTGTCACATCACTTCACACAGCCACCGGTAGTGAGGTGCTGTGATTTGGATCTGAATGCATAGACCATATGTCTGTAACCCTTTCTTTCTCCTTAGGGGGAGTTTGCAGTACGTCACGAATTAGCTCTAATACGTGTGTCCTGTTTCATGGGTCTGCTCATGTTTGGGGGAATGAGCGGCCTTTTCTACTCGCAGGTCAATGGCATCCTTGCAGTAAGTCTTTTTTTTATTTTCTATATCTCTGATCAGTCTTGCATCTTCCCCACCGAGCTCAGACATAACATAACCTATAAATGTCTAAAACAAATGGTTGTTGTCAACGGGTGTGAATCAATGAAGTGAACTAAAATGATTATTGAGTAACACATACACCATTACTGATACTCTTGGGAGTCATATTCCCATACAGTTTTGATATTTCCTATGAAAAAGTTGTGCCACCACAGATATACAATTATGTATTTCATTTATGAATCTGCTGGTACGTTTCTCATTGGCCTGTATATTACTTGAGCTTTGATGCTTACTATCTTGCAAGACACTTTTACAGCACTAATCTAACTTGTGTTGCTAAGAGTCCATGTTAAGCTGCCTTATCTCATGTCCTGTACTCTCCTTTAACCCTCTACTTATGCATAAAGCTGCTCCCTTGCCTACCATCCCATGGTGCGATGTGCTACAAGATTTAACGGCTGACAGGGTGGTTAGCCCGTCCCTCTGTGCCAGTCATAGCAATTGAACTAACAGACTAAAGCACTCATCCCTGCTAAGATCCTTTCCTCACACATCCTCTTTGAGGCCAGCCTGATTCTCAGCCAGGCCGGATTGGCACGCCGCTGGCCGCCCATGGCCAAGAGCGTGTCCAGTAGCGGTTTAGGATCTGACTTCATTGCTAATGCAAAATCCTCAACCTTTACAACTTTAGTCAGACTTACAGGAATCCTTACATAACACCTTGATGACTGCTTGGTCACTGCCCTTGTTTATATGTTTGTCTGCTGGTACATACACAAAGCACAGATTGTTTGAGAAACCCAGTGTCAATCACGCTTTCACCACTACCAGTCCCCTCAGTCTCGCCTCTGTTAATCCAGCCTTATTTACATATTTTTTTGTCTGTTTTGCCACGTCTCTTCACCTGGCAAGCAGGGGGGATTTTAGCATCCCTATGCACGCAGGCCTATTGTCCGCAGGCAGATGCCCTTTTGCCCCCGTGCCAACTTGGCAAGGTGAGGAGGGCACCAAGGGAGTCTTGCTGTTGTCAGCTTCACTGTCTCTCTTTTGTCTCTGTGTATGCTGTAGCGCTTTTACTCTCAGCGTGGGAAAGATCAAAAACAGATCCAACTCGCATCCACTGGCTCGATGTCATAGATGTTTTCGTGAATCGATGCTTGTGTTGTTTTTTACATTTATAAGAAATCATATATCAGTAGTGATATCAACATCTTTCATGTTTTCCACTACAGGACACGACTACTATAGAGAAGATGTCCCACATGATGGAAGATGTGTGAGTATCTAAACTTGCTGCATCTTACAGTCGGTCAGGAGTGGTGGTCCTGTTACAGATGGCATGTGATGAAAATGTGTGTTATTTAAATTATATTTTCACGTAATATCACGTCAAGCGAAGTATGCAAGACTAAACAGTCTTCTGCCGTTTAAATCAACCAATCAGGATGGATATACAAGTAACATTTGATTTGATTTGAAAATGTGTCAGACAAAGAGAAATGAAAGGAATTTCGCCCCCTTCCGTATCATAACCAGTCGTTGTTGGAGGTTTCAGCTACAGTATACTTAAAGGGATAGTTCAGCCAAAATTGAAAATAATGTCATAAATGACTCATCCTCATGTCGTTCCAAACTCTTAAGACCTCCGTTCATCTTCGGAACACAGTTCGTACGGTATATTGTCCATGTCCAGAAAGGTAATAAAAACATCATCAAAGTAGTCCATGTGACATCAGTGGGCCAGTTATGCTGCGTTTACAGCAGCCGCGGTAAAGGGCGGCAAGCGCGGGTGATTTACATGTTAAGTCAATACAAAGATGCGATTACACGTGAATTATTTTCGCGCGAATTGAGCGTTGCCGTGGGAAACGCACAAATTGAAAAATCTGAACTTTGCCGGATTTCCGCGGCGCTTTAACCAATCAGGACCTTGCTGTAGTAGTGACGTGATTACAGGAAGCGAGCGGAGTCCCAGAAGCCCCTCCCATGACGCTAATTTCCGCGTGAATTTCTTAAATGACTAGAATTACACGCGCGGCTTTCACACGCAAATGAAGCGAGTGAACTCAAATGTTCAAGCGTCCAACTACGCGCAAATAGTGTTTTTTTCCGCCTCTACCGCGGCCGGTGTAAACGCAACATAAGAATGTGTTGAAGCATCAAAAATACATTTTGGTCCAAGAAGAACAAAAATGACGACTTTATTCAGCATTGTCTTCTCTTCCAGTTCTGTTGTGAAGCGCATGCGCGAGACTAAAGTCACATGACTGCAGTGACGCAGATGATGTGTTATCCTCAGACATGTTTGCGAAGTTTTTTTTAAAAACTTTTTTAGACGACGATGCTGAATAAAGTCGTCATTTTTGTTATTTTTGGACCAAAATGTATTTTCGATGCTTCAACACATTCTAACTGACCCACTGATGTCACATGGACTACTTTGATGATGTTTTTATTACCTTTCTGGACATGGACAGTATACCGTACATAGATTTTCAATGAATGGTCAACAAGCTCATGGACTAAATATAAAACATCTTAAACTGTGTTCTGAAGATAAACGGAGGTCTTATGAGTTTGGAATGACATGAGGGTTAGTCATTAATGACATTAGTTTCATTTTTTGGTGAACTATCCCTTTTAAAGTGCATCATGAAAATAGCTTGAGGTTAACGACAGGTGGAGAGATGAATATAAATTAATGTAATTATGAATAATACATGCATCAAAAGGCTTTCCACTTTGATTTAAATGTTGACAGCGTCCAAATTATTGAAGGGTCACAAAACAACAAATTCTTATATACAGTAAATTTGCCATAATAAACGATCAAATGAGTTTGTCTTGACATAGGTGAGTAGATACTAAATGCTTTTCATCCATATTAATTTCCCTGGAAAAATGTTTTTTTACAGACCGACCGCAGACTGCTCTTTAGCACTAATGAAATGTATCATCTCATAACCCGTAATGCTTGTAGCATCTCTGTCTATCTTATATATTGTAATTTCACACGAACCAGCGATGTGTCATTTAATTTATTCTGCTCTCCCAGTGGCCCAGGGCGGTCGTGGCAACAAGCGATGGCTGAGGTGTTTGGCACTCGCTGGAAGATCCTTTGGTTCCTGCCGTTCAGGAGCAGACGGCCTCTAAAGCTCAACCTGACCTCCCGCTCTCATGTATAGACAGACAGACAGAGACTCGCACATCAATCCAGCGGTGAAGGTCAACCTCTGCCCTCTCTCTCTCTTCTCTTGTTCTCAGTTAAATCGTCTTCACAATGGCTCAGTCTCAGCTCTAATGGATCAAACTCCTTCAGGTTCTTCATAAAAACCTGACTATATAGATACATCAAACAGAATACTGCTGTACAATCGGTGTCATGTTGAAAATGTAGTTGTAAGGATTAAGGATGAAACAAGTTGAAGCTTTGTTGTTTCCAGGACAACCCTTATTTGTGTAGATCTATGTCTGGGTCACGTGAGAAGTTGTCATGCATGAGAAGTGGAGTGGGCGGAGTCTGATGTCTTGGTTTATGGCCCTAATGGTTGATGGCTCTTGAGGTGAGGCGTGACCTCTGGCATGAGTGAAAGACACTGCTGTAGTCCAAATGCCTAACAACACACACACACAAACACACACACACACACAAAAAAATAACAAATAGAAACATGGTTTACTATCTTGCATATTACACATACCTCACCAAGCACTGCTAATGCCACTACTGAACATTCGACTACTATATAATTTTATTTCATTTTATAATTTTCGTATTTGTGCCTTTTTAAAATCCAAAGGTTTTTAACTTATTGTGTTTTTTTAAGTATTTGTTTACATTTAGATCACATTTTTTAAGTCTCACTTAAAAAACTACATTTTTTATGTCTTTGAGGGAGCATTTAAACCAATCATAATAATAATTTATAAAGTTTTGTTTGTGATAATAGTATTGTTATAATATTCAGAGAAGTCAAAGTTACGAGCAAACAATATGCATTTTAAAATATAGATAAAATTATTTGCTTTACTGATGTTCATTTACTTTTGTAAATCAAATGGGGGAAGGGTGAAACATGATTAACTTATTATTTTTTATTGTTTATAATTTTTGGCCAGTTTTAAAACAATGTTATTGCACTGAGGCCCATTACTAAATTAGATTTGTGTCATTAAATTGACTTTATTACACTGTCAGAAATAAAAGTATGAAAGTTGTCAGTGGGATGCTACCCTTTAGAAACGTCCTATTTAGGGACAAATATGTGCCTATCTAGTTTCAGTTTACCTTTGAAGTAATATGCACTCTTTAGGTACAAAGATGTACTTTTTTAAATGGTCTCGCCTCAGTGACAGCTTTTATACTTTTGTACTCATTTCAGATCAACCCCGAAATCTAGGAGCGAATCACCTATTGTCTGAAGTGCCTCTAAACATGGAGTTTTTACTAAATTTTTTCAAAGAACAGTTGTTACAATAACTGACTTTGTATGAAGTGCACATTGTACCACCACAACTGTTTGGATCACGTTTACTTTTCCAGTCTGTTTCACCTGAATACAGAATAATGAATCATTCTTTCATGTTTTTGAAAAAACTATTTTGCCTAATATGTCTTTGTTAATGTTTTAAACTTGTTGGTTGTGGTCACAGTTGTGGTTGAAAGGTCAGTGGCTGGTATGAATGAATGCTGACATTTTGCTCTGACATTATGAGAAAGAAAATCATGTGTAGTGGTTTCATTACAAAAATGGACACTACTATTCTAGTCTAAATTATTTTGTATATGGCAACTGGATATTAGTTCCTTATTTTATTTATCTTGCGAAACACTCCAATAAATTGAAGTTATGAAATGGCAACTTTTTTGTGTTACAACAATTTAAAGCAAACATCTTTATCTCTCAACAGTAACTACATCACAAATCCTGTTGTTGTTTTAAAGCTTTTATCTCATTCTTTTTTCTATTTGTGATATTATATTAGGGGCTCATGTAACTGGCTATGAAAGTAATACTTGCTGGGTTTTTGAATTGTTTAAGGGAGTTCATCTTCACTGGTTTTTAATATTTGAAAAATGTTTGAGCCTTTTTGTTGCCTTTTATTAGTTTTTTTTACATTTTAAGGATCTTTTTATGGGTAATCTGATTATTGTCATTCTGGTGAACGGTACAGCACAGAGACTATTTGACTCCATTACCTGACTCATATGACTAATGAAATTTATGTAATATGTTAAACATTACGGCACTCTAATATTCTTATATTAGCCTTATATAAATTATTAAGAGAGCTTATATAAGAAGATTATTACTCATTTTAGGTATACCTCATATTCATATATCTGTATCTCCATTATAAAGCAATAGAATTTATTCACTTATAGCAAATACTACTATTGTATGTATAGTAGATCACTGAACATTATTTCAATTTACTCATTAATATTGAAAGTACTTATGCTATTTAGAAAAGTGACTCTTCAGGATTGATTGATATTGGAATGATATTGGTCACGGTGTTTATATTTTTTGTTTATTTGTGGTGTCAGTCAAAGTGTTTATTTTGTAATCTTTGGTTTTTGAAGTATATCAGAGAGAAATTATTTATGCAGCCTTGTTTTTTTTAAATAAAAGATTTTGGCCTGAAGTTTGGTGTAATTGTGATTTTTTTTTTTTGCATTTTTCTAATCTGTTGCACCCCTAGTCGGTTGTTAAATTTTATGCTTGGGTAAATAAAGACTCATCTTACAGCATCACCTTACACCACATTTGAAACCTTTCTGGTCATTGCTGACAGTTTATCTACTGCTGCTCATTTGTAGTTTCCAACATTCACTTATCAGTTCATTAAAAGCAGGGTATCTAATTTGATCCAGAAACATTTTTAGTTAGGCTGGTTAAAAGTCTCCTCAAATCCTGATAGCAATCACTATGTTACAGTAAGTTGTTAAAATGTATTTGTAGAAATGTATGTCATCTGTGAAAGGCGTAGGACCAAAAAAATGTTCAACCAATCATAGATCTCGGTCCGAACGGACGTTGCCTTTTTTTCCCTCAGCCTGTTAACACGTCATCGCCTTCACTTGTGCTCACATCCCGTCTGTAAAGTAAACAGAGGGAGAATGGCAAACTTTCCTGCTGAATTAACAACCTGCAAAGAAGCCACAAAACGAAAGACATCTTTTAAAACAACAACAGCAAAAACTGCCTGGACAACCCAAATTAACATCGGCAACTTTACTGCTTTACCACGAGATGCAAACAGCTGCAGGAGGCAAAGGGTCGTTGCAGTGTTTATTTTGGTAAGGTAGGTACGCGATATGTATGTATTGAGTAGTGATGGGAGAAATTAAGCTTTTAGAAGCTTCGAATCAATTGAACCAATTGCTTCGCAAATTGATTCAGTTTTTCGAAGCGTTCGAAACAGCACACACTGGCGACACCTGCTGGTCAAAATAGTGTAAAGGCAACAAGATCTGTCCAAACATTTTACACTTTTTACAAAATAATAGCAACATTGTTCTAAAAATATGTTTTTAAGTAAAATGTATTATTTGTGTTTTTAGTTTTATTTGTGGGAAACTTTTTTAATTCTGCACATTTTTGTCATTAAATCTGTCTATAAACAATAAGTAGAAAAAAATGTAGTGTTATTCGTCAGAAAGATGAATGTTTTATGAATTTGCATGATAAAACTGACCCGAATTCACCTAACCATATGACACATTACACTGGTCATTTGTGATCACCCCCCCCCCCCAGTGGTGAATCGTCGTTTTTTTTTTATTAATGAACAATTATTGTACATACATATGAATACAACATACAATTTGTCACAGGAACATACGAGGGAAGGGGAGGGAAAGGAGGTGGTAACAATAAGTCAGTTCATATCAAGTTTGTGTAGTAAAGAGTTCATCGTAGAAAGTAAGAAGCATCATGTTTTTCTTGTTGTTAATTCTTCGAAGTGTGGAGAGGTACTGGAATTCAATGAGAAACATTTTAAATATAGGTTTTTCTTTTTTGAATTTCTGTTTGTGAATGTAATGTTTGGATACAAGTATAAAAAAATTGGTAACAAATTCAATACAAAAAAACCTAGGTCATTTCTGGTGAATCGTCGGATTTTCGAAACGTTTCGAAACCGTTATGGCGTAATGAAGCCTCGTTAGCTAAAATCACTTGACTTTGGCCAGTTTGAAACACGCTCCGAACCAATGATTCGAAACAAAAGATTCGTGAATGTTTCGAAGCCTCATGAAGCAGTGTTTCGAAATCGCCCATCACTAGTATTGAGATGGATTCAGATATTGTACTTTGATGAAACATTGTGTTGCTTGTGAAATTTGTGTTCGTTTACGGATTAGCATAACGACAGTTACTACGTGTACGCAAACGAAAGTGTGCTTGAACTAATTCTGATGTAAACCAGTTGTTTATGTTGGTTATTTTGCTAATGTTATTCGCCTTGTACTGCAAAGTTGAATGAGACATAAGATGTGGACATCTGATCTGTGCGTGTTCATGTGTTTTGAAAGACGCGTGACTTAACCTTGGATGGCGATTTGAATGGAGGGTGGGATCGTGATTTCATTGCTAGTCGGCTACGTTAGCATTTTTCAAAATTAGATACCCTGCCTTTAAATGTGACAAAAAAAATGTAAGTCGATCTTCTCAATATTTAGATTTTTTTGCAAACTCAGATTTTGAAATAGTTGTATCTCTGCCCAATATTGTTCTATGCTAACAAGCCATGCATCAATGGAAATCTTAGATATTCAGCTTTGGTGGTGATGTATAATCAAATTCTCAAAAAATTACCCTTATGACATTACCCTTATGGTTTTGTGGTCCAGGGTCACCAAATACATTTACAGTTCTACTTGGATGTGAACCAGCAACCTTTCCATTTATCAAATGCATTAGTGTGCATGCACATGTGTTTTATTCATACCGCATTACAGCCACAGACTTGAGTGTTTTGGCTAAAGCTTTGTAATACTGGATTTGCTCTATTCAAACCCCATGGTTTCTCGTTTGGCCTTTGCGTTAAAAGCTTTTCTTGAGACAGTTAAACAATTAGCTCTTAGGCCTGTGGATGAGATTACAGCAGCTGACATTTTGTACACCTTGGGCTACTTTAACTAATGATTGACACGATTCGAGTTGTCAGCTGATTCCCCACCTGTTTATAGTAAAGACAGACCTCTTAAACCTTTAAAAAAAAACAAGAGGCACTCTATAGAGCAGTAATTCTCAAAGTGTGGTCCGCGGACCACTAGTGGTCCGCCAAACCCCCCTAGTGGTCCGCCAAAAGATGACCTAAATTAGGCAAGTGTTTATACCAGGGCTATTCAATTGGCGGCCCGCGGGTCAGACCCGGCCCCCAAGGTAATTTGATCCGTCCCTTTATGTAGTCTGTAAAAAAGACATCTCTAGAATAAATTTAGTAAGTTAGACAACAGGCCCTACAGTTACGAGTTGATGCGCGTGCGTCTGTTTCATACAGCATGAGCTGCAGAGCGCGAGTCACGTGACTGGTGCGAGCAGCTGTGTCACGTGTTTATATTCGCGCTTTGGTCCACAAGTTCAACGCGATCGCCTCCCCCGCTCGCACCCGCGTCTCAAGACGCGATAGCTGACTGTGGTGAGTTAAGAGACCGGACTCTATGGCTGTTTTAACTTCATTTGTTGTATTTCCAGCTTTAAAACACTGCCTTTTCCGACAATTTGTCTGATAAGTCTGCTCAATTATGACTTGCTTATCAACAAAGACATTTACGTTACATGTCTTAATAAATGAAACTGCCGTTTTTCCAAAATTCAAAGCATCGTTCTCACACAATAATGCAATTTAAACGAGTAACAGTTCATTTGCACGTGTATGCGTATCGTGCTGACAAACATACACCTGATTTCACTGCTCTTGCGAAATCTAAAAACATATTCTGTCGTATTAGAAGCTAGCCTAATGTTTGCCAATTATTAAGATGGCTGTTGTTGTTGAAATAGGGCTACTGTAATAATTAGCTTTGACAAAAAACTGCATAAAACAATGTTATGTTCCATGTTATAAACTTTTTTGATATGTGCACTGAAGTGCTCTTTGGAATGACATTAAGTGGGACCTACGCTGTTCTAGTATGTTTAATTGCAGTTTTTTTTCACATGTGCAGTTTGTTGTTCATATTAAGCTGCAACTCATTTTACATTTACTTTTTCAAATGAAATAAAATTCATATAATAATTTCTGAACATAGCATTGCATTTGTGTTTAAAAAATTTGTTTTTGACTTAAAACAGTTGCATATTAAACTTAAATTTAGCTTATCCTTCCTATTTTGTTGTTTTTTGGGGGGCGTGTTAGAGTGGGATTCTGTTAGGTGGTCCTCAGAAAAATATTGGAAGATGAAGTGGTCCTTGGGCTGAAAAAGTTTGAGAAACACTGCTATAGAGAAAGGAAAACCAAGAAGAAATATTGTACAGTGGTCTACCATGAAAACAAATCAGGGTTTAAAAAGTTCAAGGTGCATCCTTTTTGTTTAGTTTTACACGTAGAGAAAATATGTTTGTAGAACAACCTTTCATTTGGCTGTTAAAAGGTTTTGTTTTGGGTGTGTTGTTTTGGCAAGATTTTTGGCAATGGCAGTGGTGCTTTGCCTCCCAGCAGCCCTCTATGTGCCTGGCCAGATGCCCAATGCCCTCTCTGCCTGTCTCTCTGTCTCATGTCCTGGTGTGTGCCAGGGTCTCTCTGGTGATAGGCGCTGTTCCACACACGGTCACAGTGACAGTAATGCCAGTTTGGGGTTCCAGTTGGAGGCCCTGGCAACATGGGCATACTTATGGCCAGTATCTCTCTAACCAGTGGCTGAAAAACATACAAGGTCTGTCGGATTAGGTTTGTGTTCTCAAGAGCTTTGACATGAAACCATTACCATAATACTTACTTCTGGCTACGAATAACTACTTTTTCCATGATTTTGATTTTCTTTTTGTATATACAATTAAAACATGGCGTTTAGATTTAGTTAATATGTACACGAATCACTTTGCCATTCATTTACCTTAACTTTTTCAACATGATCTCACGGAAGTCGTGTTATAGTCACGAAAAATTTGATTAATTTATTTGTGTCCATGGCACGAAATTCAGCATTTTTCGTGCTTTGAACACAAATGTCTTTTTCAAGTCAGTCGCACGTATATGTTTAAATAGTTTTTGTGTCCGTGGCACAACTTTCTTTTACGTGTCTTTTATGTATTGTTTTCTCATATTTTTCCCCTATTTTTAAATCATTGTTGCTTGGAGTTGGGGTTAGAGTAAGGGTTTGGGTTAGGATGTATAAAAGTGTAACAGAAAGTGATCCCAACCTCAAGCGACAATGGTAAGGAAATAGGAAAAAACAATGAGAAAACAATACATAAAATGAAACGAAAAAGAAAGTCGTGCAATGGACACGAAAACTGTTTATAGAAATTTGTGTGAGTGACACGAAAAAGACATTCACGCTCAAGGCACAAAAAAGCTGAATTTCGTGCCATGGACACGAATAAATTAATCAAATTTTGCGTGACTATAACAAGATTTCCATGAGATCAGTCTGCATTTTTTTGCTGGTGGGACAATTTTCTAAACTCTGTCCAGTCAGCTGACTCCCTCACAACATTAAAGTAAGAAAACCTGAAAACATTCCTGTGAATACACTAAAAACAAATTCTGGTTGCACATGATTGAATTAAGTTTTCTTAATTCAATGATTTTCCATGTAATTTAATTATGTACACAGTTCAACATGATTGAATCAAGTTTTCTTAAAATGAAATTAATGTTAATTTCATTTTAAGAAAACCTTATTTAATTATGTGCAACCGATGTCCAGAAGTTTTTTTTCAGTGTACTTGACAGCAGTGGTGTACGCAGGTATAAGGAGGACTATACCCACTTCTTTATTAGATGTCATGGGGTATATACACTTCTAAATTCTAAATATGAATAAATCATAATTATCCTTAAGCTGAAAAATCAAGCAGAAGAAGTGACAATACTGGCCCATGTTGGAGTAAACTAAATATTCAAGACTAAGCATGTTACTGTTTATAACACCTTAGTTGGGCCGTTTTATAAAATCGTGGCATAAATAAGGAGTATCCACTTCTCCTGCTTGACAGGGACAATGTTAAAAACTTTGCATGTTAAAAAACAATAAAAACATTGCTCTGCTGTTTTCCTCACTTTTTTTAGTCACTCCGTATAAAAGTCTGCTAAATATCTAGATGTAAATGTATATGGAGCTTAAAGGGATAGTTTGGCCAAAAATTATATTAAACCCATGATTTACTCACCTCCCAAGCTGGAATTGGCGGAACTATCCCTTTAAAGCAACCCCAAAGAAGAGTTTTTTTTTTACCTTAAAATAACCTTTCCAAAAAAGTTTCAGGCGTTCATCCATTCGAAACCGGGTGAACGGCACTTTCACATTCGCTTTGCAACCCTCTATCGGCCAAAACCGCACTAAAGAAGTTTCCAACCATCGGGTCGCGTTCCTGAAGTTCGAGTGAAAACTACAAAAACTTGCTTTACAGCAGACCTACAACCCAATCAGAGCCAGCTTTGCTGCAGTACGCTAAATTATTTACGACAGTTGAAATGGACAGTTCTGCCGAGATACAACTAATTGAAATTCTGGAATCTGAGGGGGCAAACCATTTAAATATTGAATAAATCGCCTGAAGTCCCTAGCAACACATATTACTATGATAAAAACATTTTTTTTTTACATATAATAACGATAGGAGATTTACAAAATATCTTATGATCTTTACTTTAATATCCTAATGATTTTTGCCACCAAAAAAATCTATCATTTTGACCAATACAATTTATTGTTGGCTATTACTACAAATATACCTGATACTTATGATTGGTTTTGTGGTCCAGGGTCACACACACACACATTCTGGTTTCCATGTTTTGTGGGGACATTCCATTGACGTAATGCAATTTATTCTGTACAAACTTTATATTCTATTCCTTTCCCCTAACCCCAACGATCAAAGACAATTTCTGATACCTTAGATTTCCAAAAACATCATTCTGTAAGCTTGAGACTTGGCCAAATTTACGAAAATATATAAATAAATGATCAATGGCTGTTTTTTGATATTTTCCATGAGTGGGGCAGTTTCCAGCTCTCTGTGATCCGTATGCATGTTTTCTGCCAAAGTTTGTTGCCATGGTAACGTACAGTGTGTATCCTGTATGCCGTTGCCCTTCCCTTTCGGCATTCAGTGTCACACCGAAAACTCTGTTACCTGAGTCATGAACCGGCTGACTTTTCCAACTGCTCTCCACAGACCACCTGATAGCCAAGACTCAATTCACAAGAGTCTAATCCCGTGAAGAATTTACCTGCAACGAGATCATTATGAAAGGGTGTTGTCCGGCATAAACAAATGAGCAAAACAGTTATCCGTTAGATAAGACAAAAACTTCAAAGTACTTTCGGAAGGGGCTTTTTGCCTTTTCGGGGTAGTTTACATGTGATTTCCCCCGTTCAATTTGACTTGAAACGATGAACATTTTGATAGGTAGCTGGTTCTAAAACTGAAGCCATCCCTTTGTCTGCTGAGCAGAAAGGAGAGACTTCAGGGAGGATAAACTTAGCTCAGATGAGAGGAAAGTCAAGCCTTTTATCTCGGGCAGCCACTGTATTTTACACAATGTCCCTCCAGTTTAACCTAACAAAGAGCTCCTTATGTACTTCCTCTAGGTTGGCAAGTCTAATACCGTGGCATAGGGGACGGTTGCGAGGAGACGTCTTTTAGAGAGAGAGAGCTGGTGTGCAGGATAAAGAACAATTCATTGGATGGGTGAAATGTGTGCGTATGCATATGTTGTGCCCTGCTGAAAGGTGGCGTCTGGGCCAGAAAGACGCAGATTGGCGGTGAGACTGGTGGCCACCTTGTTTGAACTCAGTTCTGCCTTTTCATTTCCTGCACCTTTGATTCAGTTTCTGGTTTATTCAAGTTACAGTTAATGCATCGCTTTGGATAAAATTTTCTACAAAACGCAAGTAAATGTATGTAGTCTACGAGCATAACTAACTTTTGTCAGATTTAATGAAGAAATTATAATTCTGCATACTTGTGATGTCAAGGCCTTGAATTTACCTCATCTGTATCTTAACCCGTAATGGTTGTTTAGTTGCCTCCATTAACTCTTGTAAAGCTTTGGCATTGCCCCAGAAGATCCCACCCTCTCTCTCTCTCCCTGCCACGGTCGGATGCCTCTCGCCCCGATGCTGTCCATTCCCAGTAGGGGCCTCTGTTGATTGGCCCCGCGTGTGTCCTGCACTGTGCGGTGGTGTGAATGACGGCCCCTGTCAGCACCGACTGGCTCCCCGGGGTTCGGCATTCTTCACTTGAGTGACAGTAGATAGTACCTCCCTTGAATCACCCTAAAAGATCGCCTGTGTGACGGCGGGACCACCTCAACCCAGAGGGAAAAAAAGCCTTGGCTGGGACTCTTTAATGTCGCTCTCGCACTGAGAGACTGAGTCATGACCTCTGAGCGAGTGTTTGCCGGCGTTGCTCCACTCAGCCAAAATTAATCTCCAACACATCTTGTGCATGGGCAACTCCACTGGAAGTGGCTTTCATAATTGTCCTTTGATAGGTGGCGGTTATGTTTTAGATTTTTTTTACTTTTTATTGCTTAAGTGAGGATAACTTGATATCTATTACTTATTCATGTCCTTAAACTGATTAAAAAAAATGGAATATGTTCCCCAGCTGTCATTAAAAAGTCCAAATATGTGCCATTAGCAGTGGCGGCCGGTGACTTTTTTTTCGAGGGCGCTCGATGTTAAGTTCGTCACAACATGTATGTAGCCTGTCATGTGTGTTCTGCGTGGCAAGAGATCCTGTGTGCATCACATGTCTTGTCATAAGTGCCTGCTGCAGATGCCTCTAAAGGGTTTATGATAAAAGAGACGCTCGCATTTGCCAGATACTCGCATAATCTAATGCGTAATCAGAGTTTATTGTTAAGTTAGTGTCTTGCGTGTATTTTGATCATAACGCGAGCGTCTCTTTTATCATAACGCGTGTGCAGCAGGAACTTATTTTGACAAAACACGGATGCACATGGTTCACATGACGCAACAAACACATATTTTGAAAACGCAAGGAACACACCTGAGACTCCGAACACTTATTTTGAATTAACGCCCCTCGTATGAGCAGTCAAGAGCATAATGTATACATTTGGTACCAATATGTACCATTGAGGTACCTCTGAGGTACCTTTAAACTGCAAAATTAAAACTCACTTTAAAGGTGCAGTGTGTAAATTTTAGCGGCATCTAGTGGTGAGGTTGTGAATTGCAACCAATGGCTCAGTCCACTGCTCACCCCTCGCTTTTGAAACACATAGAGAAGCTACTGTTGCCAACACCGGACAAACATGGCATCATCGGAGACAACTTGCGGCCCAAAATGGCGACTTCCATGTAAGGGGACCCTCGGTGTATGTAGATAAAAACGTCTCATTCTAAGGTAATAATAACATAATGGTTCATTATGAAAGGTCTTTATACACCCCTGATAATATAGTTTTGTAAATTATTCTGCATTTCTGTCAAAAGATCCTTCTAAAATTTACACACTGCACCTTTAAGTAAAAAAAATTAAGTTGAAAATATTTAAATATTTTAGGTGTTACCAATTGAAGTCATTTTTCACTTAAAGTGAGAAAAAGTAAGTTTATAAATGTATTACCAATTAAATTAATTTGATTTGATAAGTTGTTAATTTTGTCTAACTTTGTTTTTTTTATAGTCTTACAGTCGGTTAACTAAACTGTAAAGAGTGATTTTTATCTAACATGACCAATAATTGTGAGATTTATTTTTACATTAACTAGCAACTAATTTTGTAGGCGCAACCACATGCCTAGAAAATCCCCACATTTGGCTTTTAACTTAAATAAATTAACCCTGATATCTCTCCATTGTCCTAAAGCAGACATTGCTCTCTTCTGTGTAACAACAGGTGGTCGTTTGTGAACGAATTAAACACTCAAGTGTATTGTGGAAATGGATTTTGTCATTTTTAAACAATTAGCCAGGATTACTCTTTTCTGATTACTTCATTGTCTGTTATTGTCGTATACGAGTGGACATCTGTTTAAACAAAGAAGGAATTATGGCAATGAAATCTAATAAGAGTCTCTAGAGGAGTGATATGTGGGCTGATATTTATTTTATACATCTTTTTGGGATATGATTAGAAGGATTATAATCCCAGTGTCTGTGGAGCAGTGCAGGGCTGGGATTAAAAATGATCTCTGGATATTGTTAGTCATGAATTAGTAACAGACTCATTGTGTAATTTATTAATTGTCTGACTGGCCAACCCATATGGGTCAGCGGTACCCCCAGACTGTCCTGGATCTGTACATTGAGCAACAAGAATAAACCTTAAATGACCCTGAACTTTAGGTTGGTCCATGTGAAACGAAATGTACCTTTTTTGATAAAGTATTAAAGGTTAATGGACTGATAATCAGAATATATAGAAATATTAATGTGCAATAGAAATGATTTTATTTTCCAATTTTTTGTAGAAAATAACAAAACATAATTTTGTACCAACACAGGTAGACAGGGATTCTTGTATTTATAAAGTAGCAGGTGTTCACTATAATTTTCACCATCCATACTTCCAAGCCGCTAAATTATTGATTTGCTTATTGATTTTTCATGTAGATCACTCAAATATTTGACTGAAAGAGAATAGAAATCCTATTAAAACATAGAAGCCTAAAAAGGTAATCCTAATCCAATCAAGGCAAGAAAATGCATTGATCTGCAGTCAAAATCAATATGAGTGAAATTAAAGTCAAATGTCAAATAAATATTTTTCATGAGGTAAAACTAATGCCTACTAAAAATGACAGCAATGTCAATATTTTTTTTTTAGATTTTTTTTAACGTGCATATAGTTTTTATTAACATTTTGCAAATCAATTTAATCATACGATCATCAGATGAGCCAATCTAACGGATGTCATGACCTTGAAACCCAGTCTAGGACCTATAATAATCTCTTGTGGACCCTGCGTGGAAATGTGGGAAAGGTTTCGGAAATGAATAGAAAGAGACAGAGCAAAATGCGAGGAGGATAAACAACACTCAAGGTATTCTTCTGCTCGTGGTTCTTCTGAAATGCCACCTCGGCCCCTGAATGCCAGACGCGCTGCTCTCTGACTCGCGGGACGTTCTCACACAATCCCACAATTCACGTGGAGGGAAGCAGCTGCGGGCGGGGACATTCTATGAGGAGGTGGAGGTTGGGAATGCGCTGCCGAGGGAAAAAGGCCTGGATAGGTTACAAAGAGAGTCCCATAGATGGAACAAAGCTGGCATTGAGTATTAAACCCCACTACACGCTGCGGAGAGTCAGGTTGATGCGTAAATTTGCAAATGTCAGAGGCATGACTACTGTTCGGTTTGTTTGCATGCATGTGTATTAAATGTAAATCTGAAGGAGTGGGATGCAAGGCTGTTTTACAGGACTCAGACATGAGCCAATTGTTTAGCATGGATCAGAGCTGCAAATCAATCACTTTACAGTGGTTAGATTTGTTTGTCTTCCATTGCATGAGAATCCCTATGGTTAATGTCATCCGAGTCTGCTTTGCATTGCTTTAAACAGCCAAGGTTGTGCTCATGCTATTAATGCACTATATATTTTTTCCACACTGGTTCTTGTGAATTTATTTCTTATAGCTTGACTGTTTGAAAGCCTTCTGGGGGCTTGTTAGCTCTCACAGCTGTGTGAATTCATTTCACGTTATGTTTTACACGAAATGTTTTGCCTGCTAAGATGATCAGCAGTAAGATTGTGTTAACAGAGCAATTCTGATAGTTTAAAGTATAAGCTGAAAACGACATTGCCATAGAATCTACCTTGTGTGCTAATATGCCCACACATACAGTATGTGACTCTAGACAAGTGGTTCTCAAACCACTTGTCCCCCTTGGGTACGGTGCATCCCTTTGCTGCCCTCAAAAGAAAATGTATGACATAAAACATTTTAAAATGTATAATTTTAATTAAACAAAACATATTAAATAATACAACGTATTGCTGTTGGTTACTAGCCTTATTTTTCTGAGGTTTCATTAAACAGAATTTATGATAAACTAATTAATAAAAATTAAAATGTCATAAATCTGGGGCCCCCCTGGCACCATCTTGCAGCCCCCAGTTTGAGAACCACTGCCCTAGACCACAAAACCAGTCATACATCGTCAGGGTATATTTGTAGCAATAGCCAACAATACATATATGGGTCAAAATTATCGATTTTTTTATGCCAAAAATCATTAGGATATTGAGTAAACATAATGTTCCATGAAGATATTTGATAATTTTCCTACAGTAAATATATAAAAATGTATTTATCATTAGTAACTCATTCCCATTTTTCTAAAAGTTGCTCGCCAGCATCAGTTTCACAAAATGCCTTCCAGGAAAATTTTCATCTAAAAATACAAATATATCAAATGAAAGAACAGACCCTCTGCTTTCAAACAAACAATAAACAAACAAATAAACAATGCGGGAAAAAAACATTTTCATACTTTCTATATTTTTTCTCTGCTTATAAACTCTAAAATATTATATTTTTTAGCAAAAAGTTAAAATAATTACATTTTTTGTGAAGGAATTGTGTTAGAAATCAGATTCAGAATGATTATCAAAATATACACAGAGTTTAAAATTAGTGCTTCAGTTTTTTTTTATAAATTTGGTATTTCTATCTAGCCATCTAGTGGATAATAGCGGTATTACAGATTAACATAAAACCTCATCAGGAACATGTTTTTTAATGCAAATGTTTTCCCTTAATTGACGAGATAACTCATCAATGATGGGGAAAGAGATAATATGTGTTGCTTAAGACTTTATTTGGACAACTTTAAAGCGATTTTCTCAATATTTAGATTTTTTGGCACCCTCAGATTCCAGATTATCAAATAGTTGTATCTTGGCCACACATCATCCTATCCTAACAAACCATACATCGCTGAAAGCAGATTTATTCTGATTTTAGATGATTTCAATAACAAAAATGTACCCTTATAAGTGAATTTGTGGTTCAGGGTCACAAATGTGACTTTTTGCTGTGTTGATGGGCTAAATTTTCAATCTGTTTTGTTTTAATGGCTTTTTTAATGCTGTTACACATACCTTTTTATGTGGCCTATTTAACACAAATTTTAGCTTGAAAAATTATCCTTTTTTTTAGAATCTATATGTTCTACAGAAACTTGGCAGTAATGTCAAAAAAGGCATAATTTTTTTTAAGGCTTAAAAATTTTCAATTTAAAATAAATGTCCAAAAATTCCAGTATTAAAAGGTCTGAAAACATGTTACCTAAAATAAGTAAAACAAGTAATTTTGTGTTAGTTTTATAACATAATCCAAAACTTTTCTTCAAATGCCTTTTTTTGTGTATATAGTTGGAAAGGTGTAAATGTATCATTTTATCATAATCTCACTTCAAATGGTTTATTAGTTACAAATGAAAATTTTGCTTAACCTTCAACAGAAAACCATTCAGTAATGTATTACTCCCTCACCCTCCACATCTTTATTCATGATAGGATGTTCGAACAATTCACTCATTGTCTTCATTATCTCAAGGTTCATCCTTCAATGTTGCTGGATGCTTAAACATTCCTTAAAGTCTTAACAACTGTAATTAAAACTTCAAAAAAAGATTATTTGAAAATTGAAACTTTGCTTGTTTTCAATTTTATTACACATTTATTTTGCCTTTACACATTTTAAATACACATACAATTACATTTCACTGGAAAAAATAAAACTAGTTTCACAAATGAATTCTGAGTTGATCTTTAAATGTGTATAAAAGTAAATCTATTTCTGTTGATTTGTTACATTTTCCTGATAATGTGTCAATGATACATTGTTGTGACAATCTCTAATGCAATTTACAATGCACACACAATTATTTTAGTTTAAAATATTTGAATATTGAACAACATTTGAACAGCAACCTCGTGTGAAATGGTGCATCTTTCATGATTTACATTCAAAACATGATGAAACCTAAGCAGGAATTTATGCTGAAACATTAGACAGTAAACTCCAATAGGGGTAAATCCAGACAATCAAATTTCATCCAAATAATTTTCTTGAAAGTTAACATAGCAAGCAGCTGTATTTTAAAGTAAATCTTATCTTCTCCACAGAAGCAACTGCATAAGTAGCAGGTAATGTGAACTTGCATTTCTCTAAATGAAGATGCTTACATGTGTTATCCTGTGCCGTACTGCAGGTAAAGTTTAGTTAGTACCTAATAAATAAATGGATCTTGAGTACCTGTCTGTGTTTACGTCTGTCTTTTTCTCCATGCCCTGCTCCTCCCCTATCTCTCTCTCTCTTACGTGGTGTATGAGTCTGTGATATCTGAACCGTGCCCGGCTCTCATGTCTATGAAACTCCCCAGTCTTTGTTTAGGGAAAATAATTCCCATTTGGGCCTCCCCTTATAGACTTAGAGTGAAGAGCGTTCGAAAAGGGGTGGTAGGGGGGTGAAGTGTATGCATTTATGGGTTTGAGGGGGGAAATTCCATTATTCAAAAATCAACAATATGAATTGGATGAAAATAAAGCATCCTCTCGTAAAAGCACCTCACTGGTTGCACACTTGTTGTCGCCCCGTGTAAGATGCCAGAAAGATCCCTGCTCCTGTTCTGCACAGCTTAAAAAATTAAAGTCCTAGCTGAGGTGGGGGTCTGTGTGTGTGTGTGTATGAGGGATTCAGATCCTGATCCCGTCATTATAGGCAGCACTGGAGGCTGGAGTCATAGCTGGAGCGCAGGGCTATGTGCGTGTGTGTGCGTGCACTTTTCTCCCATAATGCAGTGTGATAAGGATTGGCCTACATGGGTCTGAGAGAGTGGCGTCTGATGAAGGCTTGATTAGTGTGTTATCTGCTCCTGAGCTGCTCCTGATGAAAGCTACTGACGGGAGAATGGCTGGGAAAACAGCAGACAGCTCCATCAAATGGCAGCTATGCTATGACATGACAGCCAGGACCTGGTGGATGGTAAGTTTGGTGCTTTTTGGAGCTTTTTTTCGTGGGCAGGTTTTTTCCCACCAATTTCCGAATGACGTAACTCCTCCTTCAACGTAATTCGCTGCACATCTTAGAGAAAATGTTTGGCAGAGGAATCATTCAATTGAATTTCAATCATGTTATTTATCGAAAAAGTTTGCACTTCCAGAAACCTGTGACATTTGTAAAATAGTAGAAATTTATTTGTACATTTTACGGCATTATTTTGGTGTCTCTTAAATACTTTCTTGCCTTTTTTGTTGTTTTTTTTTACCAAATGTTGGACGTGTTGGATAATGATGTCATTGATGTCAGGTGAGGTCAAGACCTCTGTGTCAGGAGGTCAGGGTTTTTTTTAGAAACCCCATTCTCTTTGCTTACCGCTACATTTCAGGTTTCAGTGTACCTTTAATCCAAAGTTTAAAGTGCCCAATTCTCTGTTTTTGGATAGTTGAAAAGTTTGTCAAAAGTTGGTGCAGTCCGGATCACTTTGGATGAATATTTATAAAAGAATGACGCAGAAGAAGAGATCATGCACAATATTGGTGCTATGTTGTTATTTCAGAGGATCTTTTTGCAATTGTTCTCCGTTGCTGGTCGCTCAAGTATTCTTGCTCTGCACTTGTTGGCATTTTTCTCGGTGTTTGTATATTTTCCCTCCTGGAAGACAAAAGGCTCTTGTTTGGGTTTTCGTATCAATGAAGCGACTGCTGGTTCTCAGTCCATTATGAATATTAAAGTTGGCATCATACTTTTATTCTTTTGCCACCCTCTTCTTGTGAGTTATACATTTATTTGTTTTTTCCGTATGAACGATAAGGACTGGAATAGATAAATGTCTAAATATTTTTATTTATTTATTTAAAAAAATGTATTTATTAATTTTATGATGACAACCTAAAAAAACAAATGACAAAACCAAATAAAAAACTTTGTTACTCCAGACAAATATTTTAATATACCATATATTGATTATATAAAATATTACATTTTTGTGGTATTCCTGTAATGTGTACTAAAAGTATTTTTTTTATAAATCTTACAAAATAAAACAGCTCTTTCATGTATTATTTTTTATTTTATTTTTTGAATAGTGAGTTCTTGATGAAAATTATAAAAATAATGATTCTTTAAAAATATAATAACGTGGTCAATAATGTAATAATATGTTTGTGGTTTCGTATTGAAATCTTTATGCATGTTGTAAATGTTTTATATTATGATGATATTTATTTAATATTATATTTAATTTAAATGCAGTGACAGAATTTATTTTTTTATTTATAAGTTTCTTTACAACATATATTGTAGATCTATTATAAACCATCATATGTGTATACAATCATCCTCATTATTTATTTAAAATAATGAAATTAAAATTTTACACATTAATTTACTTTTGGCAGTCGATAATTAAACTGAAGATTTAAAATAATTGCACATCCTTCTTAAGCAACTTAATTGTGTCCAACTTAATTTAAGTTTTAATTTTAAGTAATTTTCACAATATTTACATTGTTCTAGTTTACACTTCTAACACAAAAAATAGTGCTGCACAATTTCCCATGAAACATCTCCGATCTAGCAGTCACTCACCTGCAGATGGATGTAAAAAATGATCTGAACCAATGGCAAGTCCAGACATGGATTAATTTGAAACGCTCAAACACTCCAAACTAAGAAACTGGTGCAGAAAATCTCAGAACTTTCAGCAGATGCTGGGGTGGGGTGTGCAGAGAGGAAAGCAGTATTTATGGTTAATCCCTGTGGCCAACAGTCGTTCATTAAGGTACACAACACAGCCCCCCCTCTTTTTGTTTATTGAGGGTCTCTTTCTTTTTCTGCGAGAGTCCCTCTGTCTGGCTTGCTTTGTGCAGCTGGGAGACCGATGTCAGCCTGCATACAGCCTCCCAGCAATCTGGCCTTCAGATGATGCTTTGCTCTCCTGCCGAATGTGGGTCGAAGATTAGCATAATACCAACTAATCGTGAATAACATTAGCATTGAGTAAGGCAGTAATTAAAATGATTACCATTAGGGGTAAAACTAAATGAGGAAATTCAGTGACGACCGTGTTTATGATATTGATCGCATGACCATGGGTTGTGATGCTCAAGGCTGTTGATCTGATGATGGGAACATCAGTCAGCACTGCTTATGTTGATTTAACAAATGCATGCACTTGTTAAATCTAATGAATGCATGTCTTGTGTCAGGTGTTGTCTGTGATTGACTATAATACACTTTCAGAAAAGTGATGTATCTAGGATGGTTCCCTTTAAAAAAGTACACAGCATTTGAACCTAAAGAGTGCATATAAGTGCCTCGAAGGTACATATTGGTACCAAATGTATACACATCTGTACCTAATGGTAAACAGTAGGACCATTTTTTGACCATTTGTTTATGTATAATTTTAACATGTGCACCATGCATGTGCATAAAGCCGTTTTTTTCTTATGGTGAGGGACTCAAAGGGGTTGAAACGTCTCAAGGAGTTAAATCTTTAACTGTACAATGACCAGCATGTAACTTGATCAAAACATAGGATTAGTGTCACCTGACATTATCAGAACAGTGACATTGTAGTTTTAGATGGGTCACCTTGGTACTTTTGGTTTTGACTCAAATCCTCCAACTGATCTTTTAAGTAAACGGTATTGTTTGTCTGGAAGCTAAACTCTCAGTGTTAATTATTCCGGCTGTTGGGCACACCTCGGGTTCGTTTGATCCTTATCATAGGGATCAGGGATCAATCTCAACTTCCTCTAACTGCTCTCTAATGTAATGCGTCCCGTATGGTAACAGGTCTGTACTGAAAGGATCACGGACAGGACAACAATGCTATAGACACAACTAATAAAATGCAATAAACACATAATCATGCATTATTCATAAAAAATCATATAAAAGTTTAGGGAAGGGGAAAAATTTGTTGACTTATAGCCTACAATAAAACTACTTTCGAGCAAAAACGAAGTATGTTCACTAGTTAACCTATTTATAAAAGGTCAGATGGAGATAATTTTGAAGAGAATGATCGAACAGTGTTCTTTAACTGCTACAGCGATGTGTAGCCATGCCTGACGAAGATCTGCTTGGGTTAATTAGAAAACAAAAGACCTCTTTGTTCTAAACAGGGTTGGGGGGTCGATAAGGGGACGATGAGAAAGAAGAGTAAGAAAGAGACTTGAGAGAGAAAAAGGGGAAGCGTCAAGGTATGAGCCAGTAGTGCTGCATAGACGAATAGCATGCATCAAATATGCACCCAATGCAAGGAGTAATCGATGGCAGTGCAGAAATAATATAACTTGTGATCAGTAATGAAATTATGTTAAGGCTTGTTTATTCCAATCTTAACTGAGAACTGTCAACAAATTTTAAGATTAATGAATGTAGACATATACAGTATTGTGCAAAAGTCTTGTCACCACTAGCTTTGTTGTTTTAGCAAAGTTTTAATACCCATCTTTGTTTATTTTTTTGCTCTTTTTATTAAGACACAAACAGAAAATGCATATTTGTACACAAATTGTAAACCCACACAAATTTTAGGCTTTTTCAAGCAAAGTATTTAGTTTGACCTCTCTTGGCACTAAACACATTTTGATCTCTTGAGGAGACTGCAGTCCTGAAGTCTTTAATTAGAAATTATGATGTCATTTCATTTAAGTTTAAGAGATCCTGCAGGTCCACGCAAATGTAAGAGGAGCTCACACTAAACACTTGGCACTTTAGCTTACAATTTCATTTAGCTTTTTAATACTTCATACAGAGAATTAGAAATAATTGTATGGCCACAATTGCAAAATACAGACAAAAGTGGCATGGTGCCTTTTGCACAGTATTGTATATAAAGTAAGAAATTACATAAATAAATTATGATTATATTATTTATTGCTCACCTACAGCAGGGGTTTTCAAACTTTTTGTGTGTGTGGACCACTATTTGTAATCAAGAATTTTCGTGGACCACCTCATAATACTTATTATAAAATATGTCTACACAAAGTCCTGAATTAATCCGCACATCTAAATAGTCTTACTAGCACTAAACTAAAACTATAACTTGTCATCACATCAGTACAACAGGTTTCTTAACCTTATATCATAATTATTTATATACATATTCTTAGTGTTGGGAAAGTTCATTTTCTACATGAACTAGTTTAGTTCACAGTTCACAAATTTTAAAATGAACTAGTTCAGTTCATAGTTCGTCTTCCGGAAGTCGTATTTGTCGACCGCATATGTCATAGAGGATTATTATTATTGTTACAGAAAAGCAACCGTTACATTTTAAGGTAAGAATGAAAATACGATTGTATATCTTATGTTTTTAACTGAATGGCGTATGCGGTCAACAAATACGACTTCCGAAATCCTGGACGGGATGCGTCCGGGAAGTATGGCACGTATGGTCACCCTAAAATAGTACACTTTAAAAAAATCTGTAGAAATTACAGTGTTACTTGCAGCTGGTTGCCAGTAACTTACTGTAGATTTATATTTATGTTATTTACTGGCAAGAGTTTGTTCAAAGTGAAATACTTTTATCTTTACAGAATAAAACTATTCAATAACAGCCTCATGCAAAGCATTCTGGGAACCAGAAATCATCATCAACCTTTTTCTGTTTTTTGCTTCAGATTTTGTTTCCCAGAATGCTTTGCTTGATGCTGTTATAGTTTTACTCTGTAAAGACAAAAACCTGTAAATGTTTAATTTTCATTTAACTTTGAACAAAATGTTGCCAGTAAAAAAAACATACATTTAAAGCTGCAAGTAACAGTGTAATTTATAAAGAATTTTTTTACAGTGTACTTTTAGGGGCAGTTTCCCAGACAGGGTTTAGGTTAAGCCGGGACTAGGCCTTAGTTGTATAAGATAGTTTTTTTTTTACAAACAAACCTTACAAAAACAATACTGGTGTGCATCTTAAGACAAAACAACAGCATGTTACCTTGTAAAAATATAGCTGTAGTTATGCAGCTGTTTGTCAGTAACTTACTGTAGATTTATATTTATGTTATTTATGTGCAACAGTTTGTTTAAAGTTAAATGAACATTAAACATGAATAAGTCTTTGTCTTTACAGAATAACAGCATGCAAAGCATTCTGGAAACCAATCCCCAACCTTTTTCTGTTTTTAGACTTGTTGATTTTTAATGTACATTTAACTTTGAACAAACTGTTGCCAGTAAATAACATACATTTAAATCTGTAAAAAATATTCTTACTGTAATTTCTAAAGAATATTTACAGTGTAAGATATGTCAGGGCAATATTTTTTTTTTAATGAAGGCAGCTCAAACATGCATTTTAGTCTGGGACTAGGATAAGCCTTGTTCAGAAAACCGCCTCTTAATAATTATTTAATTTTGCACATTATTTTTTTGGGGTGAATAATATGATATTTATTTAAATGTGTGACACATTTGCAAACACTTATAACCAAAGTGACTTACTGTGCATTTAAGTTCAGCGTATCGGATCAAACCCATAAGTTGATGAAAACACAGTGGTAGCTCTACTATATCCAATCTGCTACTCTGAATTCTCAAAGAGGGGTCACACAATACTTCAAGATCTATTTACTTATATTCAGACTAATTCATCCCTTACTTGGTGAAAACTCATTACAAAAAGTCATTAGCAAATAAGTTTAGCAATAAGTAACCAAATAATAATGTGTGAGCTTTTGACTTAATTCAAAAAGCACAAAATTTAAATGCTGCATGTTTTCTAGTAGGGATGCTAAACAATTAATCGCGATTAATCGTTAGCAGAATAAAAGTTTTTGTTTACATCACATATGTGTGTAAACTGTGTATAATAAATATGTATATATATATAAATATGAACACATTCATGTATAATTTTAAGAAAAAAAATGTATATCAAGTATTTATATTTATATATAATATAAATTATACATAAATATACAAATGTATATACACATGTAAACATTTCTAAAACATATAGCCTACATGCATGTGTGTACATTTATTTATACAAAGTTATTATACACAGTTCACACACATATATGATGTAAACAAAAACTTTTATTCTGCTAACAATTAATCGCGATTAATCGTTAAGCATCCCTATTTTCTAGTGTGCCTAAAATCTTGTGTGACCCTATTTGTGTTACTCTACATGTGTATATTAATGGTTTCTTTTAACATAACCGTTTCACGTGTGCTTTGAGTGATACAAAATTATTATTAGGGTTTGTTTTTAGTTTTAGTATTATTAGCATTTGTTTAGTGGAAGAAACCTTTTGTTAAGTCCAAATCAAAGATCAAACATTAGACAGTGATGCTTCCACAGTTGTAACTAATGAAGATGCACATTGTTACAGGAACATGTGTTCTGAGAGCAGACAAAGGCCTGCAGGGATGCGCATTTCATGCGACATAGGTGCATGCTTGTCCTGTCAATCAAGACCTATTGAAGTAAGGAGAGAGACAGACGCACATAGCGAGAGAAAGCAAGTACACAGCAGTTTTGCCTGGCTCTTCTGTGGGGACCTGCTGCTTCTTTCTCATAGCTGAAGGATTTGCAATGCGTGTGTGTGTGTGTGTGTGTATGTGTGTGTGAATTAGATGCAGTGGTTTTGGCAAGATTCCATGTTTACTGTAAGCTTTCTCCTTGTTTATTTGAGCGTGCGTCTCATTGTTGCTCTTGTTCTTGATGGCGGGTTTGTGGTAACAAGGAGGGCCATTTATGGTTGGCAACAGCTGCAGAAGAGCTCCCTCTACATGTGTTTGTGTTTTTGCTTTTGTGCATGTATAGTTTTTTTTTTTTTAGATACGATGATAGGAAAAGAACTATGACTCGCATATTTAAAAAAGACACAGGAGAAGATAAATGCATGTTTCAAACTTTAATTGAATGTCACTACTTTTTAGCTGTAAGTGAACCAAACAACCAAAGCAACATACATATTTTGCTTTTTTAAATGGTGAAATCCTGGCAAAAATAAATAAATGCATACATACATAAATAAAGAATTATACACAATAAAATTATACATTATACAAATAGCATTTGACATTCAATAATCATTGCCATTACAGTAAAACACAAAAACAGAATTGTCTACTAAACTGCTAAAGGTACAGTAATCTCAAACTGATTTAATAAGTCAATGAATTCTTCTTGATCTCTGACAAATTTGATGATCCATTATAGACAGATGTTTCCATAGGTTAAACATAGTAGTTTGCTGCCCTCTGGTGCTTAGATCATATGTTGCAAACTGCAATGTAATGCTTTAATAGGCAATACAACATTCAATATATATTGGCCTTTTGTGGTTTTATGTCTGTTGTTATTGTAGAACGGAACGAAAATTAAATGTTTTAAAGTTGCAAAAAAATCAAATTGAAACAAAGTAACTAAAAAAAAAAGTAAATAAATGTGTGGTCTTTTAAAAATGTACAGTGTATTATTATCTGAATGATTAAAGATAATACGTGTTTTAAGTGATATCTTGGATACACGTTTTTGTCACTTTAAAGACTGACAGAAAACTTTATGTCAGACAGACCACTACCGCATCCTTGTGGACTGAATAGAAAACTATCACTAGTATAGTATTCACTACGCATACATTGTATCTAGGCTACCTGGGGGACAATTGAACTTCTGTCCAATAAACTATGTCGTGCTTTTTTATTTTAATATGATTATTTATTTGAAGCGAACTTCACTCAAAACTCTATGATGTCTTAACTTATAAAAGTTTTCGTGTTAATCCTTTTTTAGACTTGGTTCATAGTTGAGTTAATTTACAGCTTAATCACGAGTATCAAAACTTCCAAAAATGACGCTTTCCCAATTTTTAATGTGGCATTGGAACAATACAAAAGTAGCTGCTTTTCAGCATTGATCGTCTGTACTGCCGTGACCCGGATTCGAACCGGGGTTGCTGCGGCCACAACGCAGAGTACTAACCACTATACGATCACGGCGAGCTATCTGAGCAGCTGTGCGCCACCGCTCTATTCACAGGAGTCTAACGTTAATCATATTGATCATGCAAATGCTTCATTTATTTCTGTGTAAACTCAGTTTTATTTTATAAACAGTATGGTATCGTTTGGTGCGAGTGTAGTAATAATCTGCAGACAAATACTTTAATAAGACACGTGGTGGCTTTTTGTTAAGTCAAAGTTTTCTCAAAAACTTTATCAGCGTTTCATGCATTGCGTGGACATAGCTACGTCACGAAAAGCGACTGGCTTCAATCATCGGTGGTCTGAACTCACCAGAGTCAAATTCTGGTCTTGTTATTAAACTTACAAATTGAACAGTTTAATAATTATGAACGAAACTCGTGTAGTGTACGGATAAGCTGACAGGTAGGTACTAGATCATTTGTTTTTTGGGACAAGGGTGCGAATGAGAACACCTCAGTGAGGTCACTGGCTTGAGCTGCACTGGGGTTTACCGTTCTCGCACAAACACAATTGTTAAAACAGGCTGCAGGTTTATGTGGGTTCTGGATGAGGTTTAATCGAATACCCCAACCCTTACACACTACACTAATTTGATTATCATAGCCTGTTTGCAGTAGAGGCCTCCTTATACAATAATTTTTTGGCCGGGGGTTGAGATGGTGCTTTGACCTCGTGGCGCAAGAAAAATTAATTTAGGCCTAACGTTACCTGACAATGTATTATATCACGCTACTTAATAATAATAACACTATTATATTATATTATATTATATTTTATTACATTATATTAGCCTAACATGAATACGAATTTCATGAAAAATCAACAACCGTACCTCACTTTACATGTTTTGAGATTGCATCTTACTGTGAATTTCATGTGACATTACACAGGCTTTTTAATTAAAGTGCTAAATATAACCTGTCAAATGATGTAACCTGTCAAATTATGTAATGTTTGATGAAGCGATATGATTTCCCAATAATAAATTCAAATGTGTGTAGACTAAAGTTGTGAATAGCAAAACCCCAAGGTGTTAAACCCATTTTTTCAAACTCAGCTGCACAGATGCACAGACCTGCAGCTTTTAATGGTTAGGCTGGTTGCAAAGAGAAGCAGTGTTAACCTATTTGTATACTACCTTGACATTTTCTGCAGACTGCGATGAATGACTTAAAAATCTACTCTATAAATGACTTCATAATTAAATTGTTCATTACTTAAAATTCGTCAGTTTAAGGCAATTGTATTTATTAAATTTTTTTTATCAAATAGGCAAATTTAGAAATTCTACCAATTTATAGAATGAGGGCGTTAGGCTTATATAAAATACAAAGGCTTTCATTACTTGTCTTACTATAAAAACTTTGTCCCATTCTTGCACTCCTTAGAGAAAACTGACGTGCAAATGAGGCACTGCTTGTCTTTAAGCCCTAATTAAATTAGCAGTGCACCCCTTTGTTGCGCGTTTAACAGATTTATGATCGATTTATATGGCGAAACATTTTAATGCGTGGTAAAAATGTAATCAAAAAGCAGCATGCGTCATCGTTTTGTATTTAATAAAAACATTTTAAAAAACTGATCTGTTGATAGTTTTATTAATAAATATGCACGTTGGGAACAACAATGTTTGTGCATTAAAAAAATAGAATATTAATGTAGGCCAATTACTGATCGTAAAATTCACTTTAAGAACTCGAGGGAGAGATACTAAAGAGAAACATTCCAGCATTCCTAACCTGTGAAAACTCGTGATTTTATCTGAGTCCAGGTTTTCTTTACATCCTTGGGTAAAACAGAATCGGAATTTTACTGATAATTTCTAAAAACCCCTATTACGGAATATCGCCTGATGTTTGTTCTCAGTACATGCATAACGTGCAGGTAAATCGATGATTTATGACTCGAAAGTGTGGCGTTGAAATGCCTTGATAGTCTAACTTACTTCTGTATTTAAAATGAGAACTTACGTCGGAGTATCGAGGTTCTCTGCGCACACACCACACACAGGCTATCCAAACTCATAAAACGTGACAGCCACAATTGAACGAAATAAAAAAAATATATCCAAAAGGACAACAATCCATATGGGTTAATTCATACAAATATTTGCGCTAATGGTGATTTACAGTCCCAGCTTGACAAAGTTTAAGCCTAAGAATTTGCAGCCCCTTTCGCTTCATTTCGTATCACACTCCACCTACTCGATATAATGCTCCAACAAGCCGTGTGTTTGTTTTTACAAGTGTGATATTGTAAACCAAGACTCGTAAGAGTCATTTATCTTCAAAAACTGACGTGCGTCTTTCACTTTACCGTTTCGTGTTGGGCACCACTACGGACAGAGTCATAAACCAAAATGAACTTCGTACACTGATAACTTGTATCTTGTAGCGCATGTGCTACAAAATTACAACTCAAGCTTGTGTGGATGTCAAAAGCAGCACGCTGCAATGTGGGTGAAAAGATGTATGTATCATCTTGATACAAAAAATAATATAACAGCATAAACCACGACATGTTATTTTAATTAAGTTACAGTAAAAAAGCCCACAACGAAATATCGAACCAATTAACAACAATACCATAATTTATTTAATAAGCAGGCTGCCTCATATCGATTGATTTTTTTATAGATTCATCTATAAGGGGCCGACAAAGTAAAATGAAAAATCCTTTGGGTGTCTGAAGAGAAATTAGAGTAACATAAAACTAATATATACTGCAGCATTTATGTAACAATAATCATAAATTCCACAAAATAACAAATCATTTATATTCATTATTAAGGTGTTTATGGGTAAAGAGATTATTTCATTTTATTTATTAAGACTGCATGTGACATAAATTCTACATTTATTATTACTCTCATTTATCTTGTTGCCTGTGTGTCAGTTTGCTAATAACCAAATTGAAAACATGCTGATATTAACGTGCGTTTGACTCGTATGGTGTTGAATTCGTGTATGTAACGGTGGTGCTCTGTTCTGGATCAATGCCATCATTGTGCTTTCTAACAGTGCTGTCTTTCTTTGCACTGACAAAATCTTAACAATGTTTCAGAACATAGATAGCCTATATATCCACTGAATTAAAGATGGCATGTATATGACAATATTATAAAAACTATTGTTTTAATGCAAAACTAGTTTAAATGCTAAACAAGAGTGTAAAGAGCAATAAAACCAGGACACACGGAAACATTAGTACGAAGGAAAGCAAGCGATTTATATATCACCCTTTTAAAAAGACAAAAATTAAAATGTAGATTTTGTTTTTAATTTATTAAAAGAAAAAAAAAACTTAAAAAAAATCCATACATTTTTTTAGTAGCACACATCAGGAATGTGACCTAACTTCAGCCACTATCTCTTTTCGGTCGGTCTTGCTTTGATGGGACTTGGTCAATGTTAATATGCAAATAGTGACACTGCCTGCCGAGCGGAAGTGAGGGGCCCAGGGCATGGAACGCAGAGCGTAGCGTCGACCAATCAGAAACGAGGATGTTTTCCAAATGCGCAGCTACGTTTGACTGCTGCGAGCAACAGCGACGACAGACAGAGGGAAAGTAAAAGCGCAGACCTTCCCACTTCTGAAAACTCAGCCTATTCTGGACCGCGTTCAACTCAACCACCAAAAAGCTATCCAAAAAGACTGACTTGCAGAGGAAGGACGAGAAAAAAATATCAGAGGTGCTCGCTGACTTGATTTTGCCGCCTGTCTGCCAAGAATTCTCTTCCGGTGTTCATTTTTGTAAGCACTACAACGTGAAAAGACAAGGAAAGAGAAAAAAACAAAAAAGCACACATTTTTGAACTTGAGACATGTGAACGTACCGGCTTCAGTTTCATCCGGCCTCCAGGAAACCCCTTCAGTTCCATGCAGTACAGTGCAATGGTACGTTATAATGGAAAACACTGTGTTACTAACATTTGTGAATATTGTTTCTCGAGTTACTGTGTTGCGCGTTTGTAACTTCAACACTATAGCTTTTATAGCCTTCAAGTCTGACTGGACGAGGCACTTGCTCGGTGAAAATGAAAGATGTTAGATTGTTTATGTCATGTATTGGCAGGCGTCCTATATGGGTCATATCATTGTGTCAGAAGTTGGTGGCAGAGTTTGTGCCTACGGAGATCCGCTCTTGGCATGATTCCTGCGTGTTAGCTAAAACTCTCCCTCTGTTGAATAAGCAGTGCACTTTGGCACGGTGCAGTAGCGTGAATACCTGAACAAGCTGTGTTGATATTTACTCTTGTCACCATTTCACACAGTTCTCCCTTCATTGAAATGCTTGTCTGGTTTTACATAATGACATTCTCTGTCAAAGTCTATTAAGTTTTTTATGAGACTAATGACACTTGAGCATATATAGCGTACATTGTGCACGAATAATATCACTTTAAGTATATTCGAACTTTAAAAAAACGTTTCAAGCCCATAAACCCTTTTATTGTTTATGAAAGTATTCAGAGTCAGACTTCATTTTGCTCCGATAGATTCATGTCCTTTATAAAGTCATAGTTGATCGCTCGTGAGTTTCAAAGTTGGACAGAGGGGGTGGGCTTTGACTTTGACACAAGATGCCGGTGTAACATTATGGGAATCATTATCTGTCCTGCAAAAAAACAGCCCTGTGCTCATCTCTCCTGATAGATTTTTTTAAAGCTGGAGGAATGTATAATGTTTAGAGTTATTTTGCATAGTGTAATCTGCAGGCCCAAACTTGCAATCACATCATAAATAAGCCTTTGTGCTTTCTTGTTAATGCAGTTTATCTTTCCCTGAACGTTTACATGTCCTGTAAAGTAGGCTATAATCATAGTCAAAATGAAATTTAATAATAAAAAACATGGTCAGTGAAAAGGCTAACCATTGTGTATTTGTTTATTAATCTTCTGAAAACCAATAATAATAGGCCAAATTGTTCTCATTTGTATTTGAAGGTGTCAGCAAAAATCTTTGTCCCGTACTGTATTGTGCTCGCACTCTGCGCTGCGCCCCATTGACATAGTTTTACATGCTCGCCTCATGCACGTATAATCATTGCACTTCGGATAAAAGTGGGAAATTGCTTGAATCTTTGTCAATGTTATGCTTTGAGGTGCAGTCGAGGTGGGCTGGAGATATGGGATATGCGTTTGCTGGAAGAGGAGGAGTATGAGTGTGTAATTAAAGGGGGAAAATCTTCAGACTGATTTGTTAGGCTCCAAGACTAGAGGGTGTTACCGGCTCATATTTTGTCAAGTTTGAAAAGCAAACATAAGATCAGAAATTAGGCGCCTTCAAGTTTTCATATTGCACGTGCGGTATTTTTTTTCAAGATTCATCTTTCAAACTATCTCCTTTTGTTCAGCTGCGATCTCAGATCAGTCGCAGTGGATGCGTCTAGATCCACTCGCTTTATAATCTGCTCTTAAATAGTCGTCCGGATCGGTTCAATGCTCAGTGTGGGATCTCCAGTTCTTCTCCATTGCCGGATAAGCCCGTGTGTTTTTTGAATGAGGATATCAGGTCTTACTCAGACGTGCACGGAGCAGCACGAGCTCTGAAGAATGAACCGATAATATCGTTCGTCTGCGATATCCTTCAGGACTTTGATAACCGCGCGATCTGTTTGCTTAGGCGGACACATGATGTATTCGCCGATTTGCTTAACACAGGTATTTATTTTAAATGTATTTTATAATTTGAGTAGGTCATTGCTTTTACTTGTTACAGCCTATGTATATTTTCCAATGTGCTTTCAAAAAAATCTTATTTTAGATGCGCGTTTATTAAAGTTTAATGTCGCATTTGAACAACTTATTCGGTATTTGTACAAAAGGCCTTTGGGAAAATAAATCCGCGAGGGAATATATTTAATAGTTAGACTTAACTGCAACCCGAATTCTGTTGTCCGTTTAAAAGCGCTTTTGTTTAATATGTGATTTTTAACTTTATGCATTAAAGGCTATGTGAATGCAAAGAACCCCGCGCGCAGTGTTTGACACAACACAGATCGCATAAGTGCAGTTAAACAAGCTTATTTGAATAACTGCTGTACAGCCTAACGTTATCATCAGACCAAAGTTTATTCAAAACCTAATCCAACTTTATTGATATTTTAAAATCAACTTGTGTGATAAAATACACGTCATTCGTTTTATTAATGTTTTTGATCTTTATGAATTATGGATTATATTAATGTATACGCTTTTTCAAAGGTAAGGTAAAGACAGTGAGTTTGAATTTACCGTGCGAGAAACTCACTGTCTGAAGCTCATCAGTTTTTACGTGCTTTAGTTTGTCTTGCATGGGAGCTCCTCTTACAGAGTGAATTAAGATGAAAACAATGATAAGGTTTGATTCAGCGTTTGGACAGAGTCCGCCGGGTTTGGCTGACACAATTTTACTGTTTATATTTTACTTGGCATGAGAGAGTGATTGACTGAGATATGGTAAGTATACAGAGCAGAGCTCGATCCTGCGCGGCCCACAGCCTACTGTGCTTTCCTACACCTTTAATATGTATTTTTCAAACTTTTAACATCAAAAATCTTATGAGATTGGCCTAAATAAGATTCCTAACAAACATGGAAATATAGTTTATTATTATGCAATTATTATTATGAAAACAGATTAGTGTATTGTGTTTTATTTTACATTTCTTTTTTAGGCCTGTCAGGACGTTTATTTTTAATTTTAGATTTATGTATTTCTATATCTATTATAATAATAATAATTATTATTATTATATTGGAACAACAAACGTTTATATAGCAAAATCACAGATTTTTAAAGATAATAAGTTAAATATTGTAATTTGAAATTACTGAGCATTCTTAAAGTCAAATATCAGGCTTATAGTCCATTTATTTTAGTTTTTTGATTTGGTTTATTAAATGTATATTGGACACAATTGATTGAATAGAGCTTATTGGATACTGCCTAATTCTCAATGTGTGTTTAGTTTTGTTCAAAGAAATTGTGTGATAATGAACAAATTTAAGTTGTGTTGGGGTGTAAAGTGAATAAGATATTTAAATATCTTAATTAAACTTGTTTAAATAACCTAACAATAATATGAAAATATTAATCATCTGATGTTTTGTTTAAAAAATGCTTTGTTAAAAGTTTTTTTTAATAAATTGACTACACGGCATACTGAGAAAACTCACACTCTTCGGTGAGTTGAATTTTTTTCCTGCAACACGCACCATTGCAAATTTTTGAGTGAAGGTTTGCACAAACATTCCTAAGTTGTGTCTTTTTTTGGTTTTTATAAAGTGGTTGAATGTGGGCTATGTGTGTGGGATTGTCATAGTGTGGGATTGTCATAGAGATACAGGTGTGCTTGTTGTGGTTTTCCAAAAAGCTGTCACCCGTCTGCACGCAGAACAATATGTGGTTGCCCCGATCCATTCATATCAGTTCTTGTTCATATTTCAGTATAGCAGTGGAAACATACAGAAATGTTTGCACAGTGTGTCTCTTCGATGTCAGTATCATGAGATATTTCACACAATACTCTTTAATTTCTTTATACCTTATTTTCTTAAACATCCCCGTATACTGTGCAAACCTATGCAAATTTGTTTTTCACACTCTTTTGACCATTAAGGAGCAGGATCTGGTTTTATTTATTATATTGTAAATTTTATAAACAAAGTTTTTATCAGTTTTACATTTGTAAAAAAGTGCATTTTGATATTTTTTAACATTTTTGAATATATAATTTTCTCTTCCTGGGGTGATGAGGAGATTATATGTGTGGAAATACATTGAGCAAATGTTACTCAGTGGTCTGTAAAATTGGCAACTGCATTTGCTCAATTTGTAGTGTAATGCTACATAACAAGTTGGGGCATAAGACAAAAAAAAGGCTAACACTGAATATGACAAGTTTGAATTAACCATGCAGCGTATTCGAGGAGTCAGACTGCTTGAGTTTTTCCTTGCTTTTTTATTGCCACTTTTACCAAATGGCTCTGGGAACTGAAGAATCTGTCTTTTGTGCCAAGATGCCATTTTCATTGTCCATCTTGGTTTGATTTTGAAGGGGCTTAAAATAATTGCGGTACATTAATGCTTACAAATTAAATAATTCCCAAGGAACGCTAGCACCTCCTTAAAGTGAAAAGATTGAAAGCTTCTTGCTAAAGGTGTAAACTTGACCCCCTCTCCCCAATTTTTACTTTTATTGTTCCCTTTTTAGTTAAAGCCTTAACTTATTTCTGGCTTTGAGATGCTTTATATTCTCATTTTAAGACAAAAGACATGTCTCCATTTGTCTTGATGTCTTTGCATGTGTGGTTGATGGTCATGTGGTCAGCTGTCCTTGTCAAAGGCATTTGGTGGCTCTCTATAACATATACCAGGACTCCCAGAGGTTCTGCGGGTCTCTGTAGTACGGTCTGTTTCAGGAATGCTGGACGCTTTGATAAGAAATCTGGAAGTATGGGGGGTGCATGCTCTCCTGTGCCAACACACGGACTGGTGCTTTGAGTGGAGATAGAGACGGAGCAAGCGAAAGAAGGGGGGCAAAGAGAGTGAGAAATAGAAGGGAGTGGGAGATTGGTGATTCTGTAACTGTCTGCTCTTTGCTGGCACGGGCAGACGCGGTAAACAGTGGCATCCTTTTTCTGTGCGCCTCCAACACCTGCAGGCAGGCCAACGCAGCCTGCATTCGAAGTGGAAATGGTAGATGAACATTTTTAATCAACATTTTTGAAACTTGTTTATAAAGACTTTAGTGCTTAAAAGTTGGTTTAAATGTTAAACTGGTGTCCTTGTAATTGATATTTGCAACTGTATATTTTGGACATGCTTTTGTGGAGGTGTCACTTTTTTAGCTTCTTATAAGCAGTTTTTGTTCGCAGTGCTTTCTAACCATATTTTCTCCGTTTTGTTTTTGGCCGCACGGCCCTTTGGCTAATTTAGGCAAGAACTCATGCCAAAAGGTCTCTTCTGCTCCTGCAAATTTTTTTAATTTTCCCTCTGTCTCTCTTGCTCTCTTTCCTCAGGATGAGTTTCATCCCTTCATCGAGGCGCTGCTCCCTCATGTGCGTGCCATAGCCTACACCTGGTTCAACCTGCAGGCGAGGAAACGCAAGTACTTCAAGAAGCACGAAAAGCGGATGTCCAAGGACGAAGAACGTGCGGTGAAAGACGAGCTGCTCAGCGAGAAGGCCGAAATCAAGCAAAAGTGGGCATCCCGTCTCCTGGCTAAGCTGCGCAAAGACATCCGGCAGGAGTACCGGGAAGACTTTGTGCTCAGTGTAACGGGCAAAAAGCACCCGTGCTGCGTACTCTCCAATCCCGACCAGAAGGGCAAGATCCGGAGAATCGACTGCCTGAGGCAGGCTGACAAAGTGTGGCGGCTGGACCTGGTGATGGTCATCCTGTTTAAAGGGATTCCGTTGGAGAGCACGGACGGGGAGCGGTTGGTCAAGTCACCGCACTGCACTAACCCAGCGCTCTGCGTTCAGCCCCATCACATCACCGTCTCCGTGAAAGAGCTGGACTTGTTTCTGGCATACTATGTCCAGGACCAAGGTAAGCGTTTGAAAGGGGGAACATTTTTTTTTTTATATACAAATGGCATAAACAAAAAAGTTTAATTCAGTATATTTGGGTACGTTTAGTTAAAAGTACAATTTTACATTTGCAGACTTATTCAGCATTTGCAGGAGATGTGTTTGTAAATAAAAGATGTGAAAGTAAATACAATTTCCTAGCTCTGGAAATGCTCTCTGTTTGTTAGAAAAATCTAGACATAAATTCCCACGCACTACCTTTTAAGAATTTAACATGGCATAAAATTAACATTAGAACTAAACATTCAGAGTAGATAATAAATTTTTATTGCATTTTTTGTATGTCTTTCCTTCTTTTAGATGTTATTGATTTTCCTGTTCCAGCCAATTTTATCGGTCTTCAACACTATTTTGTATTATGCTCTAGCATGCTATTTTTAACACAACAAAAAATATGTCTTTTTATAACTATTATAATTTATTAACATTTATTCATATAGCAAACCCTAGACAAAAATAGCTACAACCAAAACTTTTCTTTGATTTTGAATGTTTTCTATTTGAAAAGTATTTTAATATCTTATTTTACCATGTTTTAAAAATAGCACCTATTTGAGTATCATAAATAATGTTTTTGGCACACTATTTAAGCGTGTATGTCAATGTTTTCAAAAACACTTGGGCTATTGTCAGGCATGGCACCTCCATTTTGTGAAACTGAAGTGCCAGGGTAAGCAGAAGGCAGAGCGGGGGACACAATAATGGTTGCCACTGGCATCATGGTTGGCATCTTTTTTGTCTTTGTAAAATGGCGTGCATTCGCCTATCACAGTGTAGCTATCACATTGTATGTAAAGAGCTAAATTAATTAATACAAATTAGCCATTGTTATCTTAAGCATTTTTTTTGTCATATAAGATGGATCATAACATGTTTAGCATCTGAACACTCATAGTTTGTTCACATCAGTGTATTAATTTTAAACCCTTATATGTGTATAGTTTGATCTTGGTGGCTGACTGATGTTAAACAGCTCAAATCATTAATTATATTTTTCCTTTTTATTAATCTAATATAGTCAAAAAATATAAGAGGCTATTGAGCAACTAAATACTGGGTTTTCTGCTAGAGACTCTCTGTGGCAATTCGGCATGTTTTGCTTCTAGTATCCAGTGCCCATCTCTAAACAATGCCCTCGCATTGTGCCAGTGTACCCAGGGCGGCCATTTTGTTAGCGTTGTGCCAGGAGAGTGCCAGTGACTGAGGATGGCGGTTGGTATCAAACCCTCTTTGTCTGCTTGCTGCATGCCTTTGATTCGTTAGTTGGCATCCGCAATGCAGTTGGCACGGAGGAAAGTTTTCTGACAGCGGCGGATCGACAGATGCTTTATTCATAAAATAAAACTAATAAAAAGACGTAATATTTAAAGCAAAGGGAAATCTTTACCCACATCATAAAGGAAATTGTGGCTTGTGGTCTGTGGCTGTGAATTGAAAGTGTAAATCGAGTTCTCCACTCAGGGTCAGCAAATTTTTGACGCTGGTATGCCAAAAGGACATCGTAAGGTGATTACCAACCAAGCATTTAATTTCTTTACAGCAATTGTGTCTTTTCTCCCAATAACATAGCTAGACACAACAAGTGTTCTGTCCTTAGTAATTTGTTTCATGATCTGGTTTGAATTTGAAGGTGTTTCGAAGCTAACCGCGGCACCTGGCATCGGTAGAGGCATCAGACACTTTGCCTCAGGTTTATGGGCAAAGGCTTAGAAGACTCGCCAGTGTTTGCAATAGCACCTTAGTAAATGCCCATTGAAAAGGTGGTGGAGAGGACAGGAATGAGGGGCGGCAGGCTTGTCGGTGGGCATCGTGCCATGCCCTGCCTCTGTGCTTCTCCAAGCCTGGCCATGCCATTGTGCTTGTGCCTGAGCTGTTCAGCTTCATTCTCTCGTAAAATGATTATAACATTATCAAGATCACAGTTGTTCAGTTAAACAGAATTCAGTGCACCGCTTTTAATGTAGCATTTCTGAGCGAATGCATTTAAATTAAATCCGTTGTGTGCAATTGGCTCACTTCCATTTGTGTGATCTGTTACAGTATTTTATACTTGTTTGCTTTGAAAAACAATTTTGCTTTGAAGCCATTTAGGTAAATGTTGCATGGATTATTTCAGCTATTGGAATTCTTTTAATTCCTTGCTAGCTTTGCAAGTCAAGTCTGAACATGTGAGGTGATGCTCATTTTACTCATAAATCAAAACACATACTTACCAGGCCACATTTTAGATAAAGTATGTGAATAATGTTATAGTTGGAGATGTGTTGTTTTAGTTTGTGCTAGGCTTTAAAGTATATGACAGAACAGACTGAACATATAAACTGTCAGAAAAAAATGGTTTCAAGCTGTTAGTGGGGCAGTACCTTTTTAAAAGATCCTAATTTGTACCCTTTAGGTACAGATATCTATACATTTGGTTCCAATATATTCTAATAGTTACCTTTTAAGGTAGTAATATGCACTCTTTGGTGCCAATATTTACCTTTGAGTCACTGTATGAGCTCTTTAGGTGTAAGATGTCTTTATTGAAAGGGTACCGCCTCCATGAGAGCTAGGGATCATTTTTGCACCATTTTTTATGTAATTTTGAAATAATTTTTGTTCAATTTTTTTTATTTCTGATTTAGCCTATGCTATTGATATTCTGTCCCACTCTCGAATATGTTGGTAACGTTTAGCTCAGTGTTTAGATTTTCTTTTTAAACATGTGACACAATTTATTTAAATAAACACAAAACCGCCAAAACAGCAGTTTTAATTAAGTGCAGTTTCAAGCCTAACATAAATGTTTACATTTGTCTGACAGTTGGTTTGTTTCAAATATTTAACTCTCATTTTTATTAAACAATATAACTAAAACAAAGAAATTACCAATCAGTATGTCCCCCAAAGCAAAGCTCCAACTTTCTATCAACATAAAATATTGTGGGTCCATGTTACTGTCGCAAGCACTTTTTGGGGGGAGACCGAGCCTGTGTTACTAAAAAACCAGAACCAGCGTTACACAATCGCAAGAGCTTGACACGGCAATAACATTGTAAAGGTGTCACGAATGTTTATTTTGGTCTCCTGTGAACTCGCCAGTGTTTTATTAGCTGATTTTCTGGTGTCGAGTGAATTGTATCTTATTTGTTCGACCATGTAAGAGGGCTCTGTTTTACGACTATGGGACTTAGCTTTTGGCCCCCGTGTCAGGACCTCCGCTAAAGATATGGAAGGTGTCATGTGAAGTTTAATTGAGCACAACAGATCTTTGAAAACAAGGTGGCGGCTCGCGGCGTGTGGGAGCAGGTCAGGGGGTCGTTTTGGGGGGCACCTGGACCCCCGGCTCACTCGTGACCTGTTGTTGTCTGGGTCAGCAGTGCGGTTGCCAGCTCCTTGAGAAGAGCTGGTCATTCATCAAACTCCCTCTCTCGACTTGCCAAAACCCCCAACACGCAAATGCGCGCACGCACACACACACTGAGTTCCCATTGAGCCTGTGTGTGTGTTCTGTAGAGGAGCTGTTTGCTCCTAGTTTTCCAGCTGGCTGAGTATACGGCATGGCCAGGACTAGCCACCGTGACCTATAGGTTACGACCCCTGTCAGTGACGTACAACTTGTGGTTTCTCCACTTTCACTTTTTTCTGTCTGTCTGTGTCTTATCTGTTACTCTCTGTCCCTGATTTTTCGACACTAGAATCTTTTTAGATACATGTATACTCATTCTAGGGTTGTGTAATTATTGAGTTGGTTTAAAATATGGCAAACATAGTGGATTTCCGAAAGTAACAGGACTCGCCTCTTTGAAAACTTCATTAGTAAATGGATGCCTATGTCAGATTGCATCGCATCAAAAATGTTCTCAACTTTTGCCCTCTTTCACAAACCCTCATGTTTTCCTCATTGTTAGTGCGCTGAACCATTCCTATTGGCAAAATTTTTTGACGCAGTACAGTTAAACTGTAGTGTGCGATAATGAGAATTAAGGGACAGCTGGCAGAGATGCAATACACACACAAACCCTTTGACAATTTGAGGCCCAAACCGAATCTTTTAGGAAAATCGTCACAAGCGTATAGAACAGAGCTACAGTGCTAATCGTTTCCAGCGAGCCCATGTGGCAGAGGCGGTCATAAGTTTGTCTTTTGGATAGAAACAAAAAGTGATCAGCACATTCACTCGATGGCCCGCGGCTACTGACTGGCTCCCAAAAATCGGTACAGATGGTCTCTTTTTCGCTTCCTCTCTCTCTTATGAACAAGGCATTTGTTGGTGCTTTGCTTTCAAAAAGGACTACAACATGCACGACTTGGTTTCAGTTGTAGAAATGAAAGGCAATAGCTTCTGTTTGATGTTTTAGTACACTGGTGTACCGCCACATTAAACATAAAGAGGGAAAGAGAAGGAGAGAGGGGGCGGTGAAGGAGCAGTGAAAGGATTTGCCACTACGACTTCAATCCAAACGATAATCTTAGTGGCCTGTGGGTGTTGTGAGTGCTTCTCTGCCGAGTTTCCTCCGATTAAAGAGCCCGAATGAGTAAAACACACATTTGTGTATTTTTCCTCTCTTTTTTATAAAAGAGAGGGATTAAACAGGTTTTTATTTGAGAAAACCCCTTTTCTTTAGCTGCTGCTTTCTGAAGTACGTAAGCTGTAACGTTATAGCGGCGTATAGAGCGGAATGAATGTCGGGAGGCTCGTGCAAGCTGTTGAATGCCAGAGCAGAGATAAAGGCAGACATGTGCTGGCCTTATTTAACCTCTACCATCCATTTGGTTTTCTTTGGTGGAACTTGATCTCCTGCTCAAAGCAACCGAACAGTAAGAGGCCATCTGATCGCATCCCGCTTAAAAGACTTTATGATGTAAGCATCGCAGGAATGCAACTGAAAACATTCGGATCCGCTTCGGTACTGCAGACAAATCTACCGTACAAATCTACAGATGCAGCTGTGATCTCATGGTGGCTCTGCGTTGAGCGAGATGCGGTTTTGTGCTGAGCATGCAGTGAAGTCTGAGGCCGCAGTGCTGATTAGTATGCTGCATGGCCGGCGGTGACTAGCTCATGCAAAAGCCATAACCTATCGAACACATTCCCTTAGTCTAATCCATTTAGAGCTCCCTGCAGCTCTCAGGCCTCCCTTATTGATTTCCCCCTCCCTCTGAAACTCTCTCTTGTCCTCGGTGTCTTTCTATCTGCCCCGCTGTTGGTTAAATTCAGAGGTGTAGTGTTACTCCACATGCTGCCGCAAAGGAAACCCGTCTCCATGTGTTCTCTCTCACTATCCCATTTTGCCGTTGAGCCATCTTATAGTCTGTGTCACAAGTTTAATTTTCTTTTTTTCAGAATTCACAACTTTAATGTCCTTTTTCAGAATCTTTTAATTCTTTCTTGTTTCACTCTCCCTTCCAAGATGCATTGTAGATTTCAGAAACCGATCTCATAAGTTTGTGCAAACAAATTTGTGTGTGCATTGGAGAGTGTATTTGTGGAGCTGTGTTATCTCCGGGACTATTTGTTGATACCCTCAGGCTTAAGCACACTATAACCTCCTTCGCTTTCTTTCACACACTGTAATGTGTACATAAATCTCTGTGGGTACGAGGAGTGTCGAAAGGTCTGTGCAACAGCGTGGGTTTCGCTTCACTTTAGTATATGCGAGTGTGTGGTCGGGAGAAAGGGATATTCCCTTTGGAGTGCTTTATCAAAAGTGGTGGAAGCACATAGCTTATCATTAATGTTGACCTGGATGCCAGAATCTACTATCATAAAAAATAGCAAAATGAGCATTCTTTTCAGGGTTCGCAGACTTTTCTGTGTTTCTCTCAATGACTTGCGTAACTCAAAGCTGCTTTTCCTAAACCCCACATCAGTGCAGACAGGGGCTTTGTGAGAACCCATAATGCATTTGTGCTCCCTGGGGCCTTCTTGACAAGAGAACCAGCATAAACCCCTCCTTTCCTTCTATGTGTTCTTTAAATGAAGATGGATGGCCCCATCCTCCCTTACTGTATCTCACTGTATGGGGTGTCTGGATCTCCTGCCCCAACACCCCCTCCTCCTCTCAATTCCAGGACTGGACCAACACCACCCCATAATGGCCTCTTCTCCACTCTTCCATCAATCCAGCATGCTTATCACATAGCTGCGCCGATGGAGATCTTCCAGACGGCGAGAAGCAGACAAAAGAGAAAGTCAGAGGGGGTTTAGGGTTAAGGTAGTGGAGGAACCCATATTGAAACTGCAAGACCTGGGGAGCTGGAGAGGGCAAGAGACAGACATAAAGAAAGAGAGTGAGTCTGGATTCCTCCGTTGTGGGACAGTCGGTTTCTTTCACGTCTGTACGCTGATAGGCGTCCTTCATTAGGGGGACGGCCCGATGAATAGTTGCCGGAGAAGGCCAGAGACAATCGAGGAGGTTGCCATGGGAGACAGTGACTTCTTCCCCCCTTCTGCCCACAGTTGAAGTCTTTTCATGGCAGACAGGATTCAGAGTGATGGCCGTCTCCTCTTTTGTGTGTCTGGTACAGTACCTCCCGCCGCTGAGACGGACGACCCAGAGGTAACCGTGTGGAAGGGGAGGGATGCTATGATGGGGTCATGAACATTTTGTGAATGACTTTTTGTGGATTTACAGTTTCTCCTGTAGAGTTATCCATAGCTTACTGCATCACATGTTTTGTGGAGGGATCTGCCTCCAACATATGTTCAGGGTATTACGTATGGCAGATTTTATTAAGTAACTGATGAGTGCTGTCAACCAAGGACAGGTGTGTGTTGTGTACTGAGCTATGGAATGGTGATGCCCCTTTTTTATTTATTAGTCAGATTTCCCCTGAAAAGGCAATAAAAAGTTAAATCTATCTCTAGATAACAGCTCATTCACTTAGTTGCCATGGCAAGCATTAACAGCAAATGTAAACAATTGTTATATTGTAAATTTGAGTAGACTTTGCCCAACTCACAATGTTGTAAGTTGTAGTCCCTCACATACAGTACAGTCACACAAGTGCTGTAGTTCTCTGTGCTCAGAGGATCATGTGGACATCCTGTGAGGTAAAACAACATTAAAACCAACCCTCAGCAATCATGGGAAAGACAGATGTCAAAACACGCGTGTTCAGTCGCTTTCCCCCAGCGATAATAGCATCCTGTTTTCACACGCCTTCATTGTATAAAGGGAGTTTTTGGGGGTAAAAAAAGAAAAGTCTGGAGAAAGCAAGATGTTCATTCAGTTTATAGATCCAGCAGTAGTCAGATGTAACCCCGCCTGTGAAATCAAGGCCAAGTCTCATAATTTAATTTTGAGAATAGAAGCATCTCAATTTGGATTTTACTTATTGATTTTGCATTGATTTTAATCATGGCCTTACTCAGTCAATATTAAAAATATCAAGGTTATATTTTCACAGAATGTACTTTCCATTATGTAGTATGATTGACAGTAAGTCACACACAAGCACAAAAAAGGCTTTTGCTTATCTTTGTGTCCTTCAAACCCATATGTAGTTTTCTGGAACATACAGTGAAAATGCATGGTGAGCAGTTTGTCAAGCTAAACTAACTTAAGGGATTATTTCCTTTCTACAGATGAACAGAAATAGTCATAGAGTAGTATTAGGTTACTGATTGTGGGTTGTTAGTGCTTGTTAAACCTGATTGCTTTCCCATTAATGAAAATAGTAGCACACGGGTAGTGTGTGTATCCACCTGTCACCAATTGCTGACTTGCTGCTGCTCTTCATTTCTGAAAATGTCTGTTCTTGTCATTTGCCCTATCCTATGACAGCTCAGAGCTGTGGTTTCTGGGAAATTGATGTGTTAAGCACATAGTGTGGTGCAGAACCAGCAGTCGGGCGGTGGTGATTAAACGCACACCGCCGGTAACGGCCGGCTAATGAATGCAGGCCTTTAACGGCTACGTATGTGGCTCATTACAAGAGCATGAACTGAAAGGATATACGCATTGGCTCTGGATTGCTGAAATTTTTCTCAAATTGGTCTTTCTGCTTGGCCCAAGAATCTTGCTGTTGTTTTTTTCCCCTGTTCTCCTTCAACCCCAGTTTGCCTCTCTGACTTTTGTAGAACATCCACCCACCCGCATGCATATTCGCACACACTCACAAAAACGCACACGCTCGCCCACACTTTAGTCCCTAAAGCCTGTATTTAGACAAAATCAGACATACAGCTTTGATAACCACAACTTCGCCATGGCATTCGACAGCACCGCGAGTGTATTTTTGAGCGCAAGCGCTAGGATTGGGTTCCAAGTTCAGCCACAGAAGTTTGTAATTAAGGCTGGTACATGTGCATAGGCCCCGAACCCACAATTACATTATGTTTCTTTCCCAAAATAATAATGTAATGATGCGGTCCAATAAAGGTTGCAGTGCTAGAGAAAGCACAGTTACTTCATCTATGCTGGGTCAAAGATTCACATGTTGCTTTTTTCCTTTCATCGTGTTTGATCATTTAGAAACGAACCGATTTCGATGTTTGGTTTGACATCATAGGCTGTAAAGGAGGAGGCACATAGGACTTGGATACATTATTTGTTTAAAGTAGACTTTTCTATTCAACCACTGGGTTGCAAACAAGTCCTGGCTTTACTGTTACCTGTGATTCTCAAAACATCCCAATCCATATCTGCTAGCTGGAATTTCCTTCATCTCATTCATGTGCCATCTGTGTGAATGCATTCCAATTCATGTGATGGTTTATATTGTCTTTTCTGAGTTCCAGAACAATGCCACCTTTGCTCAGATACTGACACTGTACTTTTGAATCCACGTTAAGAGGGATTAGAGGAAAGTTGACCATTGTTCTCCAGGGAGGATGTGTTGTATTTAGCCTTCCCCTTACATTAACAAATGGGTGATTGCTAAACTGGCGTTTCTAAGTTGTGTGTACTTGCTTGTGAGAAAGGGAAATTGTTTGCGTTTGACAGAAAGAAAGATTATTGAACAACAAATGTTGTCTGTTGACAAAGAGAGTCATCCTGTGCTTTTGGCAGCCTAAAGAACTTCCTTCAGATTGGGATCAGGTCTCTAGATGGCAGATTAGACTTTATTTGTAATGCTAAAGTACGGCCACAAATACGGCCACATTTTAATGCACTTAGTTGTAATTGATTCATCCTGAAAATGCTGACGGTAGCCTGTGCTCAGGTCAAAGCTGTTTTATCAGTACAAGACCCATCAAGACCAATTCAATCAAAGCAAGGTGAAAACTACAGTTTTGTGGAAACTGATGATTCTTTGAGAAGCTAAAATTCGGAAACTTATTTATACAGGCAATATGTACCTTACCTAAGTAACTAAGTGCTCTGGTTTTATTGTCTTACTGTGCGTTCACACACGAGGCGCGGTAGAGGCGGAAAAAACGTGCTATTCGCGTGTAGTTGGATGCTTGAACATTTTGAGTTTACTCGCATCATTCATGCGTAAAATTCTAGACATTTCAGACATTCACGTGGAAATTCGCGTCATGGGAGGGGCTTCTGCGACTCCGCTCGCTTCCTGTAATCACGTCACTACTAAAGCAAGCTCCTGACTGATTAACTCCCGTTAACGCAGTGCAAATATCCTTCAAAGTTCAAATTTTTCAACTTGCGCGTTTCCCGCGGCAACGCTTAATTCGCGCAGAACGCGCCACGCCTTCCACACATCCTGCACAGCAGGATGCCTCTTCGCGTTTTTGCATTGACTTAACATGTAAATCGCTCCTGCTTGCCGCCTCTTCCTCTGGTGTGAACACACAGTTAGGGGCTGTTTAAACAGCAAAATTTTCTACTGAGTTTTAAACCGTTCCTGAGTTTTTTTGCCTTTTTGGCTGTTTGTTTACACAACAATGCCGTTTTAGGGTCCTGAAAAACTTTTGAAGATGGGTTTTAAGATTTTTTGAATTGACACTTTGTCATCTTTATGTAAACTAATTACAAAACCACGAAATCTGTGACATCATGCACATGTGGTAATTCACAAAGTAAATTCTTCTTTACAAAGTAACATTGCCAACTACTGGCCTGGCATGCGTAATACAACGGTTTTAGTCATTTTCATGGATCTGTGTAAACGTGGATCTTTATTGATTTTTTTTTATATTTTTTGGGCTTTTTTCACTTTGAATTGACAGTACAGTAAGGAGAGGCCAGGAAAGTACTGGGTGGTGAGAGGGGAACCTGACCGACAAAGGTCGCTGGGCCTCGAACACGAGTTGCCAAAAGCGCGTCTGCTCTGTGTGTCGAAGCACTGCCTACTACACCAGCGGCTCCGGTGTGGATCTTTTTGACAGTGGTGTACGTGAATTTTTTTCAAAACGCAAAGAACGTTTTTCGTTTCTGTTTTTTACTACATCATTGTTGTGTAAACGTAGCCTTAAAGGCTTCTTTAAAACTGACTTGTCGACCTGTCCTTCAGACAACACAACAACTAGTTGATTTAGAATCTGTGCAGTTTTGCACATCCATTGTGTTTAGCTATTAAAACATCTTCATGTGCTGATGCTAAAGGATGGTCAGTGAGAGATAGAGTGAGGTCAAGACTCTTGTGGCATGAACCTCAACCCACCATGTGTGTCTTGTTAAGGGCAGTTATGACAAATGGCAGCAGCTGTACAAACTAATCTCTCTGTAGCTTTCACACATGGCATTCAATTAACAATGGACCACTGTCAGACTATAATCCACAGCTAGCCAACCTGCCCCTTCTCCTGCTGGTTTAACCAACCTTTCTGTGTGTGTGCGCAAGTACGGAGAAATGTTTCAAAGTGCTTGACGTGTTTTCATTGAGTTGACGTTGGCTTAGCGGCTCCAGATCAGTCAATCGCAGGCTTGTATACGTCAATCCAGTATACCTTTGTATTATATAGCATTAGCACATGTACAATGTTTATGAATAGAAGTAGTTAAGGTATTTAGGTCACTTTAATGCAGCACAACTACGCTTGTGCATGCACGCACACTTACACAGCTGCTTGGCTTGTGTGTACGTGTGGCGGGAAGTGGCTTGTCAGGGACTACATTCCCACTGGGTTTGTAGTGATGAAGTGTGTGTTGCAGTGGTCACTTTCGGCTGAACCCCACTTAAATGAATACACACCCTTTGTGAGATTCGTGTTACACATTTTCATTGGTTAAGATGCATGCAAATGCCTATAGTAACTAGGTAGCGTTTTATCCATCATACCCATAAAATGCAGCTGCTTATAGCCATATACTGCACATAAAAAGATAGTACAACCATGCATGGACAGTAAGGTCAGGAGGGATTTGTGACTGTAAATATAAAAAATTGAGTGAAAAAAAGATATAAAGTAGAGATGGCAGGTTTGAAATGGCCAAGTAAAGCCACAAGCATGAATGAATCTACTGAATGAGAAATGGGCTTGACTTTTTTTCTGCTCTGCATCCGAGAATAATTAAGCTCAATCCCTCTGGCTGTGGACAAAGCCACAGACTTATAGAAGAAAGAGGGAGAAGGTTTGGATGAATGTGGGGGAGTTGAAACCAACCATGACAAGAGTGCTGACCAACCCCATCGTGGAGAAACACACAGAGTAAAGGATTCATTCATTAAGCCATTTCCGTTTAACTTTAATGTTTAAGCCTTCTTGTAGATTCAAGCTTCATTCTTTATTTTTTTAAAGATTATGGGTAAACATGCCTAAACTGTGTTATGTTTACCTCAGAAGACCTTATGAGCCTACAGCCAACGTGACTTCCCATACACACACCAAAGCACACACACACACCTTTTCCTGTGGGAGCTTGCAGGCATAGTATGTTTTTCTTGCAAGTTGCATGTAAAAGTTCCTTCTTGTACGTAGTTGAACAGTGACAAGATTATTCCTGAAGTTGAATCCGCTAGCCTGCACAATTTTAAGCACACACACATTCACTTGTTGCCTAGAATTGAAGTGCACTGGGTGGGTTAAGAATAGACAAGCTGAGACAAGCATCTTCATTTGTAGGAACCCCTGTTTACACTTGGTATTAAGATGCGTTGTGTCGATCGAATCACAAGTGGATTCAGAGGTAGTCGAAAACACTTTAGATCGGATTGTTTTTGTGGTGTTAACGCACATGTTGTCGAATGTGTTCGAACAGCCACACGAGACCCCCTACTCTCCTCCTATACGGAGCACAATGTTTTACATCTTTTCTGATTTCTAGCGTGAAGACACAGTGTACTATCTTTAGGCTTTCATTGATAAAACTAAAACGTCTGCTCTCTGCGTCTTTCATTAGTTTCATTCTGCGAGCATATAAAAGTTGCGCGACTTTATTTAATCAATTGCGCTTAAATATCAGAGAAAGCTCTATATACACGTACAAAACACTGTGCAGCATGTTTACTTACAACACAAGCAGTGGATTCTGACATAATATTAGTTCATGACGTTTTAAACCCGCCCTTTTTCCGCTTGTGTTTACACTAAAGCAGAGGGACTCGCCCACCGTCTCACAGACCGTTCCCTCAAAGTAATCAGGACAGAAGTGGTCGAAAGTGTACAAAAGAGACGGATTTAAATACTAGGTTAAACTTGTGATTCCATCGACGAAAACACATCTTAATACCAAGTGTAAACAGCCCCTAAGTATACAACTTTGGCATTTTATGTGTGTTGCACTGGATGACCAATGCACATGAAGAATGCTCGTAACGTAAGACCTTATAAGAAGTCTGACTTAAAACGTTGGTGGATGGAAAAATCTTGTAGACTTACTTTGGGGTGGGCTCTTTGGACTAGCATACCACCTTAGCAACCGCATAGCAGTGCACTTATAGACAACTCCGAGGACCTTAGCAGCTGCATAGCAACACCCTGGCAAATGCACATTTCTTCAGAAAATGTAAAAATCTTCTGTTTTGAAAAGTGATCCAGTTAAGTTGGATAAGTAAAAGGACCTGAGAAGCTTCGACTACCATTTGCACAGGGATCTCCTGACTTCCGTTTTCATTTTATTGACCTTGTCAAAAGAGCAGGCGCCAATTTTTCCTAAATGGAAAAGTCCTTAGCTTTGAGAGGAAAGCTCTTGTGTTTTTTTCACGTTTTCTCATGTTATCTTGTGGGATTTGAACATACAGCTCTGTTTAATGCTGCGGTTTGGCTGGAAGCTGGTATGGGGTGGTATTTTTAAAGGAGTATCTGATCTTAGATGAGTCGTGCGAGTGCAGCGAGCAGAACAGCTCAGGGCTTTGTGACAACACACACGCACGCTCTCTCTCTTCTGCTGCACCTGCGGATTCGCAAAGTACAAAGGGCCACCGCCAATCATTCTGCTGCTGTGCTTGTCTGGCATCTCGCAAGGAGATCACATCACCCTGAGTGTGTGTGCATGTGTGAAAGCCTGTGTCAGCACCTTCATCACTGCTATATAATAAATCACATAGGATATTACAGCTTTCAGGGCATTGCTTGCATGTGCAAGACAAAAAATATCCCTTAAGTGACCATGCTTGCTGACAGAGTGTGTGTGTGAGTATTTTTATATGTATCCTGTATATATATACACTTGGGTTCAAGGCAGGACACAGACCGGCATGTAACGTGTGACATGCTGTTAGTCACGCACACCCTTAACATAGCAAAATTTGTATAAATCACAGTATGAATAGTTATGGACACCAAGTCTCCAGACCAAAAGCAACTAGAAAATTTTGTTTGTTGCTGCTGTGACATCTGACGCTTCATAAAGTCAGTCTCATAGGTTAAACATAGGCTGCTTTTCGAAAAATGTTTTTCCAGAGAAATTTTTTTATTGCACCAGAAACTTGGAAATTTGTTGCTCATTATGCAGTATCTGCTTTTGCATTGCAGACGTTGGCAAACGTTGAGATCTTTTCTCAAACTTTTGTGACATTTCTAGAGCCTTTTCAATTGTGAAGAGTTTTATTATATAGCTCTGGAAACTTAAGAATTATTTTGGAAATTTTGTCGTTCATATTTCATATTCCCAACTTTGCATTGCAGATGTTGGCAAACTTTGTTGCAAAACTTTTTGAAGGGTCTTTTTAATAGTAATCAAATACGCAAATCTGACCCCTGTCTATTAGAAACAGTCAAGTTTTACTTTCTACAGGTTGCTAGTGGGTTTATTTCAGTCATGGAATCTTACTCGACAGTGTTAAAATTCTTCCCTGTCTAGTGCACTCCGTCTTCACTGGGAAACTACAGCTCTCACCCCGAGCCTCCATGCAGTCAAATGACACAGACAGTCTGTTGTACCCCACCAACAAAAGCAATGAATTCCCTAAGAATGGGCTTGTGTTTGCGAGCGCACCCCGGCGAGACCTCCGCTCCCCATCTATACGTCTTCATCGCACGGCCTTTGTCGGGGTGTGGCGGCCCTACTGACTGAAAAGCCACTGCCATCACCTGCCAGACTGTAGGAATGTTAATGCCATGGCCTTGATAATTGGATTTTACACACACCGTCTGCAAGAAACACAGACACAAATCTGCGGATAGATGTTCTTGCCCGCTATTGTTCTGCAGGCCTTTTAGCAGAGAGCTCAATAGAAGCTCGCCATGTTTGCACAGGGCCTCACGTCTCCGAAAAGAGTGTTTATAGTCGGAGTGTATGTGAAACCGCTCGAGTGCCAGGCACATGTCTGTCTGTCTGCTGGTACTTATAGGTATGCAGAACAACAAAAGAGTGTGAGGAGAGAAAGTAAATGAGAGATGTTGAAAAGAAATAACTTTCTATCTCAACTGCACAACTGCGACCCAGCTGTGATTTGAAATGACTCAACATGGTGTTGCAAAGAGATAAAGAAAAGGAAATACTTAAGAAATAATAAGGCTTCACAATAGCACAGCCTGAAGTGCCTTATTGTTGCTAATAAACAAAAATATTAAGAACACAAATTTTTGTTGAGACTTTATTAAACCGATTAATTTAAAGGCTAATTCACCCTAAAATTAAACTTTTGTCTTCATTTACTCACCCTCATGATGTATCAAACCTGCATGACTTCTTTTTATTTCCCATGGCCACGTACGCTTTCATTTTCAGAAGTTGCGTTCCACAGAGGTATGAGAGTCATGGGCTTATAGCAACATGAGGGTGAATAAATGAAGTTGTTTTCATTTTTGGGTGAACTATCCTTTGAAGTGCTAACCTTATGCTATTTCCCAACATTTTTCCTTGCCATCTCCCCCCAAGTACATATACACACAATCTGAGCCCCCCAACACTCTAAACTGTCTTTCCGTATGATTTTACCACTACGTTGACAAGCATGTTGAGATGGAGCGAGCAAAATTGAAATAATTATTTTACACAAGAGAATATTTGAAGAGTTTGCTTCCAAAATGCAATAAATGCCATTTTTGAAAAAAAAAAAATGAGTTGCTGCCAGAATCAGTATTATATTAGTTCAGTATTTAAAAGTAAATTCTTAATTTTACGCAAAATCCAATATCCGCCTTGTTATTCTGTCATCTTTTCTCCCTTTTTTCCCAAAACGCAATAAACGCCACTCATCCTTTTCCACAGAATGCAATAAATCCGCTCCACAAATTACAGCGCACAATTCCACGCAATGTAAACAAACAATGGTGGCGCGTTGAGTACACGGAATTTTACTTTTCCTCATCTACTTTGTACTTCGTGATCAACAAACAAACAAAAACAAAAAATTACTTTAATGGCATTGATAAACCTGTGATGGTTTTCTCTAACGAGAAATAGAAAAAATAATTTACCGAAATTTGTCAATATGGATTTATTGCATTTTGGAACCAAACTCGTCATTTTAACTACCTTATCTTGGCATTGTAATGGTGCATTCACAACCGCCGCGGTACAGCCGGCAAAACACGCTATTCGCGCGTAGTTGGACGCTTGAACATTTTTCATTTTTACTCGCTTCATTTGCGTGTGAAAGCCGCGCGTGAAATTTTTGTCATTCGAGACATTCACATGGAAATTCGTGTCATGGGAGGGGCTTCTGCGACTCCACTGAGACTCCACTCACTTCCTGTAATCACATCACTACTACAGCAAGAACCACTGTGCTAGATGTCAGATAGTCGCTGACATGTTAACCAAGGTAATAGTTGACCCCTTAGAATGCTGTTTAGATGTATACACGATAGCTAAGTACAAGTGTTTAATTTTAACTAAGTTGAAAAGCTCTGTTGACCAATCAGCATCAATTTGATAAACCATTATACGGCGGATTCCCGAATAGGGTTTAGATTTATCTAGGACTAGGCCTAGTTATATTTGGACATTTCAGTAGTTTTTTCAAACAAACCCTACAAAAAACATCACCGGTGTGCTTCTTAAAGCCAAAAAAGTCGCACTGATGTTAAACGGGACATTTCACAAGACTTTTTTAAGATGTAACATAAATCTTTGGTGTCTCCAGAGTACGTATGTGAAGTTTTAGCTCAAAGTACCAGAAAGATAATTTATTATAGCATGTTAAAATTGCCACTTTGAAGGTGTGAGCAAAAATGTGTTTTGGGTGTGCTCTTTTAAATGCAAATGAGCTGATCTCTGCAATAAAAGGCAGTGTCGTAGTTGGATAGTGCAGATTAAGGGGCGGTATTATCCCCTTTTGACATCACAAGGGGAGCCAGATTTCAATTACCTATTTTTCCCCATGCTTTCAGAGAAACTAAGTTACTGGGTTGATCTTTTTCACATTTTCTAGGTTGATACAAGCACTGGGGACCCAATTATAGCACTTAAACATGGAAAAGTCAGATTTTCATGATATGTCCCCTTTAAGAAATTAAATTAAGGCAGCTCAAACATGCATTTTAGTCTGGGACTAGGATAAGCACTGTCTAACCACCCTTATAAGCTCAGGTTAGCTCTGGCATTGGTTTAACTTTTTTTAAAGTCTTGTACTATACTTTGTTAATATGCCTACATCTACGATACAGGTTGTTTTACTGTAGCTATTTTTGGTGTATTTATGATGTGGGATCAGTGTTATGACTGTGTGTTTTGAAGCCTGTGCTTGTTTAATATGTACAGGAGATATAGACCCTGCTCGTGGCCCCTGCGTATTACACAGAGCTATTACATGAGCTTTTCAAACATTTTAGTAGTGACCTGAATTCTTTTCATTTACCTCAGAAGACCCAACCAACCTCACTATCAACACACACCTTTATACCTTCCCCCGAGATATGGCTTGCAGGTAATACCTGATATGTTTTTTTTGGTGTGTTAATGTTTCTTGTAAGGAAACTGTCTGTGACAGGTTTATTTCCTTAACTGGCAATATACCTCAACAATATTTAGAAATTTGATATGTATCATTCACAAAACACACACTATTTTTTCCACACACGCTCCAGTTACAGTCTAAAGGATGTGTTGTGTTTGGCATGCACTTTATATTTGCCTGTAATCTTTGTGACTGAAACAATTACCTCAGCAAGTTTACTCACAGCTGTAGTTTTGGCTCGCTGGTCGAGTTGCTCGCTGCCAGTATCTGCCTTCATTTCCAGAATAATCGCACCGTCTGCGCAGCCACGACTGCATTCCAATGACTGTAAAGTGAACTGTGCTTGACAAAATGCTTCGCAAAATGGCGGGAACATAAAAAGGGGAGTAAACGTTCTGTGTACTCGTGTATCAGACACTTGTGTATACTGCAAGGGCATATCAATACTACAGAACAAGAGTTAATACTGATGTCTTCCTTTTATAATAAGCGAATTACAGTACATTGCATTACAAAGCATACATTTTTATCAGTGTTAAAGTGTTAAAGGGATAGTTCACCCAAAAATTTAAATTGTGTCATCATTTACGCCCCATATTGTTATTACAAACCTGTTCTAGTTTCTTTGTTCTGCTGAACACCAAAGAAGATATTTTGAGCAATGTTTGTAACCAAACTGTTTTTGAGCATCATTGACTTCCATAGGAATAATTTTCCTACTATGATAGTCAATAGTGCTTCTGTTTCCTGCTTCATTACAAATATCTTCATTTTTGTTAAGCAGAACAAAACATTTATAGGGGTTTGTAACAATGTGAAGTTAAGTAAATGATGAATTTTCATTTTTGGGTGAACTTGGGTCCCTTTAAGAAATCGCTTGGCGCGTACCGTGTGAAACGCCCATTACTCCCTCAGCCACAGTTAGAATTTTGTAAGTTTTGTCATGAGCCCAATAACAATTACCATGGTTGTCCTAATAGCAAATGATTATTTGGTTTGTAAATGTTGTATATTTTGCAAGTTCAGAGTCGAAAGTGCTTTAATTGCTTAAAATTAAGTTGTTCTATGCATTAAGTGGTTTGGAAATGTAATACATGCCTTTGTGGTGCTATATTTATAGTAAGATGCTGAGGAACGTAAGCCTTAACCTGCCAAGCTCGTAAAACACCTGTGTAAACACAGGGCCCATCACTACTCCATTCCTCTGAGGAAAAGATCCTGTCAGCTTTCCCTTTCACACTCGCTCTCATCCATACCAGCTTGCTGTGTGGGGGTCTCTCATGCCTCCCTTTTTTCCATATGAGAAAATTCCTCTCTTTTTCTTTTCGCTTTTTCCAAGAAGGACAAATTAAGACATATGCTGAATGACCCCCAGGACAGTGGTCACCTAAGATGTCCAAAATGACTGTGTGCACATTGGCTCATTGGAGGTGCGTGTGAGGGGGCTATGAAATGTTGCATCAAGTCAGGCCTCTTGGCGCAACCCAACCATCACAGACACATTTGCTCGTTTCACTTTCCTAGATAATCGGTGCAGGGGAACTCCAAACCCTCACTCTTCACTCCAGACCTCCATGTTAATAGTGAGAAACAACACACAGAGGGCAGATAAGATCGTAACACAATCGCGTTTGCGATAGGTCCCCTTAGTCCTCTTGATAATCATCTACTGGAACTTCACACGTGCATTGAGCTGCATTTGCAGGAAAACAGATGTATGACATTTCTTTTACAGTATATGTAGTAAGAAACTATTTTGTGGGAAATGTCACTTATTGGAGTTTCCCCTGAAACCTGGGCTATGTTCAACTATGTTTTACTATGTTAGACAGAAAGGATCTTAAATAATATTGTAGACACAAGAATGCTGTTTTTGCATTAGTATTGCATTTTATTGACAAGAGCCCAATTTCAGCCTTGGATGCTTTTTTGGTTTCCACCATCAGTCTTCTAAGCTTTTAGCTTTATCACCAAACAGCTCAGAGAAGCATGATTTTTAAAATCTCCAGTTGTGGTCAACCTACTGGACCACTATAGCCAGGCGGTTAACCAGCACAATGCTGGTGAACCAGCATGTTCTTTCTGGTAAAACTGGTTTATCAAAATGTAGTTAGTAAACAGTTTGGCTATGCTGCTTCAGTAGCTAGACCAGCCATAAAACTCTAGTCTAAGTTGTAAGCAATTTTGGCACATTGCAAATTATGCAGCAAGCACTCATTATGCATGTGAGAAAAATGTCCGTATTTTGAGGATTAAATACACTGATGGTCAGGAATATAAATTATACTTTATGAGTCACACAAGAGCTTATGTCCACCCTAGGCGACTCCATGTTCCAGTAGTCTGGCCATCTGCATTCTCCCCAGGTGAGATCATCTCCTCTCACTCTTCCGGTGGTACGGCACAAAACGCGCACTGAGAGTTAAAGTAGTGCACATGTAGCGCATACTGGGGAGAACGGAAGTGCGCTAATCGGCCCTGTGCTCTCCCACCAGTCACCACCTACCCAACCCCCTTCAGGCCCTGTGAGTTGTGTCTGGGCTACGTGTAACAGTATCTCTAGAAAGAAACACAAAATGGAGAGCATTGTGAGGAGAGATTAGCTCAGGAGGGGCATTGATAAGAAAGAAGCCGAACAAAAGCAACCTGAAAACTCTACAAGCAGTCAAGCACAATCTGAACACAGGTGAAAAAGACACATGGCGTGGAGAACATATAGAGACGCTTTCAGAAGGGTGTGGGTTTGGATGGAAAATGAGCTTCAGGTTATGCTTTAAGGCTTTAAAAACATGGTATATTGTTGCATCCCAAGTAATAGGCAAACTAATAATGGTTAAACTGGTTGTGAACGCTTGGTTATATTTTTACGGGCTGTATAATCAATAAAAGTGAGTGAAAGTTGCAATTATTTTTTACCAGATGACATGATGTTAAACATGTGACCCTTCTGCGGGTGACTCGTGTCTCATGTTCTGGTGGCTGAGGCCGTTCCACTCAAATCAGGCACTAATATAAACCAGCGCTATTGTTGTAACTTTGCAAAAAAAAATAAATCCCACAACCTCCTCCTCTCACCCGAGCGTGGAACCCAAGCGCTACCACACACCATATGCGTCAGTCAACCGCAAAGGCACGGTGGCCATTATGGCTCTCCAGACTTCAAATTGAAAGCAGAGATTTGGATAGAGAAAGTCGTAGTTTGGAATGATGCAGAATCTGATATTGTGCCTGTAATTTTAATACAAGAAGGATGTGCACAGGTATCTGGTCTGTTCTTTTATGGTACAGATTTTGAAAGCACATGATATTTTTGTTCAGGATGGACCCACAAATGATACAATACACAATATATGATACGATAAAGTTTTTGCAATTTAAATTTAATTTCATTAAAATAATTTGAAAAACTAAAAATTATGTAACATTATATAACAATCGTTGCAGTAAAATTTGTGATTTGTGATTATTTGTTGTTATTTAAAAACCCAGCATTGGGTCAAAAATGGACAGAACACACTGATGGGTTAAAAATTACCCAAATATTTTAGAGTGTAATACTTCAAAGTGCTCACAAATTTTACTGCGACGATTGTTATAAAATGTTGCATTGGGTAACTTTTAACCCATCTGTGTTTTATTGAAAATAACACAGCCAATTTTACAGTGTAATACTTCAAGTGCTCACAAATTTTACTGCGACGATTGTTATATAATGTTGCATTGGGTAACTTTTAACCCATCTGTGTGTTATTGAAAACAACATAGCCAATTTCACAGTGTAATACTTCAAGTGCTCACAAATTTTACTGCGACGATTGTTTTATATATATATATATAATGTTGCATTGGGTAACTTTTAACCCATCTGTGTGCTATTGAAAATAACACAGCATATTTTGCAGTGTAATCCCTCAAAAGTGCTCACAATTTTTACTGCAACGATTGTTATATAATGTTGCATTGGATAGCTTTTAACCCATCTGTGTGTTATTGAAAATAACCAAGCATATTTTAGAGTGTAATAATTCAAGTGCTAACAAATTTTACTGCAACAATTGTTATATAATGTTGCATTGGATAACTTTTAAGACATCTGTGTGTTAAAACATCCCAGCATATTTTGCAGTGTAACCCCTCAAAAGTGCTCACAATTTTTACTGCAACGATTGTTATATAATGTTGCATCAGATAACTTTTAACCCATCTGTGTGTTATTAAAAACAACCCAACATATTTTACAGTGTAATACTTCAAAAGTGCTCACTAATTTTACTGCAACGATTGTTATATAATGTTGCATTTGGTAACTTTAACCCATCTGTTTGTTACTGAAAACAGCCCAGCATATTTTACAGTATAATCCTTCAAAAGTGCTCACAAATTTTACTGCTACGATTGTTATATAATGTTGCATTGGGTAACTTTTAACCCATCTGTGTGTTATTGAAAACAACCCATTATATTTTATAGTATAATCCTTCAAAAGTGCTCACAAATTTTACTGCTACGATTGTTATATAATGTTGCATTGGGTAACTTTTAACGCATCTGTATGTTATTGAAAATAACACAGCATATTTCACAGTGTAATACTTCAAGTGCTCACAAATTTTACTGCAACGATTGTTATATGATGTTGCATTTGGGTAAATTTGAACCCATCTCTGTATTATTAAAAAACAACCCAGCATATTTTACAGTATAATCCCTCAAAAGTGCTCACAAATTTTACTGCAACGATTGTTATATAATGTTGCATTTGGTAACTTTTAACCCATCTTTTTGTTATTGAAAACAACCCAGCATATTTTAGAGTGTCATACTTACTTCAAGTGCTCACAAATTTTACTGCAACGTTGTTATATTATGTTGCATTGGGTGTTACTGAAAATAACCCAGCATTTTATGTAATAGTGTAATATCATTCATTTTAAACTATTTCGAACTATTGCGCATTTATGCAAACTATTGCGATATGCACATTTGCAATATTTGGTCCAGCTCTATACTCCAGTCTCTTTGCTTTAGTGAGGGTTGTATTTTTCCCATAAGCTAAAACATAACACACCTATATTTGACTATTAGAAACCTATTGGAAAAGTTATGTTTGTTCTAAGCATTTAAATGTCCCTGACATTGCTGGAATGTGTGTCCAGAAGGGTTGGTGCTTCTGTTCCTTTAATGCATTGAAATCTAACCAAACATTGCTCTCCCACCATCTCACTCAACCTTTCTTTCTCTGAAAGCTTTTCACTTGCATGTACTTGTAATGAGGAAATGAGCTTGCATACCAGGCTGTAGGGTTGAGAGTCACCTGCTGAATAGCTGTAAGCTGGACTGTATTCACGACTGTCAAGCTTCACAGACTCTTAGAGTTTAACTCTTTGTCTTCCCCTTTCGGGACAAGCTACTATAGACTTATTCAGCCGGCAAAGGTCTGCTCGCTCTGTTTACACTGCTGTGGTAGTAGGGCCTTTATACTGGTTTTGTTTAAAGGAGGAGTGTACAAATTGGATGGTAATTTTTTTGGTAATTATTCAGTAATTTTGTTGATTACAGTATACGACATGATTTGTCTTTTGGAACACAAGGTACTGCCAAAGACAATTTCTTAACACTTTGGCACATTGTGTCATTTATACAGACATACCCATTGCAATAATGCAAGTCTTTACTTTTACTGTAGTTTATTGTTACTTTATCGTTCCTGCATGATGTCTTATCAACTGTACGTTGTAAGACCCGGCATGCAATGAACTTATTAGTTCAAGTTATTGCATTACATTGAGTACAGTGTGTGTGATGTGTTTCTTGGCCGCGTTTGCGCTGTTAATGAAAGCATGGTGACTTTCTTAGCCCCATTCGAGGCACTGTCTTAAGTTAGAATTTGTTGCGATCTGATATTGTTTATGCTGGCTAAACGGGATATGTTACACGACATGTCCATGACACAATACGAGTTCGCTTGGTGAGGCCACTTCTAGTGAAAAAAGATCTTTCTCCAGTCTCTGACGTATTGGTCCCAATACTCACCCTGCTGTCTCCAGCACAAATGCCTGACTCGCTGCCATGCTGGTGCGTTCGACAGTTACACGAACAGTTGCGCTGTGATAGGCATTACATGAGAGTTGTGCTGGGTGCTGCGCTTGAATGAGTAGACATATCTTGCATGCAGACGTCTGTCATCTGCGAGGTATAACAGAGAGCTCTTTCATTCCCCTTTTTCCTAAAAGAGGCTCCCAGAGTTTCAGGGAAAGCATTGTTTGTGCTCTGCGATGCTTAATCAGTTTGGATTGGCGGCCATATTAAAGCTGCGGTTGTTGTGGAGAAGATGTCAAAATGAGTACTTGCTTGTTTGTGGGCAGTATGGGAGTGGTGATGGGTTTTTGGTTTGTCTCTGAGGGCATTGTTTTGATGCTATGAGACAAAAGAGGTCAGTGTGAACGTGCTTTAGTGTTGGATCTGTTAAAAAAATGATGCTAAATATTTTTTTAACTGAAAGGAAATAAACTAAACTTAAACAGACAATATATTTTGGTTTGATATAAATTACTTGTGTCTGTGAAATCCAAGCTCAAGTCTCATAATCTAACCATGTAGATGTAGAGCATCAGAGTGTGATTTCAGTCATTGATATCACATTGATTTGTAACTAAAACAGGGCCTGCAGCATTTACAAAAGTTTCAGTTTTTTAGGGTCGAAAACTCAAGAGTACTGTAGATGCCAGGCTTAAATCTTGAAAATCTGATTTTTTCCATGTTTAAGTGCTATAATTGAGTCCCCAGTGCTTGTATCAACCTACAAAATGTTAAAAGGATCAACCCAGTAACTTCTCTGTAAGCATGTGAAAAAAGAGCTCATTGAAATTTGGCTTCCCTTGTTATGTCAGAAGCCCCGGCCTTAATCTGCACTATCCAACCACGACACTGCCATTTAGTGCAGAAAATAGCTCATTTGCATTTAACAGGACACACCCAAAAACCGCACATTTTTGCACATACCTATAAAGTGTCAATTTGAACATGCTATAATAAATGATCTATATGATATTTTGAGCTAAAACTTCACATATGTATTCTGGGGACACCATAGATCTATGTAACATCTTAAAAAAGTCATGTAAAATGTTCCCTTTAACAGTAGCAAAAGTAATGCATATTAAAATGAGAACGCACTAATGTAAATGCGGCCTCAGTCAATATTAAAGAAAGCAATAAATCACAAAGTTTAAAAATGTTAATGTTGCCAAAGAACTATGAATCAACTAATACAAACTAAACTAAAACAAGGAAACATTACATAAACAAATTTAAATGTGTCTCCTACAATTACCCATAGCAATATTTATCTAGTTTTTCATCTCTTCATTGACTTGGAGGATTGTCTACTATGTTGACCTTCTGTCCTGATGGCTTGCTTCCACCCATTTTCCAGTGGAGGCTTCTTAGACCTGATTACGCAAATGTTTATATCTTCTACAGAGTGCTGCTGGAGAGATAAAGCCATGCTGATGCTTATCAGTTTCCACACAGTAGAAACCACTAAGACTGAATGTAAACCAAGCCTAGCACCAAGACTTTCATGTGCTCCATTAAAGTTGGCCCTACTCAGACTTGATCGACACATTTTGAGAGTTAGACGACTGTTAATCTTCACTGCTCTTATCACCGTATTGTACTGACATTTGGAAAGTGAGTTGTGGATGTGTCACGGCAATATAAAAAATGAAGGTTAGTTGAACATAAGAAAAGCTTAGTTGACACAAAAAATTTAACAAAACTTTTTTGGGTTATAGACAGAGTGCGTGATTTAAAAAAAAAAAAAACAGGAGTCGGGCTGGGTACTAAAACACACTTGTAGCCAATCAACAGTAAGGGGCATGTCTACTAGCCGGCATTGTTGCCTGGGTTGTGTATGTGTGGGGTGGGCCTATCAAAAGAAGGTCCAGATTGTATTGAGGGTAGGGGTGTGTTTGTTTTGGTGATGAAAATGAACATTGGCTTTCAGAGATCATGGACCCCGCCTTTAATTTAAATTACCTTTACATTTAAAGCAAAAAGGTAACTTACTTTAAGTTGAACCAACAAATATGTTTTTACAGTGCAGGATCAGGATTTCTGATCGTAAATATTAAACATGTTTAATATTTCAAGATCGGGGCGGCTCCGATGTTTTTCCGATCAGGTTCGGACACTCTTAACACACCTCACACCAAGGGAAAATCTGATAAGATAATCTGTAGAACCATCAAGATAATCGGGACATAGCTAGGATTTTCGGAAGGGGAGAAATCGGCCGAAAATCTGCCCGATGATTTCATAAAATGAAATTACAGAGGACATAGCAGAACATTGAAAAGCGAAGAAATGATTTCCTTGTTCCAGGTTAACTGAGGAGAAGAACAGCGCTGATATAATTAGTGGAGTTAGTTGAGTGTAAAATAGCCTCTGTGTTTATTTCAGCTCGGAGGGTCATTTAACCTGATATATTTCGCCAATAATAGCAATTCTTATTAGTATCACTTATCTTAATATCACTTAGCATGCTAGCCTAATATTATCCTTGGCCTGTGTTTCTATCTCTGAGCACAATGATTTCATTCCTGTGCTCGCTTATAGTGAAGTCTGTCTCTCTCTCTGTTCATGTTTTTTTTGTAACTAAGACTGTACAGAGTTTTGCTATTGTCAAAACTATTGTCTTGGTGGTCATAAAAATCATGTAATCAAATTACATGATATGCCAATTGAATAATCGACCTCTATATAAGTATATTGACTGTGTAAGACCAAGTAAAATGTTGAACTGAAATTAAACTTTGATGCTCCAAATCTCATAATTAGATAAGGAGACTTTTGCTTGGATTTTGCAAACATGGTAACAAATAATATGGAATTTTAAGAAACTTTTATAAAGTCATATTCTCATATGTGCCTAACTTAAATGGTAGAGAATTGCGCTAGAAACACAAACCTCATGGGTTCAAACCATATGATATGGATGTAGTGTCCGTGACCAAAAATATGGACGTAGTGTCCGTAACGTCACCCATTGGTTTGTGAAGACCCTTTTTGAAGCTTAAAGTAGGCACTGCCTACCATCGCCATCTTGGCCGTGCGTTACCGCGAATCTCTCGCGGAAAACCAAAAATGGGAAAAGAGGCGGGACATGGGTGAAGCTGAGGTGCCTGGTTGCTCAAACCACGCCCACCTAGCTCAATTCTAGTGACAGCAGTGGCAGTTCACCCTTCACTCAAGTGGCCACGCCCTTAATTATGCAGAACTTTAAGGCTTAATATAAGTTAAAGGGATAAGTTACTAAAAAAAATCACCCCCTCACAGGTGTCATGAAGAGCAAAATTAGCTATATAAAACACTTTTTGTACCAGGCTGTAAACATACTATTTTCTACTGTAAAGTCGGGCATTTTAACATGAGGGTCTGTAGGAGTTGACTCCCTTTTGGGCCAGTCGATGAATTGCAGTTTAAGTCACTTCCGTATTTGCTTCATCAGAGAGATTGGAAGGTTGCCCCTCATTTCGAACCCTAGGGAACAGACAAACTGATACCCTGAACACACTTTCAGTCGTTTTGTAAAATGTAAATTTAAAACATGAATTTATAACAAATTGTTGTTTCTTTGAATAACAAAGTTGTTACCTTGAATACTCTGGACCTCCAAAGTTATATAAACCCCTTATGAGAAAGATGTAAGTTATAATTAATAGCAGCAGCCCCGACTGAGAAGAAAACAAAGGTATGTAAGTTGTGAGCAGGCGTATGGTTAGGGGCCTGCAGAGGGGAAGCAGTGAGGTCTAAAATAAGCAGATCGGTATACAGCGTGCATGCTACCACTGTCACTTTTCAGCATGACAGGAAACAGTTAATATGTTGCAGAACGAATATCACAAGCTTAAGAAAACACTTTATTGGCATTTGTATAGCAGTGGAGGCTGTTCAGTACCTCGTGTGCTCTGGGGATGTGACTTATCTGCTAAAATCATTATCCTGCTATTTGCACATACTACAAAAACTAGAGATCTTTAAAGCAGTTATATGGAGATCTGATTATCACTCCTTTAAATGCTGTTTTTTAAATTAAACTGGTTTGCACTCGGCACATTCTCATGACCCAGGCGAGTGTTTTATGAAGTGCTGATACGAGTGCACAGCAGCTCGAGACCTTAACCTTGTGTGCGCTAAGGGTTAATTCTCCAGACGTTGTCTGGTGAGTTTTAGTCACAGCTGCCAAGGTTAAATAAGGTGATGGCAAATTGTTTACCTGTTGAAAGTTCCATCAAGTTTAGCTGGTTTGACATTAAGCCTGCCTGCTTTAGATAGTTGGGAGGTTTGTGTAAGTTCTGCTAGTGGCGTTTTATCAGTCAGCCTGCCAAATGGAGTGATAACTTCCAATAAAAAAAGATAGTTATTGCCTTTGTTTCAGCCCTCCCCTCTCGGCTCAGGCACTCAAGACCTTTTAATAACAAAGAAGGATTTGTCAAAGAGCAGCCAGAGACGACAGCTAATAAAATCAAAGCTAATCCAAGGAGTTAGCGTCACCCTGCTTCCCTTTGAATGAAGACTCTCTGGTGAAATTGAACAGTTTGAGTCGACATTCAAGAGTGACATCTGATCCACCCACCTCGCTCCTGTGTTGCGGCTGAGGTTTCTTTGCTGTATCGACACACCGCTGCGTTTCATTGGTGTGTTTATGACCTAGTTTATCTTATGTTAAACAGGCCCTGATAAAACGCTACTTTTGGCTATCTGCTCCTGACCACGTGAGCCGAGGAGACCCCTTTACTAAGGAAGTGGAGTCGCTTGCTTGTATGACCAAGAATTTACGGCCTGGTGAAATGGCATGAGTCATGATTGAGTGATGATGAATGGCCCTTAATGTCCAATTTTAGGGTTCTGGAGTTATTGGTCTGGTGAACAGGGACTCCTTTTCGTACTGTGAGGTCTTAACGTTGTTCGATACCTGCGGCAGATGAGTCCCTTCATCTGGTTTTATAAAGACGAGGGTTAATCTGTAGTAAAACAGAAAAGCGCTTCTTTACGAGGTGCTAATGGTCTGTTAATGCAAAGGAACCAATTCATTTACCTGCTTGTTTATTTACTGCCTATCGTGGTAGACCTCTATTCAGACCATGGAAGGAATGTTGACAGGTTAAGCACCCCCTAATGAGAGCAGGCTGACAGGAGTCCCATAGCAGTTCATATACTTTCCTGCTTACCAATAACTAGGAATGACATTGAAAGATTTCTACAGTGGCACATTCCTAAAATATAGTTGGGTTTAATGTATACAGAACTTTTTAGTAAGACATTTTGTCAGATGTGCGTTCGTAGAGAATGAACAATCCTTAATAAACTTTATCAGGTGGTGAAGCACACCCTGTTTTTGTAGGTCTACATGAACCTTGCCTTTGATTCTGCTATCTTAGCCTGATAGTATCCATTTCCCTTTTCTTCAGGGACTTTTGTCTGTAGATGTGCAGGTTTTGTTTACGACGCACCGTAACTCAACGCCACCGCAACAGGCCGTGGCGTTACTCAATTAGTTGCCTGCTTGTCCCGAGCACTCTAATGGCTATGGGCAGATACCTTTACAGCCGGCTGTTGTGTTTATAGTTTCCTCTTGCGAAACTCTTAACATTAAAAAGCGGCGAATAAAACAAGATGTGATTTAGAGACCCGGCCACAATGCGAACGGCTGTGGCTGTCATTTCCTACCTTTGTGTGGACGAGGGCCTGGGGGTGCGGCAGCGGATGTACGGCCCCGGCGCTTGCCGCTTGAAAGGGAAGGAAGCTTTGTGTCAAAGGCAACAGCTCTGTTATCTGGGCCAGAGACAATCACTGCTATAGTAACAGTGTTAGTGACCCATTACAAGGTGAGTTCCTTCAATGCAAAGTTTAATGTAAGTTTAAATGTTTTGTTTTCTATCCGATTTTGCGCTTGAGAAAAACCGAGCTTAAAGTTTTCTCCTGCCGTGTTTGTTTTGCTCTGGCTTCTTGGTGTGCAGGATTTTTTAATAACCTTGAGAGAAGCTCACACAGGCCCCTAGTTCAACGAGTGCATATGGCATATTTCTCTTCAGCGCAGAGAGACCGCCCCTGCCAGAGGCCCCCACCCCCACCCCACGTGCACCGAAAGTCACTCAAGTTTTTTCTCCGTCCCAAAAAAGCGCTCCCTGTAGACATGCTATACGGCCTCTCGCAGACCGTCTCCATGAAGGAAATGCATTATGTGTAAAAGGAATTCCATATGGCGACATACGATCTGTATAATTCCTTCAAATGATAAAAAACCCACCTTGCATGCCCTGTTCTTTGTGTGCTCAGCATGAATAGCTTAAATAAAGGCCCTCCCCCTCGTTTTCCGTCTGGCTCCGCTTTAGTTTTGCTGAGGATGTGTTTTACTGTACATTTTGAGGTATGACGCCATGGCCTCCCAGGTTTGCCATAGTGAATGTTTACAAATGGAGGCCTAGGGTAATTCAGGTGAGGCATGCCAAACTCGAGTGGCTTGGATTGGGGCCCCGGCCACAGAAGGGAAATGTTGCAGCACCTCTGCCAACCGCCTGGGACTGTGGCCGAAGCCATGCTGCGTGATGCCTGCCACTGGTGTCCACGACACGATACTTCCAGGGAGCATTTGAAAAGCGCATCTAGTGTTGAAGGTTGGGGTGTACGTTTGCCAAGAGTGTGGATTACTATGTCAGATCTAGTGGTGGCCCTTTGATATCCTCTCTAGTTCCCATGATGCAACGGCTCGTCCAGGCCCAGCACAGATAACATTTTACGGCCTCTGCGGGGAAGCCTCTCCCAGCACAAGGGGAGTATCATTTGAGCATTAGCCTGTAATGTTGTAAAGCAAGATTTATTGTGGGAGAAACACATTTTTGTATTGTTGGGGCTCAGTCTAGTTACGTTTGCAGAGGCTATCCTAATTGGATGGAAACAAATGGGCAGTGTTTTCCCACACACTGTAAATTTGAAGAGCATCATGAGTTGAAGCGGAGTGTCTAAAACATGTGTTCGTTCCCAGTTTGGTCCTAGATTTATTAGTGCCCCCAGACTAGGCAGACTATTTCGGTGAACATTTAGCAAAACACATCCAGTGGTGAGTAAAAGAATTTGTTTTCGTTGTCATTGACAGCATGTTATTGTTACTACTTGCGGGACGACCATGTGTTGGTTTCTGCTATAAAACGATGCCGATTTGATAAAGAAAGCAGTTGCATTGTTACAAGATAATAAAACTGACAGCAATGGCCATGTCGATAGATGTTCACGCAACAAAATGAAAAGCTTGCTGATCAAACGGCTCTGCATTTATAGCAGCACCATACAGGGCAGGGAGAAAAGGCCAGTAAAAATGTAGCTAGGGTTTTTCCTCAGACGATGGAAAGTTGCTGCAGGCAATAATAATTAATGCACATGATGGTAGCATACCTGGCCCGTAAAAAGGGCTTAAAAGTGTTCTGGCCCTAAACATTCTTCTTGAGGTGACGAGACGGGGCGTGCCTTCGAGTCCTGATTTCCCGACGTGCAACAGCAACATGAAAACAATGTGTGTGTTGTCTCAAAAAGTGATAGTGAACCTGCTGGATGTTTTTTGGGGTGCTTTCGGAATGTGTGGGCTCTGTGATGAAAAACTAGATCAGATCACACTATAAGCTGTAAAAGAACAGGGTTGTTTTTTTCCACTTCCTTCTCTTGTCTTTTCTTCACTTATTTCCTGGATTCCTACCTCTCACTCTTTCTTATGTTGTTTGATGGGCTATGACAACATGTTCATCCTTGACCCATTGATCAGCACTTCTAGTAAACCGAAAACTGTTTGCAGGTGGGAAAAGAAAAGGAGGTGGCAAGTTTGGCTGTTAGTAGAGTGCAAAGTCCTTTACAGTTAGGTCAAGCAGACAGTTGCGGAGAACAGAGGAAGTGGCAGGAAAGAAAAAACAACAGGAGAAGAAAAAAATGCCGGCCGGAAAATTCCTGAGCTGGCTCTTGGAAAAGCTGAGTGTTGGGACTGAGAGCTCCGTCCGCCACTTCATTCTTATGAAGGGGAGGCTACATCTATCACACAAAGGAGCTCTTATGCGATTAACATGTGAACTTGCCTTTTGAGGTCAAGTGAACAAAAACCGTGAACTAACATCTCAGGCCTCCCAACACTGCCTGACGCCTTCCCTTTTCTTTCTTTTCCAGCCTTCTTTCCCGTTATGTCCGTCAGTGTGTGACTGCTGGGTGGTTTGTTAAGGAATACCACCTTTGTAGGTGCAAGGGAATTAACAGCCCTATTCTGAATTAGGCTGTATGACAGCTGCGCATTGTTCCTCATATCATTTTTGTGTTTTGGCAACTTGCCCCAAAAAAAACTAAACCGCACACAAAGGCCTTTTGCATTCCAGCCCCTAAAGCAATGGAGGGCGGCCGTTGCCACACTGTGAAGGAATGCCTGCTGTAACTCTTATTGTAGTCCAAGTGTGATTTTGAAAAATTTTGACACTGTTTGCACTTTGTCAGTTGTCTATCTCTGACAAATACCTGATTTATGATGTTACTGTACTAAGTTTTTCAAGGCGTCTACATAAATGTTTAAATTACATAAAATTGTGAAAACAAATTCACTTCTTGTTTTATATAACAATTTTTTTTTTAAGAACAGCCACTGCATTTTAGTCACTATAGTTTAATTTGTGTTAGCCCATTATCCCAGAATTTACTGTTTTTACTTGACACAGTGGCATTTGGGTAGAATTAGTTTTCTGTCCAGTTTTCTAAGGAGTGATTCACAGGTTACAGAAGGATGAAGATGAATCTGTTTGCCTAATAGGTTTGTTATTAGAAGCATTCCTTGTTTCGAGCCAAAGCCCCATTCCTTAATGCCAGGCTTTGTGTAAAATTGTTTATGGTTTTAGAACAACAGAATCTGAAATTCATTTAGCGGTTCCTTCTCTCACCATTGCCCATATAAACTGAGCGCTGGAGCCAAACCACATGTTACTGTTGAAGCCCAAGGCCACCCCGGCAAGCCAAGCACATGGAGGATTTGCCTGCCTGAGCATCTGCCAGGGAAGAGGGATCCTGCCACGTGAATTATGGGATTGCGTCTCTCTATTCTGGTGGGCTAGATGGCGTTCTTTAAGGCTGTCGGATTGCTGCTGCGGTAGGACCGGACAGTTGGCCGGTCGCCTGCTTGCTGACCTTGCGGCACTCATGTGGGCTCTTCAGAGTGATGAGAGAGAGCCGCCTTTATTACGCTGGTGTTAATCATCAACCGCTGGCGTTCTGACACTCTTCACAGGAAAGGCTTTGTCAAGGGAACACCCTCCTGCCCCTGCAAGCCATTTCACACTCCTGATAAAATTCCATTGGAGAAATATCATATATACGTAATATATGCAGTATATTATTTACTTACACATTCAATGATTGGTGCAGCCGATCAGCACTTTGTAATTTTAAGGCATGTTGTCCCAGGGAACACACACAAGCATCTGTCGAGTGCATGAATATAAAAGTAAGGACAACTGATAAAAGCCTTGTAGAGAGTAGGAGAGTGTATGGGTCATCCAGGACAACACCTGTAAGATGTGGTAAATGTGAAATCCAACATTTCCACCAAGAGCTTATCTTTAGAAACTACTTCTGATTATCTTTGTGGAAGAATACCTTCAAATGGTACAACCTGAACTTATTCTTGATGCATACTTCCCAAAACGTATGGAGATTAATTCTTGCAACCAGTAGCCTGTCACTCAGGGGACTATCAGACTACAGCATAATAATGAATACACTCATAATTCATTGTTTCATTAAAGAGAAGACAGTTTACAGATATTAGACTGCTGTTGCAATGATGCCCACACACACCCACAGCATCTATTTTAGCCCAGGATAGTTTTTTCTTGCATTGAAATTAGTGGTGTCATAGCACTTTAAAAGTGTTCAGACATCTGCTGGCTATGTTTGGAGTCAGTTTTTATGTTTGTAATGACACATTAAACTCAGTGTTTCCCTCCGACTTGTTCCAAAAGCGAGTGCCAGTAGAGCCGTTTAAATGAGTGCGTGCTTTGTTCCTTTGTCTGTTTCGGGCCAAGATCTCGCCTTAGATGTGGCATTATATGATCCAATAATTCCCTCAACATCCTAATTAGGTGGTGGGTGGGTGCGTGCGTGTTTGTGTGTGTGTGTGTGTGTGTATGGGTGCTAAACAGTGGCTGTCTGTCGCCTCTGGCCCATCTGGAGAGAGGCCATACTTGGGTACTACTACTCTACTGTGCTGGCACATTGCCCCGCCTCCTCATGCTTGAGCTGACACCCTATTGGCCATCACCGCAGACGGAAGCTTGGCTATCAGCTGAAGTTGGCACTGTGATACTTTGCAGCTAAAGGAAATTCGATTGCGTAAAGGATGTTGCTCTGGTTTTTTCACCCCGTGTCCCAATTTGGAAACTGTTTGTTTTAAGTACGACTCCAGCTGACTCCAGTGCAACGCTAAAGTTTGTTGCAGACTTTATCAGTTTCTCAAAAAGTGTGTAGGCGCGCAGCTTCCTCTGTGGTTTTTAAATGTAAATCTCAAGTGAGATTTGTAAAACTCATGACTCGAGTAGTAAGTCATTTTTAGATGAGTTTACCGTTTACATGTAAATGCAAATTGCATGCAACAACAGGCTCAGAGGTAGCAAGACACAGTTTTGTGCCTTGATCGAAAAGAGCATACACACTCAGAAGTATGTACTTTTACATTATTAGCAAACTACATACTTTAAATGTACTTCAATGTATGATATTAACCAACTTGGAGCAGGACCAATCTAGTAAACTAAATGTTAATGCCAGAAGTGTGTCTTAAACTGGTTCCCACATTAGTACAAATATAAAACCACCCTACAGTCTCTTTGTTTTTACAAACCAAAAATACCCCAATGGAGGTATGACCGATATAGATCCTGATTAACCTGCTTTGGTTTATGTTTGCTACAGTATAATATGCAAATATTTCACCTCGGGTGCACTGCCAGCCTAAATTAAAGACTCCATGTAGACGCTTTAGAGTGATCAGGAAGCTGATTGCCAAAAGCGTTAACCTCATAAGTTGCTTTTTTTAAAGTCGTCTGTATCATTCGTCATGTCATTATTATGTTCATGTGGATATAGCAGTACATTGTGTTCAAGAAAGGTCTAATTATTATGACATGCCCTGACATTGAAGTGGTTAAACAGGATTTATTCTCACACTGCGAGTATGTATGTGTGCATGCATGAAGGTGCAAGAAATGTTAATTTGCTGTTCTCTTCTTAGTTTGAACTTGTGGGAACAGTGATCTCTTATTCAAAATAAGCATTTAAAAAATATTGCTTTAGATAGTTATTGATGGTTTCAACAAGTGAACTGATCTGTACCATCAGGTACGAAGTGAATTCTTGCCAGGACTTGCTCCATGTAAGACGAAACTCTCGCATATACAAACTTTTGATCTTAGCCCGCACTCTTCCAATAGGAAACCTGAGATTAAAGGTATAAAGGGCTTTGCATCGCACACATTTTCATACTACAGTCCACCTATACTGTTCATAAACATTCTCCACGTAGCCATCGGCTTCCCGTTGTGTCATTCACAACAATCTCTCTGTCTTTCTTCTCCTTCATTCCTCTCCATCCATCCCCCTCCCAATATCTCCGCCTCTTAACTACTTGTGTGGAGTTAATGGACTGTTTTGGCTGGGCTCCAGCCACTGAGTGTCACCTCATTAGTGTTCCTCTCGACAGGAGCTACATGCGACAGAATGTCATTGGTTCTCCCGTCCGCCACCCCCTCGTCTGCAGAACCTTGTATGAATGGGAAAATGCGCATGCATAATTGAATCTATAGTCTCACTCTCTCCATCCCTCCCTTCTTCACGTCTGACGGCCACAAAAAGGCTTGGACGTTTGCCACAAGTGCGGACGGATCAGAGCGGCGGTGGCATCCCGGGACTCCACGCACACTCATGCAAATGGCCGTTCACTCGGCCAATCGAACGACAATGCGAGCAGAAGCGATACGCTGTCAGGGGGAAATTCAGAGAGGTTTGGTCGACACTTGTCAACGTATTGATGTGTGTCATGACGAAGATCCAGGGCCCCTTTGGAAAGAAAGTGTGACAAAAGGGTTTCTATCAAATCCTAGAGTTTGTAAGGAAGGACACAGCAGTTGTGACTAAGTTTGATTTGATGGGCCCTCTATAGACCGGAGAGGTGGAAAACGCGCACACAAGTTGGGCTGTCAAAGCGGTCCAGTCATTTTTAACGTGACAGATGAGCCACCCTGGGTTCAGTGTTGCGGTGACATGGGAACATGTGTATATCAGAGATCTCTGCGTGATGCAGTGTGTGTCTCCACCATTGTATGCGCTTATGCCTGTATGTCTTTATTAACGCAGAGAGTCAATATGTGTTATTGTTGAGACGTGTGCCTGAAGTTGTGTGTGTATGGTATCTTGAGTGACTTGTTTTTCCAGACACTTCTTTTATTTCTACCTTTTTCAGCCGACAGAAGGCAGTCTGAAACACACACACACAATTTCTTTTTTGTTTCAGTCTTTCTCTCTCTCTTTCTCACTGGTTCGTCCTAGCTCAATCCAACCTACTTCTATTTAACAGCTCGTCCTGTCTCTACCATTGTTCTCTTCGTCTTTTCAACTCTGTCTTTTTCCCAGCCCCTTTCTTTCTCTCTTTCTGCATCATCTCTCATTCATCCCCAGAGACTGACTTTAGCTGCCCCTCTTCACGTCTGCAATCAAGTGATTGAGCTCGGGTGGGAAACAGAGGCCTGTGTTTAATGTGTGCATGGGGAGAAACTTCCCTTTTTTTTGTAAAGGGCGGTCTATCCATGAGTGCTCAAGTTTTTACACCTTGTCAGGGTGTTTGTGTGTTAAGGCTAAAGTATAGTTCATTTTATACACATACGTAAGTATCCACGTACAGGGTGCATGGGCCATTTTTTGGGATCAGAAGAGTGCGCACGTATTGTACGCGCACCAACAGATTTTTTTAACTCGCCTACATTGTACGCGTAGGTTGCGCAAGCACCCTACAGGAGAATGTAGTACCCCCTTCTCCAAATCTTACCCTGGAAGTCCAGAGCACTGCAGAGTTTTGTTCCAACCCTGATCAAACAGACCTGAGCAAGCTAATCAAGGTCTTCACGATCACTAGAAAATCACAGGTGTGTA